>NC_050475.1:15980357-16325607 GCF_013373865.1 Monomorium pharaonis | reverse complement strand
TTCCGATTTAGTGCGTAGTGCACGAGAACGGTAATTAGTGATAGAATCACTGAGAATTAAGCTCGTGTTTGTTATTCGCTTAAATGGATTATAGTCGTATTTGCCATCAATTCAACCGAGACGCACACGCAATTTCCCGGGGTGTGTGCCAACACGGGTATCGCGATGCTTGTAAATCTGTCGTTTACATTAACTCTACGTGATTACTCCTCTCGTTTTGCCTTCGCCTTTGCGTTTCAACTTTATTTGCGCACCGAGCGCGAAATAAAGAAAAAAAAAAAGAGAGGCGGTCCCGCCGGGTGAGATTTTCTCAAGACCCCGCAGACAAGTCCGCGACGGCGGTGGCGGATTTCATAAGGCCGGGGAGCGATGGCGCCATCGCGGTCGTTCATTTATTGTAACAATCCTATCCGTGAGGCGGAGGCAGAAGAAAAAAAAAAACTCAAGCGTGCACAACACGCTGGGCGCGGTGTACGCGTCCGGGCGTGTCGATTGAGACGTCGCGGCCGACATTTGCGGCATCGCCGCGCCGGCGAATCCGCGCGTGTGCTCGCAGCGCGAGATAAATATCAGTTTCCCGGGCCTCCGATCTCCTTCGGTTTTCAGTGTAAATGCAAAACCGCGCGTAATTCACGCTGGCAAGTAACACGCCTCGCCGATGGGACCCCCGCGGCGAGCTTACAACGGCTTCATAAGACCCGCGGGAGAGCCGCGCGCCGCTGCTCACCGCCGCCGATCTTAGTTACACCTGCTCGATAACGACGGTAGACTCGATCATCAGAGATACTTTGAGTCGTGTAATTTTAATTGCTACATCATTGAGACCGTAAATAACACGTGGAAAGCGAGCGTTCGCCAGCGGCCGGCGAGCTCGTGCCCGTATACCGCGTGTATATCCATGTTAATAAACTTTATCTATTCTTCTTCGGAAGATAATCAATATCGATTTTTCTCCTACGTTACAACTCGTAGAAATCGAGGATTATTGAGGAAAAATTTGAATAACGTATTTGACGCTTGTACCAAGCATTCGTGCGAAGGAGCAATGAACGTTGCAAACGAAACGTTAACCGTAACTAAAAGGTTTAACCATTCGCGACGTAATTCCCAGCGTTAAAAATGAATGTTGAGCACATGCTCGAGCAACGCGGATGTTAATGATTGTTAATATCAGTCATAGGCTCCCTTCCGCCTCCCTTGAGTTACGTCACTCTCCGATCGCGGTTCAACGTCATCCGCGCTCCTACGGCAATTAAACCGCCGTAATCGCGTGCGCTTTCTATGCATATAACGATCGCGGGCCGCGCATTCAAATGCGCGGTCGCAATGGTCATTTATAGAGAACGCGCGGGGAAATGTTCGCCGAATAGTGGTCGGAGCTCCAAATTGAGTGCCGCCTGATCGAGAGCCTTTCCATCCGTCTCTCGACGTACGCCGACTGAAATAGCCGCGACGTGGTTGTTGTTTCGAGGACTATGTCTACCTAAATGGAAGGCTAATTGCACGCGAAGTGGACAGGTGGAACGGTCATTCGTCGAGCGTTAGCACTAATGAGTAGTCGAATCTATGACTGCGTTTGAAACGCGGAGAGCTCGCGATCCACGTGCTCGCTTTGATATACGTGCCTAGTTTCACCGGACTCCACGTCGTGAACGCATTTATCTTCGCGGTCCGGAGCTTTATTAAAACGTTTTAAAACCGTGGAGGTATTTTTAGAGGTAAAACGTGCCGAACTGATATTATTTCGAAATTAACGAAAACTATTCCATTTCTACGTGAAAAAAACAGTTTTGCTCATCTAAAAATTTAGCTAAAGACAGATCTGCAAATAATTTTATTGGACCATCAGATAATTTATAAAGGACATTCAAGCATGATGAGTATTGTTACAAATAATTTTTACGTTCTAGTAACTAGTTTGAGCGTTTCCTACATAATTACTTTAATAGTTAATAAAATTATTTTTAAATTTGTATCCAGCTTTTTTAAAAAATTTATAGATTTTACAAAATTGTACAAGCTGTACGAAAAAAAAAGACTACAACACGATGCAAATTACGTAAACGAGCAACACCGAGATTTTATCTTCTTAAATACTTAAGGATATTTATATAATTTACTTTAGAGATTCGATTGCTTTGCGCAATGCTATTCGTTAATTCGGTCGCAGGCCATTTTCCGTGTAGAAGATAATCTTGTTAAAATGTCACGAAGCAGTTCCGTATATCTCCGCGTATAGCTGTCACGCACGTTTGAACACCAAACTTCTGCAGGCATAATGGCGAACGTCATGGTAATTGCGATCAACCGTGTCAGTGGGCTCAGCAATACGAAAACAGGAACTCTCGTGCCAGCTAATAACGCCTCCACACGAAAGCTCGCTAAATAAGGCGGCTAGTTCATGAAGGTGGTTTCGTTTGATGCAATGAATTTCATCGAAAATGAAGATAAATGTAAAGAACTATAATTTAAATTCTCTTCTATACCGATGTGTGTTTTATGTGCCGTTAAGAACTACTTAATGTCGGAACTACAAGCTGCTTAGAAACAGTCTTTCATTATTATTTCATTTTTCATTTATTACACATTTTGTCTATTATTTCTGCATTATCTGTTTATAACTTGAACACAGCGTTTCCAACTTTAATAAGTTACGTTCATAGAACTAATTTAAATACGATAATTGTTTGAGATAAACGCACATCAACGTTAAATGTAATATATTGATACCGCGCAATGCACCGTCCGATCGTCGATGTTTTATTAAATCATAGGATGACTCACCGATACGTATCGCATCCTCGCGTGAGTGATGTATTCCGCCTGTGCGAGTACTTACCTGTAACATAAAGCATACGTATCTCTATCTATGTTTTCTTCATAATTCAGTTAAATACACAAAATATCTCCAACATCTACATAATTCATAATCGCACTATAATCATCATCAGTAAATAAAGCCAGATAAAGGAAATTATACAATGCTTCGGCGAGGGTTCCACGAACTAATGATTTCAACAATTAATACCCGCTTTCATTAAGGGGGCTAACGATGTGAATCATAATCGCGATCGTAATCGCTTTTGGCTCGTTTCATATTGCGAGCCTTAATTGACTGTTAAACCCTATAAAATGCATTGTCGGATTCAGCGCGATTATTGCCCGGTAGTTATATCTATATCGACGATTGCAATCATATCTGCATCACGCTCCCCTCGTTAGGCCGACCGCGTATCGTTTTAACCGGCGTGGTGTTTCCTTACTGCCTACCACGCAGATAGAGAATCTTCTTGTCCGGTCACTTGTTCTTTGGCGATTACATCGCTATGTAAATTTATTGTTGGTACGTGTACGCGCACAGACGCATGTCTCCCTTTTTTCTCCCCCCCCCCCCTTTTCGAACGTGCACACACGTGTGCGTTACAACAGCGCGTTATGCGATTATGCGTCGGACAGTGCGGTAAAGTACAGGCAATTATTCACCCGGTTCACGAAAGAAAAGAGCACAAGGTAATCGAAGTTAATACACTACCACCTGACTTGCAAATGCCACTGTGCTAATGCACGGTGAATTACGACGGCTGTGACGTCGCATTATCAATATTCGCATGAACAGGTTCTTAAAAAGAAACTAAGCAATAATTTTAGCTACTTTATTCCCCCCTCCCCCTTCCCTCCTCTTTTCATATACTGTTGTGTATACGTTTATTTCCTTCTCGTTTCTCATTTATTTTAATACGGCATTTAATATGATATAAAAAGTCTCTCACCACATATTATTACGTCGACTGCCTGTAAATATTAATTTGATTAATATTACGCTGCCGACAAAGTTTCGGCACTGTTTGTAAGAAGCGATATTCCGAAATTAAACGTTCTCAGAGAGATAAAACGTAAATTAATAATTCAATCTTCTTTTTCATCGGCAAAATTGGCTTAAACGTGACGGTACCGTTCCACTTAAGTCTCATTAAGGAGACTGCTCTACAATCTGCGACGATTTAATCCGATCCATCGGCAAAGGAGAGATTACTCCCTCGAAAATCGTCCGTGGAATTCTTCATTATATCGATGCTCGGGCTGTGCCGGGCGTAATTGCACTTTACGGCGCGTACGGCAACGTACTCGTACCGATTAATACCGGATCGATTAATTAAGCCGATCAATAGTTGCCGTCCGAATGATCAATAGGGATTTGTTATTCACCAGCCAGAGGCTGGCGAGCGGCCCGGTCTTGTAAGAGCCCCGCGAATTGCGCGTCAGCTTTATAATCCGGCTATTAATTATGTTAATTGATTCGCGCGTCCGGCGCATAAATCGCGGGCTCGACGAAATATCGGCGTGAGCAATACGAGTGTGAATCGGCAGAGACAAGAGATTTGTTTCTTATTCCTGCACTGCTGCACCAGTGCAATAAGTTGGAATGAGAAAAAATATATTTGTCTTGTTCTAACTTATTGCAGCAGTGCAGGAATAAAAAACCAAACCTTTCGTCGCGACGACGCATCGCCTTTTTTCTCCTCCCCGAAAATATTTATCGCGTTGATTTACGGAGTTATTTTTTTTTTCGATAACTTCATCGCCGTCCGCGAAGATGAGTCCGTGAGATTTTGTCGCGCTGGTTTTACATTGTGACGTCGCACGGCGCGCAATTGAATTCACATCCGCGCGTAGCTGACCACAAAGAAATGCCGTGCAATATATCACGACGAAATGCGACACGTTGGCCGACGAGCGGTAAATTAAAGTCGGTCACGACAGCATAAATGTCACGCACTCGTCCCAGGTGCAAGTGATTTATATTGATTTTGCGTATTATTTAGCCCGCACATTAGGCTAACGCCGTCGCACTCCTGGAGCACGATTTACGTGCCATAAAAGCGACGACGGCGTCAATAATGGTTGATTTTTGTTTCGCTTTCGAGTAACGAGGGGGATGAATGCTTAAAGTCACCTGGCGCGCGAGGTCGCGAGGCGTTTAGAATGATTTAAAGTGCATGCCCGCCTAACTCGCGCACGCGCGCGCGCGCGCGCGCGTAGCTTATTACCATTTAGTCCGGCGGGAGGGAAAAAAAAAAGGAAAACGTCGGTTGACGTTTAGCAAATTTCCCGGCGCACACCGCCGCTTGATAATCCGCCACTATTTATCACGCCGTGCTTTACGAGCCTGTCAGAATACGAAACTCGCGGAGATACTCGCGGAAACGGCACGGTTCTCCGTGAGAAACCGTTTTCTCCGGCAAATCCCCGTCGGGCCGCGCGAACGCCCGAGCGGATTACGGATCGCTTACGCTAAAATCGTGACCGATTTTGCGAGAGATCTGCCGGATGATTGGTAACGAGAAAGCCATGTTAAAAAAAAAAAAAAAAAGAAAATAATGAAAGCACCGGTGCGCGACGTAACGTAACGTAGAGAAGGAGGGGAGGGGGGGGATCGCACCTTTGCTATGCGCCGTCGGCCGGAAGCTATAGAATTAGAAGTTATGTTTATTTAACGCGATCGCGAATTAATAATTGATACCACTGCGGGTATTAATGTCACCGGTGACCACCGGTTACGCCAAGCTCCGGGACCACGGCCCATAAAGTGCGCTTTTATATCCTCTCGGAGGATTCGCGCAAAAGAAAGACAGTTGGGCGGCATGTGTTTGGTGGCGTTGTCCGAGTTAGCTAAACGCTTCCCGAACGGTTCTTCATTAATTGCAGCCCGGCTTTTAACGGCCGCGGCCGATCGGTGAGAGTTTCGATTAGGGAACACGACGATATCCATCATCGGCTGTCGTTTCGCCGCTCGATACCCACCAAGGAAGTTGCGATAAGCACGCGAATCGCGTCGTGGCGGCCGCGGTTTATGCCCACCGTCCAGCTGACTCATACGACGCGCTAAGTCAGTACGAAGGTAATTAACTTAATTATCGTGCGATAGAGCGACGCGCATACCTCGCGGAAGAATCATGAAGTTTCACGTGGCGTCTCTCGTGGATATATTACAGGCGAGCGTCATGCAAATTATTTCCACGGAGAGTCTCCCGGCTCCGAGAATTATTTGATACATTATGCATGGACGTGTAACGCGATAATTAAAACTTGTCGGCAATCATTATCGTATCCTAATGTCAATATCTGACGTTATTACAACCATCTTTCTAATCGTCGTGGGAAAACTACGTAATTATTCTTATGCATTTTTTGCCATCGTCATTGTTGCCATTATTAATCGTGTTTCTTTTTAGCGTTGTTAGCACCGACACAGTGTAATCGTTTATTTAAAAAAAAGGGGGGGGAGAGATATCTTTTTATTTAATTAAGAACTTTTAAATAATTTGTTTAATTCTCTAGACGATTATACCACTTACAAAGAATATTCAGCACGGCTTCATTTGCTTGTTTAATATTTCTCGTATTATAGGTATGTAATTCTTGGTGAACTTTAATAAGACTTTAAACACCAACATTTTCGGTTGTTGCATCTCAATGTTGCTTTCACGAGATTTACGAGATAATACGAGGGGCCGCGCGACGAACACTACATTTTATCCGCTGACGAAACTGCGGGCAAAACTGCCGATGGTGGAAGTTGCAGGCAATACGATACCCTGTAATAATAACAAACGACCGCGGTGTGCTTGTCGTCTTTTTTTTTTCTTGCATCGATCGATCGTGATGTCGCGGCGATCGTAAAAAAGTATGCCACCGCAAAAAAGGAGCGAGAAAGGGAGATCGTCCTTTACCGCAGAATTCCAAAAGGAATCGATCGCAATCGCATCGGCCGACTCGCCTGGCTGCAATGTTCGCCGCAGGTGCATATGTCGCGCCGTAGGTCAGGGCGCGTTGATCGATCGGATGTTAAGTTATTAGCTATTATTATTCACCGGCGCGAGAGTCGCTCTTGCAGACACGGCGTGGGACTCGTGCGCGAAGATAGAAAGAGAGGGAACGAGAAAGAAACCGAATGGAAAACAACAGATAGACATATTTGCATATGTAAATATACGATGTCAGCTGTAAGACTATAAGTGATCGATCGTTCGTTAGCCGCGAGGACAAGATCGAATATAAAAATGCGAGTGCGGCAATTTTTGCTGTTACGGCTATATTAAAATTGGAAATAAAAGTGTTTCATATCACAGTATAGGATCTTATAAATTTGATGGCGCGTGTATTTGAAAAAAGAAAAAAGATCAGGATATTATAAAAAATAGAATAAAGAATTAAATCGTTTTATAAAGTAATACATTTGAAGCCTGTAAATAGCAATTGCGGTGAATTTTTAATTACCGCGTTCATGCGAATTTGATCAAACACAAAAGCGAAATTTGCGAAATTACCAGGCAAGCGAGGAATTTCAATTCTCACTCATTCTCTCTCTCTCTCTCTCTCTCTCTCTTCATTCTCAAAGTAGCGGTATCTCCGCGCCGCAGTCGTAAATAAGGCACAACACGAAATTATATTTACGAGCCTCGAATCGCATCTAATTATAACGTTCGACTAAAGGTAAACTCCCGTCCGCCGTTCTTTCCGCGGGACCTTTGCGAGGGCGAAACGTTTGACGGGGGCGTTGACACCCACACCGGGGTGGACAATGAAATACACCCGGGGACCATCGGCGGTCCACGCCCAGGCAGAGATACGTCCCGTTGCCCTCGTCGTTCCTGTAACTGCGGGGTACACGTCCCATTCCCAATTAAAGAGAATCGCGCAACCGCGTCCGATCGCGATTACACGCGTATGCAAATGAATGCGAAATTTCGTTCGCGCACGCCAGCCGCAAGTGTCGTGAAAAAAACGTTCTTTTTTTTACCTGCTTGGATACTGAAGTATTTAGAGTTGAAAGATATTTGATGCTTACAGGTAATGAAAAAAATTAAATCATTATAGATTTGTGAAAGAATACATTGGTAAAGAGATCCACAGTATAACAGAACGTACATTCTTTTCTTAGTTTTCGGAGTTTCGAGGCACTCCGAAACGTATAATATCCACAGTAATAAATAACGAGCGTAACGTTTCACGTACATTTCGGCGTGATATTTATCATCGGTTTGACACGAGTGGGATGGAAATGGTTCTTTTACTATGCTAAAACGTACTAATAAAGTCACACACAGCTACAGATCGATTTGCATGAAATGTGAATAATCCTCGGCGCCAAGATAAAATTTACAGACGATTTAGCTTTGGCTTCTTCAATATGAACGAGTAGCGTCGGCGACGCCGCAGACATTGTAATCTCCGGCTATTCGGATGTGGGATATTAATTTTGAGGGTTTGACATTTGCCATTACAACTGAAATATGGATATTATTTATTAAAGCTGTTGAGCTTGTTATTTTTGCGACAGAAAGAATCGTTCTTAATAGAACGATATGGAAAAGTAGAACTTGTGAGTGGAATACATTTCGGTGAAGTATTTCCGATAATGCTACGAGCGAAATGGGAAGTCTCGCAAAAATAATATTGACGAGATGGCTCCTGTCAGCCCCCGTTAAGTTCAAATGCCACACACGTTTTGCAAAAATATTTCAGCCAATAGAGATAATTCTCTGCTCGGCAACGACGTGTGTCACTGATAAGACATTAATTACGCCGCGCAATTGTTTCGATCAATTAGCGCGTCCCGCGACAGCGTCCATTCCGCGCATTCCGCCGAAAGCCGTGTCAATTAAGGGGGTTTCTTCGTTGAAAAGTCAATTTCCACGTATTTATCACTTTTCTAACGTCTCTCTTCGATACAGAACCGCGATTCGCGATACCCAATTGAGTGACGAGCTATTCTCAATCGCCAAATCGGGACTAAGATGTCAAACAATCGACCTGAAGTACAAGTGTTGTATTCCACGTTACACTTCTAACCAGAATCGTTAACACAGGTAAGCGTCTCTAAATTGTACTTGCGGGGAATAACATCAGGAACACGCTGAAAATAAAAATTTCACGGTATTTTCTATCCCCTTAAAATTGATCGTCAGAGACGTTTTACGTCACCACTTTCTATATATCGTCAAGAAGTTCTTCAGGGTTTTCTTTAAATCAGTCCATCACCACCGTAGGCGTCGTGTCGCTACCATGCGGCCCAATAATTTAAGCTTTAATGCTGAATTAATACACACGGTATTTATACGAACTGCCCGTGTTATGATTTACGATCGCCCGAAGTGATGTATGTACATACAATTCAAGGAAACACTGCCGATATACGCATGGGAGTGTCCTTTCGAAGGCGGGAGCATAACTTTGAAAAAGTTCGAGAAACCGGGTCGGCTCGTTATTCAAGAAGTGTGCTTAAAAAAGAAAAAAAATACAAGAAAAAATTCATAAGCAAACAGGGATAACGATATCGAATGGTGTCGTATATTTTGCCAATAATATAATATATGAAAAGATCGAACGTCGAGAGAAGCTTACGTATAATACACACAGTTAGGGTGCTTAGCTCGAAATATTTATTTCCAAATCTTATTTAAAAATTTAAAAAAAGGTTCAGCCTATATAACATAGGCTGAATAATTTCAAATAATAATTAAATTTGATCTCCCATTCGTATTTTAAATTCTTTTTAATAATTTAACAAAAAAATACGTTCAAAATATTATTTTGACCGTATTAATCTTCTCTCTGGCTCCAGTGATACAATTTTTGAAGTGTCTCACGTCGCGAGACGGTACATACAAGTGTGTACGCAATTAATTCAATTCTCTCACATTTAGCTACTTTCGTACATATATGTAATCGTCGGGATTACATCTATATCCACGTAGAGAAAGTGAATTTGCATCACGATGATATCCAACGCCCGTCGTGCCGAACACGAAAGCGCGATGATCGATTGCGGACGTGCTCGCGACGCTGATAAATTTCGTCCGGATGTAAAAAAAAGGCGACTTGGCTTCCCCTTTTTATCGCGGTACACGTGTTGGGACGCGCGTGGAAGAGCGGCGCGGGCGATATCACGTACCGTATACCGCGGCAGATTAATCGCCGCGAGTACGTGCGCGAGTTGTTTAGCGTGCGGCCTCATGGCCCGACCCCCTTGCTGCGGTAACGTAACGTACGGTAACTAAAGCATTAATGCCGGTAAGATAGCCGGTACGAGGTGGATTACGTAAGCCGACGAGGGAGCGAAGCGCAACCAACGGGGGATTTCTGGCTGTTCCACGACGATGCACGTCGTGGTAATAGACGCGCGGGTCCTTTCGAGGAAAATCTAGCTGAGCTCTCGCAAATCGAACGTGACTCGGAATGAAAACGAGACTTCGTCTTTTTTTTTAATCAATTGCACCACCTTCTCTCGCGGAAACTTTGTCCCTTTTTTTTCGACTTGCCGCTTCTCAATTCAACGTCACGTCTCAAATCGCAACTAGATTTTCACGATGGATATCCGAGTTTGGTCAAAACCGTATTCCGTACCGAGTGTCTCGGGTCTGTCGATACACAGTGCAAACATTTCGCAACGTAAAGTGCTCGAGATCGGGCGGCCGCTTGTTGCGCTAAACGTGACGGGAGAATATGGGCCATCCCGAGCTCGCGCGCGTTCAGGTACTGATTGTCTATTTCTCGATGCGATGTTTGATAAACAAGTTATGTCCCATAAAGTATCGGGGTGCCGATACTGTGTAGCCTGTTACGGCTACCCGCGTTATCTCCCTTCCATCTACCATCCTTTCGCATTCTTTAACGCAACGTTTCTTCGCAATTGTACCCATGATAATTCTCAACTGCCTGCCGGTTCTCTGCTTGCATTCCTTATATTAATTGAGGCGGCCGTTTAGCAAAAAGGCTCCGCATAAACCTATTTAAAGACTATTAATCGCTAATGAAGTCATAATTATCTCCAAGTATTTCAGAATGAAATAAAAACTTTAAATGCATCTCTTTCAGAACAAAGGTCTTTTTTTTTCTCTTCTTTTCAAAGCTGCTGCTCGCCGATCGCTGCTTTAGCAACTTTAGAAGTAATCGGTATGATTAATGAAACAGTAAACGTCTCGAAGTCCTCCCTATAAAATAAAACGCAATCTTTTTATTGGAATTTATTTGCATTTATTTAAGAAAGGATTTTATCCTTACGCGTCTCTTTCCACTTCATCCCGCCGCTATTGTTTGCCGCGATTGCAAATCGAAAGCCACGCGTCTTCGCGCATGATTTTATATCCTTGAATTAATCCGTATCTCCTCTTGTTTCATTATACACGGCTTCGCTGCGGCACGGCGGGACGCCTTTTTCACGTCTTCTTCGACGAGCGTTGAAAGATTCATCGTCTTACGCAAACGTGAGAAACGTTACGGGCCGCGGCGCAGAATGTTGAAAACCATAATCGCTCCGCGGCCAAGGCGCGAGCACGGAGAGCACGCTTATCGAGGATAAAGGTGGAAAAGTATCCGTAGTTAGCTCCGTCGTGCTGCCAGCGCCGTCCAGGGGAACGTTGATGAACGGCCAATCGCAATTTGCTGCGGTGTTGAAAAGTCGCGGAATATAATTACGAAATGCACGCGCCTCTCAGTTGGGTATGCACCGTTCGCCCGGATATCCTCGGGAGAAGAAGACCGATTATTTCTTAATTACTTGGGAAATGGATGGACCTCGGAGGGGAAAGAACCGAACAAAATGCTGTTAGAGAATACGCATCGGGCGTAAAGTAAAAATCGGGCATAGCAGGTTGACTTGTCAATTGCTTTTGATATACATTAATATTTTCAATTAGATATGCAAGAATAATATCGTATTAAGTAAAATTCGAGCAAGGGAAATTAAAATTTAAATGTAAAATTCTCAATATAATATAGTAATATTTAATTGATAATATTTAATTAAAAAAAAAAAAAAAGTGAAACTTTAAACGTATGAAAAACCCAAGTACTCTTAAAATGCATAACGAGAAGTTGAGTGAGGCTTTACCCAAAATGATTCATTATGATTAACTAAGAAATTGCTAACCGAAACCGTCAAGAGGCAGGAAGAGATAAGGCGAAAGAGGAAATCGGAGATACATGTGGCTGGTTAGCAAACGTTTCGAGTAACGTCGCCGGACGCAGATGGTTTGCGAGGGTCAGAGAGTTAACCCAGTCGGCATGCACGCATCTACGCAACCTAGGACGAGGTTGGGGTCAGGCTGGATGAATATCGTCGCTTTTACAGTTGCTCCGAGGCACGTGTATGTAAAATCACTGGCGGCGGTTACGAGCGCAGCGCGCAATTAGCAAACGACATCCATGTCGGTAAATTAAATCGTATAATCTCACGACAGATCTAAGCCTCGGCACTTCGATCTGTCTCCGCGCTGTTCTTTCAACTTCATTTGAAAAAAAATTAACATATCGCTACTATATAATGCCGCGTCATTTCGCGTAGCCGAGACGTACGGAAATATAAACAAGAAAAAAAGGGGATTGAATTAATCACCAGCCATGCGAGGCAACTTTAATAGCGATGGAAATCGACGGTATAATATCTGGCCTTTGCTTTAGTGGTGAACACTCGATCGAGCCCCCCCCCCCTTCCCCCGACAATAATTACAATATTTTAAGCTCGGATTAAATACATTTCGCGTTTAAAAGCTCTGTATCGCGTTTCGTCGCGTGCACTTCACGTACGTTTATGCCGGATCGAGGAGATGCATGCGAATTGAAAAATCCACTCGTGTTCGAGCCGGCTCGCAGTAATCATAGCCTTTAAAATTCACCGCGGCTCTCCGCGTGGTTAATTCAACTAGATTTTTCGCGGGTCGAAGACACCGCGAATATAACGGTACTTAATAGTATAGAGACCCGATCGTTCTCCCTCTCAGGTTAATGGATCTGCATCCTCGCGTGGGTGTAAGTCGTTTTCTGACACGAGCCGCAAGGCGCTTGCGGAATTTCCGCAGACACGTAATTCCGTCGTCCTGTTCTCGACTTTAGGAATACAGTTACTTTTTATTTTGCTAAAAAATTTATGCCAAAGCCATATAAATTCAGACGCTCACAACTTTAAATAGCGATATTTCATGCACAGTAGCCATCCATTTGCATTATCGGCGGCAAGACGAGAGTAATAATTAATTAAAATTATTAGACGTATTGGAAACCCGTCTACACGGATGCATGTATAAATTGCTTTCGTCGCGATAGCTGGTTTTGCCAGAGCATAAAACCAATAATGCAACGTGTAAATTTCATTTATATTCGAGAAATTTCGAGATTTTCCTCCGACACTCGGTTAGCTACACGCTAGGTTGAAATAATACCCGTAATTCTACTACAAAGATAGGAAATGGACCATGACACGATGACTTGTTCAAAGCGATCGTACATCATCTTCATCATCGTAGAGTTTTTACGTTGCGAATCAATTTTCTGGTTGATGAAGCTCCGTTATGGCGTAGGCGTTAATCGTTTGCCAGCAAAATGCGAGATAACATTGGCACATTTTGCACGATAGGATAATCCCGTTGCAATTGTTCGGTATTATCGGCATATAATCGCGTTTGCATATTTCTCGCAAAAGCTTCGCAGACATCCTTATCGATCTATTTTACGGAAACGTTCCAAATCGGTTGCATTTTCATAAATAATGAACAAAAATCGTCGCGTTCACTAGGAAATGACAGGGGAAGAGTGATGCAGGTAACGGCTCTTATTAATACCATTAAAAGTAAAGTGTCATAATTAAAATAAAATCTCTCCGGCAGCACGCTTGCGATTCTCCAATTTGGATTCGCAACACATATTCACGTAACACAGCGATAAATCATATTCCATATTATTAAGCCGGGGTTCGCACTCTCACGATGTATAACGCGATACGCGCGTGAATCGCGGCGATATGAATTTTAATACGCGCGGAAGCACGCGAGGTGCATCAATTCTCTCCCCCTCCCCTCTCTCTCTCTTTCCTAAATCCACGCGAGGCGTTCCTCCCGAAAATGCACATTCCGATGTTTCACGATGCGTTACGCCCGCGGCGCAATTCACGAGCGAAATACGCCTCATCAAGAGAACAACGTCGCGCCCGGCTGTTGATTATCGCGCGTCGCGGATGTTTCAATTCCACGCACGCTACACGCCGAATTATGCTTCAGCGAGGCGCGGGGGTCTGGCTTTCGAGGCTAAACAGACGTTTATCTCCCCGCGTATCGGGAATACCGCGCGAGGCCAATTCCCGGCGCTGATTCAATTAATGTTAATCGTTGCGATGATGCACGCTAATAACGGGGCGGCACGCGAGCGTTACCTCTCTCCGCCGGGGCGCGGAAGCGCGAGAGGACGTGCCGATGATACCGAGGGCCCGATAACAATACCCGCCTCACCGGTCGTCGCGGGGGCACCGACGACGACGCGAGCCACTTTCTCGCGCGCGTCTCCCGAGAAACTCTCGACGAGGCCCCCTCGTCGCCTGTATGGCATTTACCTCGCCGAGACTCTTTCAATTTGTCATAACGTACGCTTATTGCGTTTTTTCATATTCCGCCATCCATTAGCCGGTCGAATGTCGAGTTAATTGAACGGGAGTGTCCCGCAATTCATTGGGATTGACGTAAAAAGAGATGTCCCCGAGGGCTACCAGCAATCACAACGCTAACGACCATCGCGCTTGTCGCCGCATTTTATTTTTCGCTCCGAGAGAGGAAGAGAAGGGAGAGAGAGAGAGAGAGAGACTTTGAGAAAACGCCTGTAATAATATCTCAGCGCACGCCGACGCGCTCATTACCGCTGCGCGAGCCGATCGTTATTATCGAAAATAATTTCGGTGCAGCTCGGCCGGGGCCACGCGCTTTCTCGGGAAGCGGATAACATCGAGAGATTTCGACGACTGCATTTCTTTTCGGAGCGGTGGCATCAAAGGCGGAGAGGTGGAGGGAACACGAATTCCTTGCGGGATTTCGCCTTTCTACCGCGTTACGCCCGCAGGAATGCCGCGCCGCTCGCGTACCGATAATTCGCAGCGGCGGCGATTGTAAATTTGTCCGGCGCACATGCCGCGGCGGATGCGGAACATCCGCGATCTCCTCCCCGCGAATCCCGGGCGCCGCTGTCAGAGACGGACCGGAGGCGGCCGTTATTCACGCGGCGATTATTAGGCCGGGCATCGCTAGGAATGCGCATATCCGGGGGGATACTCCGTAAATCAGGCGCGGCGGGGCGAGGCGACAACACGGGGCGCGCATCGCCGTTATTAATTGCGCCCCGCCGCCGTTGGCGTTAAATAATGGCGGAGCAGCAGAACCGAACACCGAACACGCGGACGCCTCCCTTCTAATCCTAATCCGACTGAAACGCTAGCCATCAATCGTGTCGCGATAAAACCCTCGGATACACCACACCACGTCGTCGTTGCGACGATCGGATAGACGTGCCGCGAATAAATCGCCGGTGTCGCGGCGATGAATCATCGTTCCCGTGTACCGGCGGTATTATTGCGAGCGTTTTGATAAGCCACCTTCACCTTTGAGACGATGCACTTGTTGAATTATCGAAGAGACCCAATGGATCGTATAAAATATATTTCCCATTTGCTCCGTCTCGTTTTATTTCACTGTGAAATATCTGCAATAAACAAGTGACAGGTGTACTTTGGATTACAAAGCAATATTGCAAAACATTTCTCCGCCTCCCTTGCGATTGTCTAACGGCGTTGCCACTGGTCCACGTTGTGACATTTTAACAGAATAGAAAAATTAAAGTACAAGATCTCTCTAGATCCATGTTATAAATTTAACGCTCTCATTTTATTAGAACCACGAGAACCATTTCTTACGCGTAAAATATAAAGAGGAGGTAAGTGCTCTCGATTATTCGCGGATGTATTTCATTCTCGGGTGACTCTTCGGGTGCTATAAATGGGCGTAACCGCCGAGATCAACGTAATTTGCGGTCAGCATGCTTTAGCACGGAGCCTCCAGCCGCAGAATTC
The DNA here is from genome assembly GCF_013373865.1 of Monomorium pharaonis. Taxonomy (NCBI): domain Eukaryota; kingdom Metazoa; phylum Arthropoda; class Insecta; order Hymenoptera; family Formicidae; genus Monomorium; species Monomorium pharaonis. Next base: position 16,309,721 of record NC_050475.1, on the reverse strand, counting down.
GGCGCGTATTACTTTACCGCAAACAAATTATTTTAACCGTAACCTGCTCCCGGAATGAGAGCGTACAAATTTCACGAACGGCCGTTTGCCGATAAATTCGTTGTGTCATAAGCAAAATGCGCTCGAAGTATTAAAAAAAAAAAAAAAAAATCGGACCCTGAACGCTTGCTGATGCAAGATCCGCGATCAGAGGTGTGGACGTGCTACCGGCTAATATTCGAACGTGCTGACGATGCGTTTGGCGAGCTGTTAGCGAATGTCCATAAATAAATTGCGTGTTTCTGGTGACCATGCAATTATCACTTTAAAGCAGAAATTTCGCTCGCAACGAGGCGAACAAGATCGCGATAATCATCAGAGCTGAAAGAGGGGAAAATCCGAGAAGTCGCCGCACGAAAGAGAAACGGATAATTTATCGAAAAGGACTCGTAAGAATTGTTTACGAAAAGCGCGAGCGCGCTGGGTTCGTAGAAACCCCGCGATTCAATGCATTAAATTTTTTTTTTTTTTTAGGTGGCACATGAAAATATGACGTCAATTATTTCGTTGTTCGCTCTCTCCGCGTCGTAATAAAGTCGGAGCGTCACTTTAAAAAGTAAACCTACCTTAATAATTTAAGCGAGTTTAATCGTATTCAGCGGGGCGTTTAATAATATACATCACGATAGTCGGTAAATACACGACGTAATATTGTAAAATTACTATCCCATTAACGAGCGTCGCAAATAGCGCGCACGTCAGAAACGGGGCAAAATTCGCGATAACAGATCGTGCGAAAGCTATGACGCAAACGATGATGTGAGAGAGCTGGAAATAGTATGTGCTCTATAATAACGAGTATAATCCATCGAAGATCTAATTAACGACGTGCTCCGAAAGAAAATCACGCGAAAAGAGATATGGGTTTTCATCGACCAATTATATACTTTCTTTGAGAAATGTTAATCTTGTGCTGTCCACCTAACAAATTCAACTCTTCGCGAAAAAGAGATCGCATCGAGAGGAATTAAATACGGAAAGTTTTGCCGTTACGTTACGTATGTGCACAACAATCTCCGTAATAATGCAAGTTCAATTCCCTTTCGCGATATCGACTCGGCAAGAAGCGGTCTGCTGGCCCAATTATACATAACCGAGAAATGAATTAACGTCGGCGGCGGTAGCGGATCGTAACGAGCGGCGGCGGAATGTATTTTCCGAGAATATAGGCGCGCGCTCCGATTCGAATCTCGTTGCGAAGGCGCTAATTGAGAGTAAAATTACATAAATGAATAACTGATCCTAATCGATCAAACGTTACCGCGGTATTGCTCGTGTTGTAAGCCTCAAACGCTGGGTATCCTGTGAGAGCCCCGCTCGGTCTACCTGACAAGTCTTTTTCCGTGTAGTCATTTGCATAAGAACACGAGATAGTTTCAGGTACGAATTACTTCTCTTTAAATTCTTGTCTTCTAACCGTAGGTTAAATGGAAACGCTAACAGCGTTTGAAAAATTAATTGAGAACTTAAATAACCGTGATAGAATTGTACTTTGAGAGTGACGTGTGACGAATATTGATTAAAAAAATTTAACATGTAAATATATAGAGATATCTCTATACTGTTCATATTATTCGAAATGATATAGTTACAAAAACTTTTGAGAACAAAGAATTAATTTAATATGAATCCTATTATGTAAAATTATAATATTGACCATAATATTTAAAAACGTCCAAACTGAAAAAAAGGACTCGCAAGCAACATCTTATCTTCTTTTTAGAATAATATAAATCAATGTCAATTAAAATAATCTTTTCCTTTAATAAACTCACTAATGAAATGAGATTGATTATTAATTATACGTATTCAATGTATAATTGTTCAATTATATTTTGTCAGCCAATATGCATTTGTAGAGAGACGACATTAGTTTCAATTTCAATAGAAATTATACCTCGCGCTTCCACGCAAAGCGCGCATTATCTCGTAGACTTCATCTCTCATTTTTCAAAAGTCAAGAGTTTCGAAAGATAGCACACGGTAAAAGCCAACGACGCGCGGTCTACACGACGTGCGAGATCCCGTTTAGCGATAAAATGAAATGGCAAGTCGACGGTAGAGTGGTAATCCGGTTAATCGATCGCATAGAGATAATCGATAATGTCGGCGATCCATTCTAGGTGGCCCGACGAGCGGCACGTAATCCGTGGTAAATGATGCGAGTAATGGCTGTCAACGGGTACACACTTAGGCACTCAGCACATCTTCATCCGTTATTAATTTGCAGGTGGCTGCTAACAAATCGCTAATAAAGGAGTCACCGGACGCGGTGGGTTTTATCGCTCTTCCGAGAAACGAAGGCGACGCGGAAATAGCATTGACATATGCATTTTTATATAACATTAACAGTTTCGATATAATAAGACAAATAATACAATTCGATAAAATACATCCAATGTTTCGAAATTACTTTCATATCTCTTACGTCAGAGATCTTTGTTAGTCACTTGTTTCTTTCTTCTTTTGTATCATATTTAGCAATATTTTATATCTTGCACCTTTCGTAATAATTATTAAACGCTGGTTATTTTAATATTTCAAAAATTAGATCACATTCATTTGTTTCACATATTTTATAAAAATATATACATTAACGTTGAAAAGAGTTACTGTACCACACACGAGTCTCTTTTTTACGTTTTTATACTTCCAAGAAAGACATCTAAAATCAAGTAAACGTGATTGGATCCGTAATATATGGACTCGTGCGCTAATGAGCGTCATAAAACAGAGCGGCAACGAGAGGCTTTAAATAAATGCAACGACACTGCGCCAGCGATTGGCAATCGCGTGTCTCTCGCACAGGGATTTTCATGTGCGATACACACGTGCGGAAAAAACGCGCGGGACAGCGGCCGGCCGCGCGGTAGATCCTCTCGTACGATCGATCGTTAAAAGCTCGCGCCGCCTGCGAGATTCCCACAGCACACCCCGGAGGCCGCCCGTATAATGCATCAGCCGGCGCATCCATATGGGGTTGCGGCGGCCGCAGTCAATTTGCGTCCAGCAGCAGTCACGGGGTGCTTCCCTTCGTTCTCTTCTGCCGCGCCGACGTCATAGCTGCCGCATAGAAATGTCAAGCGCGGTGAAGCAAGCGTAAAATAAGATGTAGCGTCACTGATAACAAGCGCCGCTGGCTGCTGCTCCTGCTGCTGCGAGGCGAGCGCAAGCCGAGAGCAGCAGAGAGCGAGCGAACAAGGGTTGTCCGCGAGATCAGCCGCGATGGAGAAGGGGGGAGGGGGGAGAGCAGAACCGATCTGATAGCGGATCCGCCGCCACGTTCTTATTCCGCGTTGTAAAGACCTGCTTGGACTAAGCTACCGTCTTGCGGCTTCCCGACCCGCCCCCGATCCGCTGTCGACCGGGTTCCCCTCGGGCTATCTCGCGTCGAGCTTGTAAATTTGTGCTCGCCTCCCTTGATAAAGGCGCAGAAAAGGCGCCGCCGACGTTTCTTTCGCGCATCCGCGGTGAGATTTAAAGCGATCCCACGAAACACTTGGCACCGATGAGTTTTGTCGAGCTAAACGCACTGCGATATAAGTCGTCATGGAAACAATGAGAATGATATATACAAGATGAAAGAATGGTATGTCAGATGAAAGAAAAATGTTGTACGAATGTGAATCCACTGTTGAAGGACAAGATTACGCTAAAAAAATAGTCTTGCTGAACTAATTAGAAAGGTGGTAGGTTTAACCAGAATCTGGTTGAACATATTACCTTTCTAATTAGTTCAATAAGACTCTTTTTTCCGTGTAGAAAAAATATTGATAATGTGGAATTATTAAATGAAAAGGTAATTTTAATCAATATAACTTTTCAATTACATAAAGTAAATTTGAATGCTTAAAACGTATATATGCTTGTTAATTTGAGAAATCGAGTCGATCACCTATTAATCTATAAATAATATAAACAAGAGAATCGGGTATTCAAATAAAACGACCAATGTCGGCGCAACCTTAATTTTAACATTAAACTGGGCCACCGACATCAATTGATTGCAATGTAGTTCAACGAAAGTCCGGTCGAACGTTAGCGTCACGAAAGAAAGCCGCAACGTACGGTCATCGGGTCAGCCGCGGAATGAGAGAAAAGTTCAAAAAAACGCTTGACCGAGCGAAAAGCATGTCCGATTCGCGCGGCTCGGTCGAGGTGCGTGAAAACGGTTCTCTTCTTTCCGTCAGTGCGGCGACCCGCGGCACTTTCTTTCCCCTCCCACCCCGGGATCCGATCGCATCGATATTCCCCAGTCGTCGCACGTTTCTTCCATTACCGGCACGTCGTAAATAAGATGCGACGACACTGAGAAATTATCGTTTGCCATCTCGATGCTGATCGGCGTCAGCGCGCGCGCGTTTCTTTCCCGCATCGCGCCCGTGAAAAGCTGATGCGTACGTCGCCGGCGTTGAGATCCGCGTTTAGATCCGCGAGCGATTTGATAGCGAACACGAGGCGAACAAATTGCAAATCATTGTAACGTACATCATCCGTCGTATCAAGGCTTCCCGTGGTTATCTGATAAGACTCGCCCGTGTTGGATCGCATGAAAACGAAATTCTTTGCGAGGATATCGGGAATAAAAGTAAAAGATTTAGGTGCAAAAATGAACTTTTCCAAAATTTGAATAATGCGCGATGATAAAAATAGATTGTATTATTAGATATTAGGGAACACATGTTCAATACGCAAACCAACGATTCAAGCCGATTTTTTCAAAGCCATCTCTGCGAGCCGCGCGATATGCGCGCGCGGTTTACACGCATACGTGTTTACCAAGCAACTTCCGCTCGTAGGATAATTTAATTAACGAACGGCCGATATATTCTCCGGCAGGAAATTCGATATTGCAGAAATCGCTTACATCAGCCGGATGGCGAGGGCCCGGGCCCTCGGCTCGTGAATTCCGCGCGGGTAGAGAACCCGAAGGGCCGGGGAAAGGGAGGGGGAGGAGAAGCCGGGGCGGTGGAGGTCGAAGGGTTGAGCCGGTGCGACCAGCGCCTTGAAGCCAAAGGGGAATACCGGGGCCCGATGTGTACCGCGCGTAGCAAGAAACTCGCATTACACACACACGGGGGTAGAGAAGGGGAGGGAGGGAGGGGGGCAATCGCGCAAGAAATTTTAATCTCGACGGTGTAACCGCCCGATAATGAATGCCGCGCAACTGGTTATGAATGGCTGAGCGTACCCCCGGCGCCATTTTTACATAACTCCCGTGTAGACGCGTACCCGTGGTACTTTATGATTATTAGGGGGCGTAGCTGCTTACCGCTCGCGGAGGATGCCTCACGGGCTCGCCCCTCTCGCAAGAGGTTTCCACGAAGCGAGAGTGCGCCCTCACGAAGCCCCCGGAAAAATCCACCTGCGCGCGTACAACGCGAATCTCGCTTGTTTCGATAAACCGCACCTTCTGCAACGTACTTCCGTTTCCCTCGGACGCCTCGGAGGAGATCGATAAAGGGGAAAGTTTGAAAATTACGACATAGTAATTAACCCTTTCGATACGGCTGAGCCAAACGCAGACGACTCAATGATACTTTGCGATTTTTTTAATACCTTTATTATTATATAATGCATAACAAGAAAAAGAAATACCGAAAATATAGAAGAGCCCCCCCACCAATGGCGCTTTAAATAATTTAGAAGAAAGCCGTTACGGTAGATGAAGGATTAATCTAACTTCTAAGAAGCTCTCCGGAAAAAGAAAGAAATAAATTAAAACAATTATTTGCGCCTTCGTTATCCTCTTGTCAGATCCATTTCCGAATCGGCCGTGTGTAACGCTTTCACTTCGCGAAGACCGATCGTAAATATATACCGGCGCCTCCGTAACTCGCATTCCACCCGCGGGGGTATTCCCGCTGTTGTACGTTGCATATCGCGCGCATAAATTCCGCGCGGCGCGATTGATAGGAGCGCGCGAATACCCAGGGCGGATTATTCGAGAGGAGAGATGCAGCAGGGAGAGCGCGAGCTGATCCATCGAGGCAACGGCAATATTTTGCCAGGATCCACATTCCCCGTGCCAGGTGGGCTACCGCGGGCATTAAATAAGGCGAGAAACGCGGCAAATGATAAATAGAGTGATTACCGACGAGGGACGGTACCACACCAGCCACCGCGTATGAAATTGTCCAATCATCATCCGTCTGTTTGTGCCTCGAGTAATTCTCTCTTCTCCCTCCCTCCCCCTTCTCACTCTCTCTTTCTCTCTCTTTCTTTTCCTCTCTCGTTTTCCGGAGTGTTCACGCTCGCGTCACGTGCATTTATCCGCGTGGCGCAGAAAAATGTGGCCCGGGCGTGGATCATACATTTCCTGAGATGATTGCGGGGAAAACGAAGTCGACGATTCGGCGACCTGTAATCCAGGAAACGAGTCGGAATTGCTTGATTTATAAGCTCATCGAAATTACCGCGTGCGCATCGCGTAATCTTAATACGCGATCTAGAAATAATACGCGACGGGACGATTGGCCGCGTCAAGGGCCATTTTGCACCCGGGCCATGCACATCCGAACGCGGCTGCATCAGCATCGAGAGACCGATCACGCGACCCGCTCCTTAGACTTCTTGTTGCGGTTAGCGCGGCCATTCAAGCGCATCGCGTGTTATTTGTTGCACAATTCCAGGCTACTTAATCAGTTTACGGACACTTACGCGCGCTCGGTCGACAATATAGTTTTTGAGGCACACCGACGCATTTTCCCTCCGTACTTATTTTTGCATAAGCCAACGTAAAGTAACGACGGCATAAATAGACGACGGCAAACTCGTATCGATTCTCGCTAAAAGTATCGCTTACCGTCATCGAGAGGTCTTCTGTTCGCTCGGATGCGCGTACACAACAAAAAAAGGTGCTAATAACGTATTATTAATCAGGAAGTAGTTATCCAAGGTATTTTTACGGTCCTCTTTACTTAAAAAAAAAACGCTGAATATAAATTTTCTGTATATAATAACTTTAAATAAATTATAAAAAAAATAAGATTGTTTAAGCAAAAAAACCTAAGTGACTATTCCCGTGTTAAGATACGAGTCATAGCAATAGTTTCACACACGGTTGATATATCCTTGAGCTGGCATCACGAACAATATGTACTGACAATGAGTACGTTAGAATAATAAGGGGAAACGCGGTTTAATGGCCCGCGATAACAGCCGCCGTGGGAGAACTTAATGCTTGTTAAACACTCGATTGGATGTATCCACGCGAGTTTTGAAACGTAAACCGGAACGATTTGCGCCGCGGCCGGCATAATGAGGGAGGTCGCATGCGAGATCGTATTTATACACCCCGGGCACTATACGTCGCGCGTGCCAGCACTGCCAGCACGAAATGCAAGACGCCGTTGATGGAGATAGGCCACATGCAAAACACCGTGTGGGATTTCACGGGATCTCTCGCGCGGCTTTTCATCTTACTCGTTCGAATTCTACCTGGACAGCCACGAATCTCGTTTACGAACGAAAACGAGGAGGCAATAATTACAGTCAACGAACGGGTCCCTGTCCGTTTGGTTCTGGTTAACATCTTGCTTTAATTAAGAAACTCACTTTCAGAAATGTGACGATGTGAGAGATTCCAAAGAATCAAATCTAGTCGCGTGATTCGGTGCTTTCCTCATTCGTTTCAATCGCTCGTACCAAATAAAGATGTAGCGATGTTCCAGGAAAAAAATGTTCTAACTCTTTTTGTAATTGAAAACGATACGTACAAGGATTGCACATCATTGAAATCGTAAGTTTACCCCGAGGACTTTACTCACGTTGGAAATCTGATCGTACGGATGCATATTGAATTTCTCTTTAACTACAAAATCGTAAAGAAAAAAAATGTATTGAGAACATGTATCCGTGAACATATTCTCACTTCATGAATTAATAGAGTGCGAATAAATTAACTGAATCGTAATTCGAAACTCGCACATCGATCACCGCATTTTTAATTTACAGAAAATATTATATTTTACAAAATAAAAAAATAATGGATAACAAAATAAAGTTAATGTCTTAATGTAATCATTTATTTAATCCATTTAAACCAAAAAAGTTCCCTTATATCAACAAAAAAATTACCGCAAAATAAATAGTATATATAAAAATATATATAAAATTAATAACACGTTTGCATTATAACATTATTTTCAGATCTGTATCCACACACAGATAATAATTATAAAAGATTTATAAAGAATATTTCAGCAGAACTGTTCATCTCATGGATCTGAGGTACAAAGTATAAACGCAGGCGTGGATAGTCAACCTTTGGTAACATTGGTCACCAGGTCGCGGGATATTAACATTCTACTAGCGTGGATATTGCTCGGAACGTCGATTACACGGTTCATTAACTCCGACGCCATTAATATTAATACACCATACACAATCTTATAGGTGTACAGTCGCCGAGAAACATCTTCATTACACGAATGCTTACGCTTACGTCTCCGTGAGTCCACGATTTAGACGCTACTAAGTGCAATGGCAAAATCTTGTTAACGAAGAATCCTGAGATTCCGTTATTTCCATTTAAATTCCAGAAGCGCACCCTTGGCGTATGCGTGTGCATACGCGCGCGAGTAGATTTAATTACGCGAAATGAGCGGCCGTCCCAACCCTCCGTCGCGAATAATAATTAAGCACGTCGCAAAGGTGTCTCGAAATTAAGCATTATCGCACCTTTGATTAATGACAGATCAACCGATAAGTGAGAAGCAAATTGCTGGGGCAGAAAAGAAATAACAATAGAAAAGAGTTGAACGTGAAAAGAATTGATTTTAATTGTTAGAAAAGATATTCCAACAAAAACGGAAAAAAGTGTAGGTGAAAGTACTACAAAATTTGTAAATTGTTTTTTTTTTGCAAGCATTTTCATTGTTTCTCGCGTTTCTCGCAGTCTGGCGCAGAAGAAACAAAAATAATTCGCCGCGGGGATTGAATCCAGTAGGCGCAGCGCGATGCAGGTGCATCAGCGCCGTTAATCATAAGCCACGGGGAGAGCGAGGGAAGAGAAAGACAGAGAGAACAACGGGATAAATGTACATTTCAAGACACGAACAGTGGGAGGAGGAAGAATAAAGAGAAAGAAAGAGACAAAAGGAAGCAAAGACGCAGGAAAAGATAAAGCTGGAAAATCGCGAGAGGAGGGGGTAGGAGTTGGCGTTTCGCAATCGGATTGTGACGTGTACGTCAGGCAGCTGTTTCCATAATTACGGCCTTCTTGAGATCCGTATCGGTGCTACCACGCGGTGGTAGAAAGGCGCATTATCGCCGTTGCAGCGTATACTCGAACAGCGACAGCAATCCGGACGGCGACGAATCGACTGGGAAAATGATACCGCATCTGCGCTCGCGCGCGCGCGCGCGCGGCGAGGCGTAACGTAAAGCCGCAATTAATGGCTATATTAAATTACGATTTTCAAGTCCCTTTCCTATACGAAGCCACCTCCTCCGAAGAAGAAACCGCGATCTCTTTGTAGTATCGCCTCGTACCTCGTAGGCGTCCGGTTTCCCCATTCGTAATTGCGCTTAAAATGATTTTCTCCGTGCATAAAATATCTTACGATCCGAACGTACTTCATCTTGCGAAACTTGAAGTACAATTTGATATCGAATATATCGGATCTCTAACTGGAAGGATTGAGTCTCGATTCTTTCGATCAAATTTACCGCTCAGTTGTGAAATTCTTCATCTGCGCGTTTATACTTTTGTCTAATAAAATGTGAACCCTCGCGGAGGAAATTTTTGTCGTAAGAATTACTACGGCAAACAGGAAGCGCGGACCAAGGAAGAAGTTATGAAAAAATTTTACTATCTTTTTCATCAAATTACAATAGTATTATATTTACACTACATTATGGTATAATTCCCTGAAATTTCTTCTTACGGTCCGTAGCTAGTAATTTTTACTCCATGTTCGCGTGACAAAATTCGTCAGAGAGAAATTATCAGAATGCGAAGCGCTTTAATTATCGCATGTACATGCGTCAGTTTAAATTTACCTTGTCACACTGTGCGTTTCAAAAGCGCGAAGACATACTGGTCCCTCTGGTGTAAGAGCAAAAAGTTGAACGGTTTGCGCCATCGTATGTTAACGGCACAACAGGAAGAAAGAAACCATTAATCACTGTCGTCTCCCTTGTCAACAAACGATCATCTCCTTTCCCCTTTTTTGTCTTTCCTCCAGGCCACCGGCACCACGTCGCCGAACCGCCGCCGCCGTCATCTCGTTTTCCCAGACGCGATACCGATCGCCTGCGCTTCGCCGCGCGGGCGCGCGTTAACAAAAGATGGAAATCGCTGAGAAACGCAGGTGCGTTTAAAGGCGTCCTGCTGCTCCACCGAAGCGTACGCGCGATGATGACGTACGGGCGACGCGCGTCGAGACGTGACGCGAATTTCACGGCGGACAGCACGACGCGGGGAGGGGGGGGGGGGGCGAGGGGAAGGCAGAACGGCGACAACCGTTGCGCAGTCGGAAAACAACACACGGGATGCTGGGAATGGTCTCGTTAGCGCGGCGTGGAAGGAGCGGCGAGATGCGATCGAGCGCGCCGCGTGCGTTACTTATTGCCCATTGTCGGGGACCCGTTCGCGCGAGAACCGCACCGCGAGCGCTATTAGCCGGGCGATCGGATAAACGCAATTAGGAACCAAGTTTTCCGCGCGAGCCTCCAACGCGCGGCCGCCTCTCGCTTTCCGGGATAATCGAACTGATGGATGGAGCGCCACGCGACTCTCGCGTATATTTTTTCCCGTTTTGGTACGCGTCCTGCCGTTTAGCAGCAGATGGCCAATTCGATGACTTGCGAATATCTCTTTAGCACCTACATGTGAATTACGGATTTCCAGCCGTCGCGATTGCACATTTGAATGGTTGCTATGAAAAACTTTACTGTTTCCGAAGGTCAATCTCTAATCTCAAATCGATTATACATTTTTGACGACAGAAATATAAAGCGAAAATTTCGAGACGTGGGAGACACACAAGCAGAAATAATCTTATTAAAGGTTTCTTCCCAAAAATTGTTAAGTAATAAAAAAGGATTATTTTATTGTAATGTTTCTGATATATATTTTAGATTATTTACGAAGTTCAAATTTTATCAGTGGATTACAACGTGATTGAAACTACTATCCCAGGAACTTAGACACAGGGACGTGCTGATGTACCAAAAATACATCCCCGAGTTCGCGAAGGAAATTTTAATTCATCTTACACATATCGCGCTTTCTAACAACGAACAATAACTGGCCATCGGCCGGCGGGCTTAAAAGTTATATTCCGAGGTGGGTGTCTCGTGGGTGGGACAAACCTATGGAGGTATTCTGTCCCGATCGAGAGGAGAGAAAGAACGAAGGCAGAAGGCAAGGAGGAAGAGGAGGAGGAGGAGGAGGAGGAGGAAGAGAAGGAGGAGGAGACGGACGTAGAAGCCAAAGGCCAAAGGAGCAGTATATCCGTGAAAGAGATCTAACGGATCGGCTGGAATACGTAAGAGCGATAAGAGCCACGGCGGAAGCCCTCGTTCCTTTGTCGTTGCAGCGCTGTTGCATCCGACGTTGCACCGCCACGTACACACGCGAGGGTTACACCACGCCGCGCCGGTACCGGCCAACACCGTTCTTCCATTTAGCTATCCGGAAAAAATTGTCCGAGAGGAATGATCAGCCCCGGTTGAGACCGGGCTGCCCACGTTCCGCAATTTTTACGGGCCACTCGTGGCTCGCGTGTCCCACCGAGGGTGGAAGAGCAAAGGGCCGACGGTGGAATTGCCGTTTACGGTCAGGGAAGATCCGAATGAAACCGGACACTGCCATTGAATCACCATCTTTATTCAGGTAGTATTAATTAGCTGCGACCGATCGTTAAGTTTACGTTGGTAGAATTGAAATTCAACCCAAAGGAGAATAAGGTTCTATTAACTTCAGCGAGCTTCTTTTTTTCGTGCACGTCAAATAATCGCTTAGACGTTCAAAACCAAATGTGAATTCTAATTAAAATATTTATCCGTAAAATAGTCAATTGTTTACGCACAATAGATTAACTGCGAGGTCTCTTTGTGTGATCGTCAAACAATGAGACTCGATTGAAACAGGAACGTCCCCTCGGGATGAGTCACATGACATCACATTACACCTGCGCAGGACGGTTTCCTTTTACGTTTATAATAATTGTTCCTTGACTCGCGTGGGTTGAGTCATTAATTCCGAAGCGTGGCATTCGCGGAGAGACGGATAAAGGTATGCGCCGATACAACGATGAAGTCAGCAAACAAAGCTAACCGAACAAACACCCTTATGCAATGATTGAAGAACGCGCCAGCTGGATTTCCTATTCAACCGTTCAGTCTACTCCGTGCAACAATATAATTTAGAATTAGTCATTCCTACTTTGAATTTCGTTGTTCATGCAATCGTTGAGGAATTCCTTTCTCTAGGTTCTACGTTAATACCGCGTCTGTGAATACATTTCTTCCCGAAGTTCTATGTAAGCTGGTAAAGTGGCGACGAAATAAAAATTTTCGGTTTTATTTTACTTCTCATTTCATTGCGTCACTTTTGTTCCTCTGCCAAATTTCATTAACGCACTGTGAAAAAAAAAGTAATTGATTCAGCACAATTTTTTTGTTGCGGGTTGCCAACAAAAGATATATTCAATACAACAATATATGATGTTGAAATCAAAATACATAGTTCAATCAACATCGTTGCACTTGCATTAACAGCAAATATTGTTATATTAAGTACATTTTTTGTTGGCAGCCCGCGACTAAACGTTTTGCTGAATCAATTTTTTTTCTTAGTGCGCGGAATGATCTTCGTTAGTCCAATTTAAAATCATATTCCGAAACGTATCAAGTTTTCATGTGGACGCGCTTCTCTTCGTTCTACTTTCACACTCGTGCGCGTTTTCGGTTACATCTCGCCCGGTTTGTCGATATCATTTTCGAACGCAACCCTCCCGCGAACGTCACCGCGCGACGCGCGCGTGACTTGAAACTGAATTTATCCCCCGGCGAAAAATTCGATATCTATCTCTTTCTCTTTGCTCACTATTTACCGAGTACGGGGTCTCCCATTGCCACGGCTCCCACACCAACCGATCATTCCGCAATCGGCGAGCAGCGACGACGCCTTTCTACACCTGCGCCACCGCCGCTATCTCGCCGGTTCTTCTCTCTGTCTCCCTCGACCTTCCGTTCCTTAGCACCCACGAGAGAAGGACGAATAGAAAGATGGGCGCGCGCGCGCGCGCGCGCGTGCACACACGGAAGGGACGAGGGAGACGGTCGTCGAGGAGCGGATAACGCGGAGCGGTATCGTTTATTCCCGTTTAAGTAAAGTCGAGGCGACAGGAAACCTTGCGCACACAAATCAGTCAACCCCTCGGTGCCGTGGCGAAGGCGCTCTCGCGCGCGAGAGGCATCCAATCCATCTCGGTGAAATCACCCTCTACCTAGAGCCCACGGACGTCGTCCTCCGCGTCCTCGTCCTCGTCGTCGTCCTCGGTGGAGCGCCGGACACCGTGAGAAAATCGTCGCGCCGAGGCGATCCCGAGGCGCGAGTGCCGATATACCGCCTATTCCTTTCCGCTCCTGAGATTTGCCGCTCGTTTATTTTCATCCGCGATAACTAGCTATTCCCGAACGATGTAGATTTCCTCCGAGCGTTAGTGAACGTCGGATTGAGCGGATTTATCGAACCTGTCAATATTATATTTTGATCGACAGCGGAAACGGATGACGGATAAAAAGTACGACTTATTGCGTAATCATAATTGACTTCGATGTAGCTAAGTAAAACTGTTACTTCCTGAAAGGGGAACTACCAATAAATTGCACATTAAATATATATATATATATATTAAAGTAAATTAATTATATCTTATTTGATGATGTTACGCAGATGTTAAATTCCATGTTAAATAATTGTCAGTTACATTTCTCGAAATTATCCCCTCTTTCCTCTCGGCGGAGAAACGAATATTTCTTCTAGAGAGCGAAATCCGCTCTCGTCCGAATTATTATTCCGAACTCGCGTGCGCTAAATGGCAATAAAAGTAGTTTCAATGGACGCAAATTCCGGTATGTCACTCTTTTTCTTCGCACAATTGCGCCCGTTAAAAGAAGGCGCGCTTTCGAGAAAGCGTTCGCTCGCGTTGAAAAAAAAAAAAAAGGGAGGAAGAATATAATCGGAATGCATTAAAAAATCAAGGACGCTCGCATTAACGCCAAACGGCGACGAAAGTGCGCCGCGGCGAGAGTTTATCGCCGTCTTTTCTCACCGAACGATCGAAGACCCAATAAAACCAGAACGTCCCGCGGTGACATCAGGTCGTTTTTGTACGCTCCAGGAAATTACTTGCGGTTGCGACAGGACTATCAATTCCCGATAATTTCACTTGGCTAACGTTAATGGCTTTTGAAGTAATTTAGAGCATTCTTTCCGCCACGCGCTATACAACATTCGTAGATCACACTAATTGTATCAAGAAATTTTTATCTCCTTATTCGCACGACTTTATATGCAACCTTTTATACGTTTTTTTAATGCTATTTTTTTCTATAATCAATAAAAAATTAATTATTATATCATTTAATGCTTGTAAAAGTCACAAATTGAGAATAAGAATAAGAATAAAAAAGAGAAATCTGTAAAACGTTACACGATTTATCTCGTTTTCATTTCAATAAGAAATATTTATTAGCAAATGAAAGCAATCATTAATTTGTAATGGTCGATGTAATTTAATCTCTGTTTTTTTCTTCTTTGAGCAAGATAATTCCTTTTTTAAATTAAAACACAGTAAACCGGGGAATAAAACTTGCATTCTCGTATCGCACGGGGAGGAGAGAAGACTTATTTTCGTGCTCTCGGTCATGAAGTACCCAAAATTGCGACTGCTAATGTGCCCAGCGGCAGAAAAGCGAGGAGGACGAATAAGGTAGGACGGCTTGGCAGCCGCCAAATTGCTTCGCGCGATGGGATACCCGTGTACTTGCTACTCGTGAAGATAAAGGAACCGTCACTTACTCGTCCGGTGCAAGTTTCACGTGATCTCACAGGCAGGATGGTCGCGCGCTAATTACACTCGTAAAGATTAATTAGATTAACGTTAACCCGTCGTCCTGTATCCCGTACGGGATTGCAGCTCCGTGTATCATCGAGATACGAGCCGTCATGTTGAGAGAGCTCTTTATAAGGGCGTTAAAAAGGATTCGGAGATTTATTGCCGCTCGTCTTGAATTTTTCGTACGCTTTTTAACACTTTTTTATGAGGATTGAAAAACCTTAATTCACACACGTACAGCTAAGAAAAATTTCAACTTGAAAATAATTTTGTCATATTTTACAAGATGCAGATAACGTTATTATATAAATTTTATTTTGTTACAATAGTAATACATTACTATTACGTATTTATTTATGATATTAATTTTATATTTACTATATTATAATCTGATTGTCAATTTTGTAGGCGATTTTTTTTTAAGTCTCGACTTTCTCGCAATGTGACATTGTTTATATAAATAATTCTTGAAATAATGGTACATTTTTCATCCGTCAAACCGCGCGTGATAGATTTTGACAGCTGAAAAATGCGTGCCATCATTTCAAAAAATATTTCACTTTTCTACGTGACGTGTGTCTCGTATGTACCGGACAGATGTCTCAGTTTGTCCCACATGTTGAAGGTTTTAGGATAACAACATTATTTTTACGGGAAAACTATAATGAAAAATGAAGCTGGTAATAATACGTGGCAAATAATTTATTGTATTTATTGTCGTGTCTGCCTTTTAATAATATGACAATATCGTCCTATGAGAGAGCCTTAAGAATGCCAAAAAGAAATTTGCGAAATCTACTTTAAATCTAATTTAGCTGCGTCCTTGCGTCATTTACAATTGGTGTTTGAACTCTTCGAATAAGTGATGTAGAAATAATGTCGGAAATGCAATCTGCCGTAATATCGCGATGAATATCCACGGCGTATTTAAATCTATTAACGCTAAAATGTTTCAACACCGCCCGGCGTGTCATACTTGAGATGACATCACCATTACCGAAACCATGCGTAATGACATAATCGCGCGCGACGCGAAAGACACTTGTAACCACGGTGTGTCTCGCAATATCTCGCGGGCACGGCGCTCTTTGAAAAAGCCACTCTGGTTTTCAGCTCGTTACGGTGACATGCATAATCGTGCTGCACTATCGCGACGTAATTATGCTAATAGGAATGCGTCCGGTAACACGTGCGATTATACGTTGCGTGATACGCGTCGTATCGAGCGTAATACAGATGTGCTTTACAGAAAACAGTGCTTGCGGAAAACAGAGAATTAGATTCGAAACGTTCACTTTTAAGCAAATAAAATATCAGAATTAAAATTAGAAAACAAAAAATAAACAAAATATAAAGAGCTCGTTAATGCTAAGCAAAAATAATAAGATAAACAGGTCGATATGTCGAGCTAATACCAATTTTCACAATATAATATAATTTATTAAATCAAAAATATATCGTTATAAACGCTATTAAAAACAACTGTGTTAAAATTGTTAAACAAATTTCGAAACGTTTCGACTTATACATAGTCCTCTTCAGTCGTGCCAAATTATCAATATTTATGAAATTAAACATGAGTAAAATAACGCAATAAAATCATGTTTAATTTCATAAATATTGGTAACGAAATATTTGGCACGACTGAAGAGGACTATGTATAGTTGAAATGTTTTGAAAGTGTTTAACAATTTTAACACAGTTGTATTTAATAGCGTTTATAATTATATATTTTTGATTTAATAAATTATACTATATTGTGAAAATTGGTATTAGCTCGACACATTGATCTGTTTATCTTATTATTTTTGCTTAAAATTAGAAAATGTCATTTATATTCACCTTAAAATTACACGGAAAGAACCGTTTTGCTAAAGTATCTTAAAATTTTACTAAAAACAGATTTAATGTATTAAAAATAACACCGTCAAAATAATTATATAAAACGCTCAAGCGAAATGAGCAAAGGCTGCACAAAGCTTCGAGCAATCTCTAAAAACCAATTTGACCGTTGTACGGAATTATTTCGATTAGCGTCCGGAAGCTCCGACCTAAAATCGCCCTCGCGAAAAATTGAACGGCGAAAAAAGTTCTCGCGCCGATCGGAACGCTAAATCGAAGCCGCGCTTGCGGTATACGTATACATACATATACACCAGCGCGGAACGATACTTGACTTCGATACTTTTACCATGGCCGAGAGCGAGTAAAATGCTCACGCAGCCTTGTACCAATTTGGATCGGCATCGCGCGCCACGCCGCCGCCGCCGCGCCGCCGCCGGTGCGCACGATCCCTTTTACAATGTTCGCCGGCGTGTACACAAATGAAATCGCCCAGAACAGCGGGCAAAAATGTGGATCTCTGCCATATTCGAGCTCAGACTCGCGAGTACATATATCGTGCAAAAACTAGATCCGCCATATCGAGCCCGCAAGTGCCGCGGAAAAACGCCGTTTTATAAGCGCGCCTTCTCTAAGCGTCGACACGTTCCTTCCCTCTCGGCCGGCCGGCCGGCCGGCGCGGACACGACGTTTTACTCCGCTATATAAAGCCGATCGCGCTAAAATTACTACCGACGCGAGAGGTTCGATTGGCGATCTCGGTCGCTAATACACAAAAGCATGAGCGAGTACATGACACGGGCATCCGTATAACGATCGTCATAACCAGCGGGTGATCGAATAGTCCTTCCCTTTTCCGACGTAATCACGTCGAGAGTTACGCGCCCCGTCTCGAATCCTCGCGAGGGGGGCGACACGGGAGAGAGCTTGTCTCGAGTTATCCCGCATTATCCCGTCTCCGCTTAAAGACGTAATCTAGAAGTAATCTAAGAAGGCTCGTCCGCGGGAGTATCGGATTGCGGATAAAATCAATGATCAAGAGCGTGCTTTTGAGAACGATCGTAAAGTTAAAGTGTCCCCCCCTCTGCCTCGTTAACGGTACGCGCACGCGAGCGGTGGAAAAACGCGCGGCTCCCCGCGGTGGAAAACGCGACATGTGGCTGCGGACAATCAGGCCGGTGAATAGTCGGTAGAGAGAGAGAGAGAGAGACGCGGGTGCATCTTTCACTATCCCGAGATGCGCGCTCGCACGACGAATCTGACGTAAGGCAAGCGACACGCGTGCGATAATAATTGGAGATAATTATCATACTCCGAGAACGAGACGCTGTGAAGTCGAAGGAAAAAGCTCGTCAGGGACGTCCCACAGTTTTAATTCTGAAAAGTGCTAGGCTGTTCTCGTGACACGTGTATTTCGCACCTATATGCGTGCCCAGGCGAGCTATAAAGATACAGACTTAGGGAGGTCACGGCGCGTTAGGTAAAGCTTCAATCAATAAAACTAAATAGTTTCGCGAGTGGAGCCCCGCTACCGTGTGGCCCTCTGACCCCCGTGGTCGCGTCGGAGCCTGCGCGGTAGAGAGGAGGTAAGGGGAAAAGAGAGAGAGAGAGAGAGAGAGAGAGAGAAAAAAGAATGTCCGCGGCGTCGGGCAATAACCGTAAAACCGGCTTTTAATGTTCCGCACGCATCGGGCTATCGTGCATCGTGATCGGACGTTTTCAGAACCTCTTACCGGCGTTGTGTACAACAGGGAGACACGCGGTACGCGCGTGTGTATCGGCGGTTTCGTTTCACATCGCCGTTTTCTCTCATAATTTCTCAGCTGAAATCTCTCGTGTGCACGCGCGCGCGCGCGATTTGGAGCCGCTGCGAGCCGGCGACATATCCGCGCGCGGACCCGGATAGGCCGCCGATCGCATTCCTCGTACAAAAATTTGGAATCCGCCACATTTTGTTGAAATCGGGTACGGATATACGGAATCAATATGGTTATATTAAATGCACGAGTAAGGGAAGCTCCAACGCTCTGTGGTGAGACGCATTTTTCCTTTAAGATTTAATTCTGTTTTTATTCGGCTACAATAAAAATTATGATTTTATGAATAACTTTCGTTTTTGCCGTGGATTCTAAAAAGATTCGGCAACACTTAACGAAGTGTACCGACGATTCGCTTGCACTACAGCGCGGCTTATAAACGTTTCGATGCGATGCATTAGACATGTGCCTTCGCACTTACGCTAACGATCTCTCACGCTTCGCGGTTGCACATTTTATTATACGTTCGCGGATACTCTCCAATTATCATAAGTAAATTGCAACTTTGCGGGCACGATAAGCGCTCGTGTTCAGCTCCGCCGCAATTACGGGCGCGCAAACTCGTACGCCGAACGTCGTATTAATTACGAACTTGACAGCTCGGATCATTGTTAACGATTCCCGCGGATTGCTCCACCTTATTTAATCGGGAATGCGCAACATCTTGATTATAATAATTCTCTAGACGAGCGACTTTCTCTTCCGACGTTAAGGCTTAATATCGTCCAAATTATTCAAATAGCCACTCCCATAAACGCCTAATTAATTGACCCATCAACAAGAGATCTTTTGAATCTCAAGTGATTGCAACATATGTTTGAGAGAGATTAGCAATTTAAACGAATTTCTTTCAAATGCAAAACTGCAATTAATTACAAAATGTAAAAACGAATGTAACCTACTATTAAAAAAAAATAAAAGATAAGCTCTTGAAAATTTTCCATAAAAAAAGCATTATTTAAAAAAAAAGCATTTTCTGCCTTTTTCTATATTCTCTGTGATCACGATTCGACAGCAAATATTATACGAGTTGAAAGGCTAACAAGAAAGACAAACAGATACCATAAATAGAGCAGCGTTTGAAATGGGATTCGC
The DNA here is from genome assembly GCF_013373865.1 of Monomorium pharaonis. Classification (NCBI taxonomy): domain Eukaryota; kingdom Metazoa; phylum Arthropoda; class Insecta; order Hymenoptera; family Formicidae; genus Monomorium; species Monomorium pharaonis. Next base: position 16,289,854 of record NC_050475.1, on the reverse strand, counting down.
GGATCGATCGTTTGTTTCAAACGGAGAACTTGTGCAAATATTGTACAATCACGGAAAACATTGCTCCACCGTAACCGAATAAAAATGCCGCTTTTATTTGACGTCTGCGTAATATCAGTGAAAAAAACAAATCACTTTGCCTTTGAAGAAAAAGATTGGATGACAGCTTTCTCTCTCGAAGTTCGGGTAAGGACGAGAGAGAGAGAGAAGAGCGTAGAAAGCGCGGAGACAGCAAATGAGCGTTCTCTTGATGACAAACCGCGTGGCCTTACAGGGTGGCGAACGCGTTCATTTACATTTACAACAGACACCGCTGCCTTATATGCTGCTCATCCACTTGTTCACGCGATGACATTTCTTTCTTGATCCTGTCTTTTTTTTTTTCACTCATCGGCTCCTCACGAAAGTGATATCCGATTCTTTCTCTTTCCCTTCCCGTCATCTCAGGGAGTTTTAATTCCCGACGTCAAACGTCTCGACAGTTACATATCTCAAACACTGTCATAACAATATAATTATTAATAAAACAGCGAAAATTGATTGAGGTATTTAAACTCTCAATGCATAACTTATTAATTGCTTTTAACACATTCTAACTTTGGAATTAAATTCTTCGTTAAATTTTCGCTGTGGGAAAATCGCGAACCTCAACTCGGAGACCAGCGTATTCGCGCATATATTAACAGCAGAAATGATATACCAGTGATGAAGCATCTTGCATAAATGAGAAAATGGGTAACCAAGTAGCATGTGATGCATATATGATGTTTAGTAGCATACGAGTACACCTATACTTTAGTAGTCATGCCGAAGAAAGCGAACCGGTTCTGTGTATTGTTTTCTTTTGCTACCTCTCCGTATAGCCCTTGGATGCACGGGATAAAAAGAAGCACGGCGGTGTAGAGGATTAATCTTCTATGAATCCTTGCTCAAGCCAATCTTACTCGCGTTATGGCGAAGGCCATCCTTCTTCTTGATGCCTTGCATAATGCGCGCTTCTCAATTGAAATGGCTAAAATATAATCGTATACAGCTTCTTGCGCGCGTTTAGCTTACGGCAGTTCGACATGTTGCGTCAGGACATTACGGGTCGAATATAGACCACCCAATCGCATCTTCGGTATCTCGCGCCTCCTTTGTCAATCAACGTGTGATGAAACCTATTTTTGTAAATGCCCGGCGATCGTTGAATAAGCCGAATGATAGATTCAGATAATCCGTGGGTAATTTTAAATAATAGCATGATGTAACAAATAACTGTAAATCGGCGCGTCGTATTGATCTATAGGCCAGAGACAGTCATTGCGAGAGTCACCTATGGTGGTGTTAGATTCTTGTATGCGTATAGTTATTTTTTTTTTTTTTTAGTGTTTATATGAGCAGTGGTGCAGCTCGTTTACCAGCACAATGAAAATAGCTGCAGGACGCGGTCGCTTTGCAATTATCGAGAGAACAAGGGTAAATTTTCTCTCGCATATCCTGCCTCGAGGATACCACCGTGATCGAAGAATAATTAGTCACTAATGGCAGCCATTCCAGCCGCGAGCAATTTGAATCATTTTGTCGTGCCGGGATCAGTAATTAGTAGACCCGCGTGGCTCTCCGGTAACGCTATCGTTTATCAATCGTAATTTATTGGAATTCAATAGTTCGTAAACACAACCGCCGATTTATGACAGTCGTTTTAACTGTAACTAGTGTTACATCGTGATTTTTGCTAAAAGACCTCGCGCAACAGGTACACCTCAATGCAATCTTCACTGATGTATGTGTTACCGAATTTATAAAATATTTTATAATATAATATGATATAATGATTCCTCTTCTAATTTGTAGGAATACAGTTGCGTAACGTGCGAGATGCGTATTTATATTATGCATAAACTCATATATCGCAAAATTCTCAGCAATAGGGCAATGTAATATCCCGACGGCTCGATCGCAACTCGCCTCGATATTACATATATTTTGTGATGTATTAACGGTAGCGAGAAATCGGTAATTGCGACCATTTACTATGACGAGTTGATCGGAAACGAGCTACACATTCTGTACGTGTCGATTTAATAATGGAAAGCAACTACGCGCGTTATAGTGGACCACGAAAAATTGCGTTTATAATCATTGATTAAGTTTAAAGTGTGCTTTTAATATAAATAAAAGTAGACTGGGAAAAGTAAAGAGGTGTGGCTCGCGAAACTTTTCCCTGCACATTTTGCAACGACATGTTATTACGTCATTAATCTTAAATAGAATTATTGTATAAATTTTTACGCGTACCTCATTTAAAGCACACGTAATAATTTTGTATATATTTTCGAGCTTTATCAAGTTTCATCAACCTTATAAATATAATCCTAGAGGAGGAATTAACTCGCATACACACATGTTGGTCTTAAAAACAATAAGAATAATAAATAGAATGCAATTTATGAGTCTTGCGCTGCGCGTAGCTTTTCATCTGTTCCCTCCGCGGACGTTTTCATCCTTTTTCTCCCTTGTACACTGTCTCTGCTCATTCTGCTCCCATCGCACCCGAGCGCAAATTACGCATCTCGCAATATCAATTTTCGTGCTCAATACATTCGGCTACGGCATGATGACCAATAATGACGGTTATTACAACAAAATATGCGCGCCACCTGTCGTATTTTCGCGCTTCGTATAACTTTATAACAATTCACAAATTTTAATGACCGTCTCTCCGGCCGTCTTTTTGATCAAGTTATCTTAATTAAGAACGGAGACAGGATTTCAGGCATGTAAAAAAATAATTAAGCCAAAGCATACACTGAGAAAAAAGGTAATTGATTCAACAAAACGTTTAGTTGCGGGCTGCCAAAAAATATACTTAATATAATATTTGCTGTTAATGCAAGTGCAATGATGTTGATTGAACTATATGTATTTATATTGCTATACCATATTGTTGTATTGAATATATCTTTTGTTGGCAGCGCGCAACTAAAAAATTTTGTTAAATCAATTACTTTTTTTTTCTCAGTGTAATGATTATATTTATTTCATATTGTACGTTACCAATTTTAATATAAAAATAAAATTTAAAAATATTCCAAGTAATTGAACACATGTCGCCCGGCCAGAAACATTTAAAATCTACAATTTCGTAATTTATATGCATGTAACTTTTTTATTCAGTCAAAATTTATCATTTACTTGAGAACCATCGTAACCAGCGCATGAGGAATGAAATACGTAGTGAAAGTCACTTGCAATATGTTTACCTTGTCAGTATTATCTCGTGTATACTTAAGACAGATAAAGTGCTAGGTGAAGCATGTGAAAATTTAAGCGATCGGCAGGCGGCAAGAGTTTCCTTGACGAGATTTCACACAGAATCTCGGCTCCGTAGACGCGGGACTCGGCCGTGCCATGTGTTCAGCGCACGGAGACTTATGGCCTTGGCACTTAATATGCAGCGGTAAGTCATTAGGGTAAATCGACTATTAGATTATCAAGATACGAGGCGGCGCGCAGCGACGTCTCTTTTTCGATAATCTTATCCGCTCGCTCGTTCGCGCGAGCGGGCGATCTTAACGAGCCGCGGATGCGAGATGCGGTTGCGACAGAGATCGCCGGACAGATATTTATCACCAGCGTCGCCGGGACACGCGGAAAAGTTCACCGTCGATAATTAAAGCCGGGATTTATTATCGCGCTCTTCATTGTGGCGCTAATCTTTTATCGCGCTTGGATTTATCGCGCCAACCTGAGACCAGGCCTAAGCGCGTCGCGTTTGAGATTCGGGCCGTTCGAACGATAATTTTGTCGTTACCACACTCTTCCTGCAATTGTAGAAAAGTCAACATTGTACCTCGTGACGTTAGTCAATATAAAGTGCAATTTTGTTCTTGAATTTATAATTTCTAGTAAACGCTCCGTTTATGCAGAGAAAAAGAAAGTAATATAGCCAACAACATATGTAATTGCGGGCTGCCAACTACATAAAGTACTCAATGCAATAATATTTGCTATTAATGCAAGTACAATGTTGATACTGTAATAGCATATATATAGTTGGCAGCCCGCGACTACATATCTTATTAAATATATTACTTTTTTTTTTTTAATGAGCCAAAAATACTCGAGAGTGTCGATCGATAAAAGAAAAAAAAAAACACTTATCAGACTTTTATCTTGTTAATTTTCAATTTCCAAAGTTAAGTGTGTCAAACAAGATATTTTTCAAATGCCGATATCAGTATATCAAGGCGGATATCCATGTTTCAAGGAACATCGCGGACTCGCGGGTGTATATACTTTTCACGGCGCGGGATAGACAGCTTGAGTATCGTGCCGTTTTCTAAACGGATCTTCTTTATTGGACAGCGTTATTGCATTTATCGCGCGCAATCGGCGTTTTGTAGACACGCCAGACGATTTTCGCAAAATGAATCTTTCGTAATTACACGGAAAGCGGTGGGCCCGCTTCGCCTTGGGCTCACGCGAGCTTCGGCATCCATCAACGTCGTCTTCGGCATCAGGTCGTTGGAATGTGCGGCGGGGAATTGTGCGCGCCATCGATAATAACCACGTCCCACGATCGGCCGCGACGACGAAAAAGATCTCTTTTGCTACTAATAACGTCTTATTAGCACGGCCGCGGTGACACATGAAGGATGACCGTAATGAGGCCCTTTACATCTTAACGTGACAAATTGCGATTGCGCACGTTATCTCGCGACTCATGCGTGCGTACATGCGTGCGTGCGTGCGTTCCCGTACGTGAGCACATTCGTAGCCGAACGAGAGAAATCTCGATCGAGTTTTCCAACGTGGCGAAACAAGCCGAGTGCCATTCGAATATTTCCCATCGTTGCCCGAGCTCGCTTCGCTATGCCACTTTTAGAATCGCTAATCAGTTTATAAAACGGTTTCATTTGTTCGGTAAATGTCGAACACTCGGCAATTTAATCCTTTAGAATTTCCACTTTGCCACGCGTGCTTTTTACGTTCAAATATATAATCGTGTACTTTTCTTTCATTCTTGTGCGTGTCTCTCCGGTATTTATGACGCATAATTTTAATGACAACTTTGAAAAATGAGGAGGATGATACAGATTACGGCGGCTTAATCTCGTAACGAAAAATAAGCGGAATCGAATTAGCAGCTTAACGAGGACTCGCTCCTAACGAATCGCATCGGCGACAAGCGGAGCGGCTTTTTGCGCGAAGGCGTGTTTCGAGCTGCAGGCGAGCTCAGGATGCGTGCGCTGAGGAGTAACGCCGGGCGCAATAACGTCCGGGCCGTGATGAGCGCGATAGATCTCCCCGGTAGTAACCGTAACGAACGAGACGATGGCGCGATGGCAGCGGTCTGACAAAGTAGACAGTCCGACGATTGTGCGTAACCACTTCTATGCGCGCCGCTACGCTCGAGCGTCCTCCTTATGCTGCGCGTTGAAAATTGCAGAAAAAAAGGACCTACGTGTGTATCCAAGATATAATCAAATCTGTATTCATAAAAGAAATATATAATGCTAGGTATAATTTAAATCGTAATGTTATTGCTGCTGGAGAAGAATAAAGAAAATATCTGAATTGATGAGGAAGAAAATTGCGTGCCGAGATAACACGATCAAAAGATAATTTCAAAAGTCTGGAAATCAAAATTCAAATTAAGAATTCAAAGAATTCTTATAATTATATAATACAAAATTTATACAATTGATAATAACGTTTTCTGGCAAATAGAATGAATTCTTGAAATTCGCGTGGCACACAGCGAATTAAAATGATAGACGGATTGCGGCACCGAATTGAATTCCTCCGAGAGAAAATTCAAGGCGCGGAGCAATCGGCGACGGGGAGGCATAAAGGAGCCCCTGCTCTTGATTATCCCCCTCGAGGATCGCGATACCCGCGCGAAGGTAACGAACGAATCGGTAGTGCGCCGAACGGGGAGGCGTGTGTATATCCTTCACGTGACATGGGAACGAATGGGCTGGCTGGTAGTACCCGGGGAGCAGCAAACCATATACCTGGGTTACACAGTGCTCGGTGACTAATGAACCTTTACAGTCACCTTTACGTCCGACTGTCGACGCAGCGTGACTGGCTGAGTTTATTGCCGATGCTAATTCACGGGTCTCAGCAATTAGAGGCCACCGATGGGAGCCGCCGCGAGGGGATCCCCGTCCACTTGCGGAACTCGCATATCGATTCCCGGTGGCGGTGACTGCCGATATCGCTCCATCTGCGGACGCGATAACTCGATCGCTCCGATATGTATATATATACAATATACGTATTAATTAAAGTTTAAACCCGAATAAGAAAATCCTCTCTGATCGTAAATAACGTCACGTGTGCTCAACCTGGCCGGTTTGAAATGCGAACTGTCGCGGAATTTACGATTAGTTTCACCGGCAGACGGCAAACGTGCAGACAGCAAATCGCTATAAAAATCTAGCATATGCTCGAATTTCCGTCTGCCGTAAATAAAATATTAGGTGGTAAATGTCTACACGGACGCGTATAAAGATTTCACGCGCTTTCCACTCATTATCAATTCACGTCCCCCCGTCGTCTCGAATAATGTCAATCGAGATCGCCGTGTCCTTTGATTCTCCAGGCCTGCGTCCACGCATCGCCGTGAGGTCTGTATGTCTAATTTACAGGCAACGTCCATCTGTCCGGCAGAGCCGGACAAGTCGACGTGGCATGTCTCTTACGCATGTCGCTTATGCATAGAAGGACAAAACCCTTTCTTACCGTCGACAGCCCGACAAGGGATACGCTAAGGGATCCAGGTGATGGAGAAGGCAGGGACGATGGCACACGGTGGGTCACGCGGAAAAACCGGTATGCCGGTAGCACGTACGACTAATGACGGGACGCAGCGGCGGTCATCAGGATACAGCTGTAGCAGCAGGTCCTCGGGGCCCGCTGACGATGACGAACGCGCGGTGCAGCTGGACGCGCCCGTCGAAAGAAACTTGTCGCCGAAAGGAATATTCATACAGCCGACGCGCCAGTCCGCGCCTCGAGAAATCGTTAGTGGATTGCGTCTCGAGAAAACTCACGTTGTCGGGATTGTCGTAAAGACAAAGACGAATCATAGTGTCTGGTGAAAACATAGTACTCGACGTATCTTGCATCATATAGAATGCCGAAGGTTTATAGCGCGAATATTGTTTGAATTTCGAGTGTCCGTCGTTTTATTACGTTTGTAATTCCGTTGAAATTAAATGTTCGCATGATAATGGCCAGTTAATTCTATTGAAATGAACACAATAACGATTGCACGTAAACAGCGCTGACTCCTATATTTGACACGACGCTACACGTGCGCGCATGCCCGTCGATATGGACCACGCACACACGCCGCACACACATTGCCGATAGTGATTGATGATGATTAGCTGCCGATTTGCCGATAAGGAAATGCTATGGTAGATCAGGTCCGTATTTACTGCGCTATGACATAGGCCGCGATATTAAAACGTCCCGTACGTTCGTGTCAATCGCCGCACAATACGCAATTACAGCGAAGCGCGAACACACGATCGCGCTCACGTCCGTACTTTCTAGCCCGATCGCGATGTATCAAACGTGTCGTATACGTTACTTAAAAATTCACTGAAATACACGATTAATTGAGAGACCGATAAAAGAAATCAAAGCGATCACCTCTTAGATCAATTTTACTGTAACATAGATTTTATCTATTAAAAAAAAAATATTAATTATTTTAAAAACATTTAAATAGAGATTTTATCTGTGCACTTTTACAGACCATCGTTCGCGTCGGAGTTCGTGCAACAAGTCAATGCAAATTTTTTTACAATCTCGTAAGAACATCACCGGAAACGTTATTTGGCTACGTGCAGCATGTAACCACCTGAATTAACTGAACGTATCGGGAGTCTCGGGTTTCGTTGGACACGCTGAGGATCATGATCACAGCTGTTGCGCACGTTGCCGCGAAGATACGGATCTACCCGAACCGTGACAATCGCCGGGCAACAAAGCGCGAGTGCATCGGTAGGCGCGGCGACAGATCGGCGAACGTACGATTCTATACCTGCTACCGGTTACGCGGGATACGCGATGCGTGCTGATAATCTCGCAATCGCGCATGGCTCCCACATCTCTTCCGGCATATTAGCCGCGACATCGCGACCGTTCGTAAATTCTGTCCGATTGGATGAAGCGATACGATCGGACGATCTTACCTGGATTACCGAACGCATTTTTTCCGTGCGCAATATCTTCACGTATTTAATTCGCGGATTGTATCGCATCTTTATCGTAGATATCGTATATTACACTGCGAAATCATAATTAAAACTATTACATCGTTCATTTGCTTGATGTAACTAAAAAGCTGTCATTTTTAAGTCGTTAAAAAAAGAGATACTTTTGTTCCTTTTACAATCAGTAAATGAAATCATTGCTACACTTAAAAATAATATTAGAAATTTTTTATGATCTGAAACATTCAAACCAAAGAACCTTATTTTTTGAAATATTGTTCTTATGAGTTCAAATAAGCGATATGTTTCTATTTATAAACCTGAGTATGTAATCTTTAACAGTGTAACCATTTAATTAGCGAACGTAAAGTCACATATATTTTTAATCTCAAAAAATACGTTCATATATATAAATTTCAAAAGCATAACGTGAAGCATGAGAGATTTTTCTTTGAGAGTGAGATCGCTCGACCCACCGCGTAGCCAAGAGTATCCTCTGTATTCCCGTAGCAAGTCATGGTCGCGAGAAGACGTGAACGCGTTTAAGGGTCTCGCTGGACACTCGGGACACATTAAGGCTCGTATCTCGCCTAAAAGGACGAAGTCAGGGATCGTGGCTCGTCCTGGCAGTCGGATCGTTATACCACCGCGATGAAACACCGGTAAATAAAACTCGTCGAGAACAATCGATGACGATTATCCGTCCGCCAGATGCTACAAAACAGCAAGACATTCTATGAACGTATATCACGTATAATATCTTCTATCTAGTCGAAGTGATCTCATGTCAATAAAAATAACTGCCTGTTAACCAAATAAATGCCTGTAGCTATTATTAACTAATTATTTTTTAAGATATGTTATAAAGAATCGTAAGAATAATTATGTGAAGATAAAAAAAATAATTACAAACATTTTGAATGATGAAGTGCATTGATTGGAGCACAATGTATCTTCTTTTTATAACGAACACTCAAAGCAGATTCAAAAGAAATTTTGGCATCAAATCTCGTCAAGATAGAGTCCGGATGTTTGCCCTCGTAATGACGTTTTATAGCCGTGTAAATTTTCTGCTTGATCGCTTCACGATTCTAAGCGATTTACGATACGATCTTACGAGAGAGAGAGAGAGAGAGAGAGAGAGAGAGAGAGAGAGAGAGAGAGAGAGAGAGAAAGAGAGAGAGAATATTTCGCCAGCATCGTATGAAGGACACGCATGCTCGTTTAAAAAAAAAACACGAATCTTTAGAATTCCTTAAATAAGAGGTTAGAAATAAGCCAACTCCATTTCGCTATGTACCATGTGAAACTGTTATTAATATAATGCAAAGAAATTAAAACCTCGCGTTAAAAAGAATAAATGTTCGTTATAATTTTCAGCATCGGTATATAATGTGACATGATAGAAATTAAAATTCAAGATTTAAAAAGGCAAATTAATTTATCAAAAGGTCAATTAGGATATATATGAAAAAATTCCAATTAATCGTTTCTTTGAAGACCGAAAGAACCGTTGAAGTTTCTCCTACGAAACACTGTTATTTCACTTTTCCCTCGTTCTACCCCGGGGCTTCCTAGTTAGTATAATTCCCGCACGCTCTCACACGCCCACGGACCCTTCGAGGGACCACCAGGTAGTCGATCGGTCATTAGACCGGCAGCTTGTTGTTCCGACCGCTGGTAAATATCTTGTACGATGAAAAGGAACTTCTAACCCTTTGGCGTGCCCTACTAAATTAAGTCTTCCACATGCACTACTTGTCAAATATCTGTCGACTCTTATACCAACAACATATTGAATGTTTAATCAAGTGTACAACGTAAACCAAGATATAAAGTAATTATCTTGTTGCGAATAAGATCAGACGCGATATTTCGTCCCACGGATCATGTTTCGCGTTCCTAACACGTCTACTAACAGGATTCAGTGACACACCTCGATGAATTCAACTACGTCGACAGATCAAGATTGTCGCCCCGACAACTTGTCCGTATATCTGTAACGCTGAAATAGCTTCGGCGAACGAGATGTCCCATTGACACACGATTCATAAAACATGAATCTTGAGGAGAGGACAGAAGAAACGTCGCGCACGCTGACGCACGACAAGGGACAACCTGGAGAATTCGCGGGGATCAAATCGCACCCGAGCAATTATAACTTTTCATAATGCAATCGCCATTTACGCCCTTCCCCTCCCCTTCCTCCGACAATTTTGCCCCTTCATCCTTTCCCCGTTCCATTTCGAAGGAGTTAGGGAACTCCACACTTTCGTACGGATAAGCAAACAGGTACGGGCAAATTCATCGCAGATTCCGAGTACTTTTCTCGCGCGAAGTACATGCCGCGCGTCCGTCCGAGAGAGAGGTTCACGCGCGTCAGGACAAAATTACCGCGGACTTTTTTTTTTTGCATCGCACCGGCCTCCAACACCAACCTGACTCGTCCTACCTCGGCGGCGGCGGCGACAGTTGAAAATAGTTTCGCGCCGACGAGCCGTGACTAAACGAACGGAAAACGATGGGCAGCCGGACTGACAGCGTCTATGCACGCGTCATTATCCACTCCAGGTGCTGCGCGCCGCGGCGTATTTGCATGTCAGCGCGAATGCCGCACGGCCGCGAGACGCCGCCGTGACGTCTCCTGCACGACGAAAGGAAAAAGGAAAGAGGGGAAAGACGCGAGAAGAGAGAAAAAAAGAAAGGGAAGAAGAAAACTTCCCAGGGATGAAACGATTTCAGACATCGCGTTTTTCCTCCCTCGGAAACGGGACGCGCCTTCGGATAGAACAAACATAGGCGCGTCATCGCGCGTCGGACGCGCCGAACAACGAGCCCGCGGCAGCGACGTCAGGACGAGGAGAACAGATAGACCCTCGCGCTGGGTGCGCGTGATTACGTGTGCAGGTATACACGCGCACGCACACACGCGTGTCAGCCGCGCTCGTACACACCGACGCCACCACCGCCGCCGCCGCCGCCGCCGTTGCGTTTTTTTACAAGAGGACTACCTCGCTAGATGCGGCGGTATCTCCGCGCGGGACCTTCATGCAGCGCAGCATCCTCCGGCCAGCCGCCACCAGGACTTTCGTATAAATCAAAGCTTCGTTTCGCGCCAAGATCCCCCTCGGCCGTACCATAGGTAGGTAGGTAGGTATAATATCTTACGTTGGGGTCAAGGTGAATGCGTCACGCTCGTTTACGGGTTACACACGTGCGTGGATTAAGTACCACTACGGGCCATCGGGGGTACCAGAAAGAAAACTAATCTTCCCATTTCGCGTTTGACGGCGGAGCTCTACGAAAGAGGCTCTCGCGCCATGGACTTCCCTGACGTCCCTGAGGCTTGTACGTGTATGCGTTACGTTATGGGTCCTGCCTGTTGCGGGAATTTATTTGCAGCTTTACACATTGCCTTTACGCATGATTGAACATACTGGGCAACATCCCGCGTAGCGAAATAAAAAGAGTCAAGTCAAGCTTTCTGACGAATTAGTACGTTCGGGAACGCACGTGTAATTTTCATTTCCATTCGTCCATTCATAAGAGCAATACAACCGCACATATCTTGAATGTTGTCTTCAACGCCTTTTCAACAATTTAACAAAAAATTTATTTAAGGAAAATGTTACGGTGACATGTCCCAATCTTCGGACACATATGGAAACATTTTATATTATTATTAATTTCAAATGCGTTTTTTTTATAACATTAAAACTTAATTGTATTTCTAAATACACTTACAAAATATAAGGTAAGTTATTTTAAAAGTTATATGATAAAAATTAACGTTAATAATTAAATTCGTTACAAAACTGAGTCAGAGAACTAATTTTTTTTTATGTTTTTAATATTTCTTATATTCATTTTAGAAACAATAGATTTCATAAATAATATAAGAATATTTTTTAGATTGTTCAGATAGTGGTCATTCAGATATTTAACAAGTTTTTATTATTTTCGGAATAATTAAAATTTTTTCATGTTCTTGTATATTAATGATAACATTTTACATATTTCATATTAGTAATTTATATAATTAACTCACTTTATATCGTAAATCCTACAAAAATTCATCTTGGCTCTATATTGGTTACTAGGACGTTCACCTTAATTCCTGTATTGCATCGGTCGCGAGGACAAAGCGTAGAAATAAGAAATAATTCGCTGCTGCCTCATGTCATTCGAATATACCGCTTTTTTTTCGACCGCGATCGCGCTTGTTTATTGACACGCAACATTATGCAGGTCCGTAAGACGCCTTTCAGGAATTCCCCTTTCTTTCGCAATTGTTCTACGCGACCTATCCGCGGGTAGTCTAGAAAAAAAAGTTGCTCGCCTCACCAGCGACGGTGTTCGTGCTGAGAATAAATAAATTAATAAATCGATCGCGACGCGGCCGGAATGCACGCGCGTGCGGGAAAGAAAAGGCGCGCGTACGCCGCGCATACCTGCCTGCTCGTATACGTTACCTTTCAAATAAGTCTCGAACACGCGCGCGCTGTAGCCACGCGGAGAAAAGAGAATTAAATGCACCGATGCACCGATGCTATCGGTTCCATTTTAATAAAGGCAAAACGCAATACAAGATTTAAGAATCTTCAATAACGTAACGCCGAGCGGCGGCGCATCGAGCCCACTGAAAGTTTAACGCGGAGAGGCGTCAAACACATCGAAATATTGATTTTTTTTTTATATTACGTAAAATGATATTCTTGGCAATATTAACTTGGCATAATATGAACTTTTATATAAGGCTGAACAAAATAAAAAATTAAAAAATTATTTTCATATTTAACACGAAAATTATTCGTTCAGATTATACGTCGAGTTTCATAATAAAATTTCATTCTATTTTTGCATAAATACATGTAGTTCTTTTTTGCATATCAGTCTTAGAGCATTATTTATAATTTACACGCGTTATGATTACTTTTGATATATTCCCATTTCTTGCCATTGTGTCCACAATAAAAGAGTTTTTACGCTACTGATTTGCAACAATCTATGCATGATTTTCCGAATGATCTTTAACGAGTAATCTTACTACAATAGCAGCAGGGTGTCTCAACTTCACCGTGTTGAGTCTCTTGTTGAACTTAAACAAAGCTTTTCTTCGGCGAAAATTTGATCGCCATCAAGATAAACCGTCAAAAAATTTTACATTTATACACTAAACAGAAAATATAAATAACAAAGATTAAAAGATTCAATAAGATTAAAATTCAGCATTATTGTCTATTAAAAAAATAAACTAAAAAATAAAATCAACATTTACACGTTCGAAATCTTGTTCACGAAGAGAGCAGTCATTTTTAACATTAATCCTTTATTACGTCTAAAAAAAAAGAAGACTTTATACTCGTAAAGGAGATTAATGTTCGATACAACGACGACAAAGCACCAAGTACGTCGAAAGCGATTCATTGACATTTATTTATGAATGTTTGGTTAGGGCTCGGCGCTCGACAGTCTCCGCGTCTGTCTCGTATTAACATTTAGCGCGCCTTAGCAGCTAGATTTCATCGTCACGAGACGTGTTATTGTACGATGTACGCCGCGCAATTTGCTCCAATTTTTTTTTTTCTAATACACGCGCGACGCGACACACCGCGCGTGTCGTGCCGAGCAGCTTCGTTCTTCTCTCGCGAACAGGAGTGCCCGCGCTCTCGAGAAGATGAAAAAGTAGACGCCGCCTGCGCGACGCACCGGTATGCAATCTCGTGATTGACTCGCCTACATTTTCCGCGCTTTCCCCCCCCCCCCTCCCCGCTGTCGTTCCTTCCTCCTATCTGGCGCACAAGCCCACCGCGTGCCGAGAAAGTCGGGAGCGTTCGCGGAAAGCGGACCGGGCGTGACGTATGATTTGTGTTTCAATCTCGACGAGAGTTCCCTCATCTCGGCGTCTGTCGGCACGAGCAAGCGGTCCGTCCGTCCTTTGATGCGGAACGGCGAGAAGGAGAAACGACATAACGAATTACGACGCGACAAGAAGTACGTTATAAATTATAGCTGAATGAAAATTCCAACAATTCGAAGTCGCATCTAATATTTCTGGTTAAGAAGAAATAAATTTTCGATTCGTAACTTGAAACATTTATGATAACAGCTCCTTGTGTCTTTATTGTGACAATTAATAAGAATTAAACGTAAGTCCGTCAATAACGGCATTTGCACGTGGAACACCGTCCGTTCTTTGCACTTCTCTCAATTCCACGCGATTACCAATGGCCGTCCGGCTTGACGGACGGTCCTTATTTCTTCCGCGACCGAATCAGTGCATAACTCAAACGTCACCCGGCACGACGTAGATCTATCAAGCGTTCGCCGTGGGCTGAGAATCGACAGAAAAAGAATGGAAGCCACACGACGGATTAATCTCGAGGTGCACAGCGCGTGCAACGTGTGACACTCGGCGAACGTATCGCGGGACCACAGCGGCGCATAATTCATGATTTTTGCGCTGTCAACCCTCGCGTATTCTGTTGTCTCCGAAAGACTGAGCTGCGTTCCGGCGGCGGAAATCGCGTGGCACGGCGTGGCGGGCCGCGAGCTTGCGGAGACCGAACGGACGGCGCGTGTGCAATTTTTGCACGCCTCGTGTAATATCATAGCGCGCCCGCAAAGATCGCGAACAGCGGATTTTTATTCGTCGATCGTTCATTCCCTATGTCGTGGGCTTGCAGTTGTTGGAAAAAAAAGACTTATTGCCACATTGAAAAAAATATTGTTCATAGTATCATTGACTTAAAATTCGTTGATACGATAAACTTTCTTTTAATAGTATAAATATTATATTTAACATTTTTCATTAACCATTAAATGAATTTATTAATAACGAATCATTGTTTGTTAACATCTCTTTCTCTTTCCGCCATCTACTACTTACTACCATTTTAGTACCAGTTAGTTTAAAGCTTTTTACCCGCAATTCCGAACGTATATACCTGCACGCAAGATAAACGCAATATTAGAAATGCGACAGCGACCGGAACATTGAATTACCCCTAAACATGACGGAACGTTGTGCCATTGAACGCTTCTTTTGGTAATAACATCTACCGCGCCCGGCCGCTCTAAATTGCATTTGCATGCGAAACACCTCGAAACGACACAAATACCTGTTCTCTCGGCGGGTATGGGGCAACCGAATCTGTCCGCGTCGTCCGCAACGGGGGACCGATATGCACCGATTTGCAGCGAGTAGTTTAGATGCACTTTGCGATTTGTCACGGTGCCCGACGTGCCGCCCGTTACGACAACCGCGATCGAAATCGATGTTTATGCCGATGGTGGCAATATGGTTGGGCAACTACTAGCGGGTGACTCGATGAGCCGGACCCGTATGGGAAAGCCGCGCTCTTGTGCGACTCTATTCCCTCGCCATTGTGCGCCAACGGTGTGACAGAAACCGCCTGAGATTTATTCCGCTATGCCGCGGACACGGACAACACCTTGTTCTCGTTCGCGTGTTCCACTTTTAACGCCGTTAGCGCGCTCCTGTTCATAATTTACAGTCGAAGGCGGATAATGGACTTTTTGCTGCGGAATGTTTTCGCGAACGCCAACGTCGCGTAAAATGACTCGGGGTGATAATTAAAATTCTGCCGTGATACGTGTAATTTTACGTGGAGCATTGCAATTAATATTTGTTTCATTTTATGGTCCTCTGAGGACCATAAAATTATACGTAAACATTCGTAATAATGAACGCTTGTTTTACAATTAGTAATAGTCAATTATATTCCTGTATTTTATACCATCTTAAATTTCGTAAGTTTCTTTACACGTAAAGTATAAAAAAAAGTTCGATATCAATATTTTTTTGTGAATGACGGGGGGTTCAACTATTTTCAGAGCTGTATCTACCTAAATTTTTTAACATTTCAATAAAACCATGTTGTTTTCGTGTATATAACATGTTTGTACCATCTTGTTCATTATCACATTCGCAAGCAATTTCAGTTATTGAAATTATTTTGTCGTAGAAACAAGCGATTTCCCTGCCAGCAACGGCCGGCAGCTTTTACAAGTCACGACACAAACGTGCACCGCGACGACGAGCTACGCGGATAGTAGACGTGGCGTCGTCGCGGGACGCGTGTAAGAGCAGCCGACGACGCGAAATTAATAATCCGTCGTTCCTTATGCCTCGTTATCGCGCATCGTCACGTCTTTATAACGCGGCCGACCCCCATACGTCAGATGTTATCGCGAGTATCTCGTACGGCTAGCAGCTAGTAAAGTAAGTGCGAGTAAGTATAAACTACCGCGCTGCGAGCCACCACCCTCGATGTTCCGCCCCAGCGAATAGATAACATCTTCGTGCATACACTCGCTCTGTCTCTCTCTCTCTCTCTTCTCTCTTTCTCTGCATCTCTCCGCCGCGCGCCTTCCTCAACCCTTCCGCTCACAGCTCGCGACCGATCGCCCGGAGGCTTCCCTACGAGCAGCTACTTCAGTAGCTGCACCATCTGGGCACCATAAATCCCTGTTAAGCCGTGTCTATGCCGTGCCGATACACGCGGACACGAACGAACGTCTGTCGAGCTGGACCGCGCGCTCTCTGATTTCGGCAAACAGCCGGCCGCGCGGGTTTTCAGATTTCACGGAGGCGATTAGATTCGATAATATATTGCGCACGTTTCAACGTTCAATTTCAACGAGTAAACGGTATATTATTATTTTTCTAATCCTCGTAAAACGAAGAACAACGAAATATCTCGTGCCGAAGAATGTAAGGAAAATATGTAAGCGATATTTTTAAAGGTAACAATAAAAATTTTTTAATCTTTCCCACATTTATCGAATTACTTAATATTGATTATCCCATTTTCTTTAAAGAGTGTCTCTAGTAACAAAGGATTAACATTTAAAATACGATTAGATTGAACAACATAAATTGAAACTTGCAACGTGACAGTTTCCATTCGCATTATACAGCGTGTTGAAAAATGAATCTTTTTGTCTGAGGGGTTGAATCGGGCCGCGGGAGATTCAACTGACAAACGTGGGCGACCCGTTGAGCGCGCCTCGCATCGCCGACGTGTAAGATCGCTCGAATCCCGATAACTGATAATTGTAGCACCGTGCCCGAGCACAGGCATATCGGCATCTCCCCGGAGATGTCGATCCGCTGTTGAAGCCGTAGCGGACCGCGGTCGTACAAGCCACCACCGCGTGGGAGAGCGTGTTGCAACCTGGTCCGGAGGCTTCGCTCCTGCTCCTTCCTCTCCTCCTCCTCCTCCTCCTCCTCCTCCTCTACTTGCGTCCTACAACTCCGTCGTCCCGCTCTCTCGTTGCCTCCCTCCCTCCCTCGCCCTCCTGGTTTTCTATGGGAACCTGACGAAGAGATCCCACCTAACCACCGCAATATATTGCCATTTGTTCCGCTCGCTATAAGGCGATCGAATAGGTTTGTCAGTATCGCGGAATCGAACCCTCGAATCCCCGTCCGGGGAAGGAGAGCAAGTTGATCCTGACCGTTATTTCGCCGGCGCGAATATGGTCCCGCGGATGGTGATACCAGCGGGGATTATATCTGCCACGATCGCGCCTCCATCGATACCTATGCACGCGGGAATCTTCCTCGTTTACTCGCCGCGTCGATTTTTCGTGTTCCTCCTGTGTGCTTGTTATTCATTTGTTGATCGTAGATCTTCCACGGCATGAAACATGCCGTCAGCATGTAGCCGAACGGAGATTACACTCGCGATCGTAGAACTGATCCTGTTCCACGAGCGAGAATTCAAATGCACGGCGGTCGAAGTAAGTAGATGAAAACTGTACTTGTTAGTTATTTGGCTAACACTCTTTTAACTATCCTTCTTAAAGTCGATTGAGCAAAGTGAAAAAAGCAGAGTAGCAAGTATATTTATCTTGTTTACATCGTAATATTCTTTTTTAATTCTACAATTGACAATTTTATATTTCCATGATAATTGATGAGCGGAAAACAAGAAAGAGATCTTTAAGTAAAACCAGTTCCTCAAAATAAATCTGTACGAAGGGAAAAATATAAGTATGGATGCCACCCCCAAAGCACTGGTTTGCAGGATATTATCCACAATTACCGTGCAACACGACACGCGAAATTCACAACGTATTAACGCTTATGCACGAGAAAGCGAGGTCAAAGGTTGCAAACTTCGTTATACGTTGTTGCAAATTTACTGCGCAACTTTCAGCTGACGAGGATTAGCGCTAAAAAGGAATTAAGCGATAACGCTTTATCGCCTGGATAGACGAAACTTGTATCCTCGCGAAAATATTTTATCCCGACGCGAGTGGTAACGCAACCAAATGTGATTGTAAAAGTCAGTGCATAATCATTGGATAAAAGTCATTAGATAAAATAATTTTTCCATCTATTAATTGCTCAAACTACACCTGCAGAAAAGATTTCTGAACCTAACGCTATTACTCTTCGATCTATCATAAAATAGGATCGATATAGCGCCAATCATATTTATTATCGAAGAATTATTAAAAATATTTTATTCTTAAACGGAAAGTTCTTAAATCCAGAATAAAATGACTTTTGATGCTATCTTATTAATTTTCTTCTAGAATGGTTTAGTAAATTTGTGACAATCTTATGATATTCTAGATTTAAGAATAAACTGATCTGAAGATAGAAATTTCTATAATTTAAACTTTATCTCGTTTTAATTTTCACATTACGTGAGGCAATGAGATTAAATATGTCAAGAATATTTTTCGTCTCGGTATCAGAAATCCTTTCTGAGAGGGGGTATTTCATAAAAAGTATTATTAAATAAAAAAAAACCATATTGACTTTACACAATATAAAAAAAAATACAAAGCAGAATTATATTATTTCCCCTTTAATGAAACGTACCTTCCTCCGCATTTAAGCGAAAAGAAAAAGCTTCGATGCGACATCGTTAAGTGAAACATCTTTAGCCGCGGAGGTATTCGATGCTTATCATCTCGCTCTCCGCGGGGCAGAAACATCGAGGAACGAAGATACTAATCGCGACAGCGCGCGACCGGTATTATAAATAGGAAAATAATATTGGACATGTCGTCTCACGTAAGCAGGTTGCACCGGTAGAGTGCGACGAGCCCCGGCGATTCACGAAGCGATCTATCACGCCGTTCCGATCGACGAGCGATAGACTCGCGTACCGCCGGTCGACGATCGCTTACAAGACGCGTCTCGCGGGGGACAACCGGGAGGAATTCCCTCGGATTTCTTCCACGTCTTTTCGTAAAAACGTCGAGCGTGAAACGATTCTTCGCCGACGTGAATTATTATGACGTTAACGGGATCGTGTGACGCGCGTCGCTTCTTCGTACGTTTGGTGACTCGCGAACGTCACATTATCGTTAATCGCTGACGTACACGCGAGACCTGAGAAATTATTCCGAGCCATGAATTCGTTCACGCGGAGGATGTGTTATTCGATGAGCCGGAAAACTGCAGGCGACGCACAGTAAAATGAAAATGAATATTATTATTTAAAAGCACTTTGCGATTTATGTCGCAGAATAATTATGAGAAATGAGATATTGCATAATTATTGCTCCTCTCGTTGTGAAAAGAGCTGAAGGAGAAAAATAAGTCTAGAAATAGAACTAAAGATGTAGTATGAAGAAAGAATACAAGATTAAAAAGATGTAAGAATAATGAAAACGAAATGTCGCAGGATTTTGAAGTAAATAAATTATTCTATTGTTTCTCTTAGCGTAACATTACTTATTTCATTTGAGTTAAAAAATATGTTATTGCATAATTATTACTTCTCTTGTGTCTGATTTTCTGAAGACAAACTGAGAGAATGGATTTCCAATGTTTCCGGAGTTTCGCGGGAGCGCAAAGCGGATACGAGAAATTGAGAAATTGAATAAGAAAGACATCTGATTATTCGATTAATGTTCGCGTGTTCGGCAAACAAACACGCGTGGCGTGTAGTCCGTTGATACATCGCTGAACACAAGGTGTAATCATCCCGATGTTGCCCCTCGGTAATTGCAACGTTTCCGCCCGGTTGTTCAACAATGATTTTCCCCGATCGGCCCCGGCGATTCGACGAGGCCATCGGCGTTCGGCATACGGAGAAGAAGGTCGGAACGTAATGAGTGATAATGGAAATTGCGTCTTCTACGCGGCCACATTTTCAGCGAAAAGTCTTGACATTCTCACGTGAAATTCTCCGTAAACTATGACAGTATCTACTTCCTCGATCGTGAAGATTTTCGCGGTTGCCAAACGCGGAGCGATCGTCGCGTGTAATCTATGTCGCAAAATTATAATTACATTACATAATAAAAAAAAAGAGGTATAATCAATTTCCTTTGTGACAATAATATCTGCTATCGTTACGATCGTACGTTAAGAAGCACTTTCCGATTACCGAGCTATTGATTACTGATATAAATTTCGTTCTTACTGTTCTTACTATCATGTAATTAATATTATAATTACCGGAGACGTACGGGTACTTTTGCTTGAATTCCCCATCGATTTATTACGATTCGATAATTCATCGGCGGTGGTAGTGACGATTCAATTCGTCCGCGAGAGAATTAAATCGGCGATCTGGATCTACGGGCAATCTACGGGCGTAAGACCGTCACTATCAGATGCACAACGGAGTCAGACGCTGACGCACACCGGCGACCGCATGTATACGGCGCGAAGGGAAGAACGGACGGGAATCGCGGAGCGTAATGCCACACCGCTCGCTAATCCGCGGGAACGAAGCGAGATGCACAGATTCGCGCGTATTCCGCGTGCAAGGTCGGCGCGGAGGAAATAAGCGGGGGGGAGACGAGATTATCTTGACGATAAAAAAATCGAGAATAGAGAAATTTTCATTTTTCTTTTTTAGAAATAAGCGTTTAAAATTTATTTCCTTTTTACTGTTGGCACTCAAACAAATCTAAAATTCAAATTGGTACGTTACAGAAATTTCCAGTTTCCTATCTCATCTCCGTGGTTTGTTCTAGTCAAAAAAATTCCACTTTCAATTTTATGTCTCACTTAACACAGTCTGAATTTTTTTATGCTATGTAGAACCACGAATTTGCATTCGAAATACCAAGATTTACATAATAACGGCAAGGCTGAGATAACGAGATTTGCTTTAGCGACTTTTTTGTCAATAACCTACAGATTGCAACACACACGTTGCAAGATTATGAAATACATTAACGTGATGTGACATTACGCGATCTTAAATGTTCCAAGAACGTTTCTCTACGCGTGACAGTCGATGGGTTTTTTTAATACGAAGGACTTTCTTCGCGACAAAATCTTGCTTCTTTTATCGAATCAAAAGCAAAACAAAAGTTCATGTGACTTACCCGCACATATTGAAACGACCGAGATACAGCGTTTTATCATTTGGAAACTTACCTGAAACAAAAAATAACAACAATAAATGCAATGAACTGTAAGAGATTATTTCAATTTTAAACGACAAAATATATATATTGCGTCATTGAAACTTAATCCGCAACACGATCGAAAGATGTTCTTTCTCAACCGAGGGTCTCACTTGATGTACCTCTCTTCGCTGGCCCCTCATTTTGTCCATTACCAAGTTCAGTTCCCACGTTTATATCTCATTTATTACGAGGACTCTACGTTATAATCGTACAAACGATGATAAGGCTCACAAGCCTTCTTAGGAGTTTGCGTTCCCGCGTGAGATAACAAATCTGATAACCCGCGTAACAAGGTGTACAAAAGTTTGGCAGCCAGTTGCATTCTCAGACGACGCGACGTGCCTCTGATCGTCAACATTAGATAAATAATTACATAAGAAAACATCGATTTTTTCCATTCTTTCTTATAACAATCACACTTCTTTTATTTAAAGAGAATTTATGTATTAACGATGTAAGATTCGTAAAGCGCGTAATAGTAAATATAATTAATTTTATTTATCAAATCTGAAAGGTATCTCCCGTAATATTTATCACATTAAAAATTAAGAATCATATTTAATACATATTTAATATATTATCGTCAATATGTAGAACGCGGAAGGCCGTTGCTATCGCAAACTTTAATCTTTCGCGCACAACTTTATAAAAGAAAATCACGTCTTGTAGATTTATTAACAACCGCAGGGTGAACATTAAAGTGAGGTAAAGGATTGATCGGGTGCCGCGACAGGGTGGTCCGCGGGGCGGTCTAATGACCCGCGCGGTGAATCAGCTACCTTTCGCAATCTGCAGGAGCAGTGTGGAGCCGCCGCCGTCGCGGTCGGCGAGACCTTCGTCCTTTCTCAGCGGCGGGAGGACGCGCGCGGCTCTCCTCAGGGTCCCTAGGCTCACTTACTCTACCGCGCGCTCACCAATTCCGGTTCCCACGTATACATTTCGTGCATGCGCAATGCCAGGCCGAGCGCGGCCGGTGTACATAGCGGTGGTAGCTCGTTAACCGGATAACGGTAGGTCGGCTTGCAGCTCAGCCGCGCTGCAAGCACACAACCACCGGCGAGGCGCACCGCACGGCGATCGAGGTGCAACGGAGACAGAAGGGGGGGGGGGGAGAGAGAGAGAGAGAGAGAGAGAGAGAGAGAGAGAGAGAGAGAGAGAGAGAAGAGGCAAAAGGGGGCCTGGATGTGGCTTACAGGGTACCGGAGAACGCTGGCTGATCCTCCTGGACGCCCTTAGGCTCATAGCAGAGAGCCTACGTTAACGTGTCTATTTGAGATATCAGCGATCGGACCGACCGGCCCTGGTATATACGGCTGCTGCACGACGCGCGACGACTTCGCCCTCCGGGTCTTCTCCGATGCACGGCCGGCTCCGGATCGGCTCCGCAAGGTACATCCTCCGCGGACGACAGGTAGCCGTCAGCGTCTCTCCTCCGCGTGGGATCGATAAGAGAGTTCCCCGTAACCCGAGCGGCGTTACGGTAATTTACTCGGTACGGTTGCGTTCGATTAAAAATGTGTGACGTTCAGAAATATGTTAAAACTGACGAGCTCTTACGGTATTTACCGTCTGAATGTTTAATAATAGTTTCCGAGAGCCTTTCTCTAGCTCCGCTAATAGCCTCTCTTCCTAACGGCATGTTTCTTTCATGTGCCGAAATAGTATTTCATTTCGTACACAGCACCGAAGTCGTAGGAATTACACTTCTTCTAAATGCTAAGGGGAGCCTGAATCTACACAAAAAAAAAAAAATTATCCACAAAAGACCAGGTTAACGTCAATTTATGGCACGCATCATCCGGTAATATTAACGACGCACGATTGCGGAGAAACTTATCGCCATATGCGAGTTCGAACTGCGCCAACAAATTCATCAATTATTTTTTCTGCGAGATATTAACGATTAGTGGCTTTCTCCCCGACATGTCTGACAGGAAACGAGAAGCGTCAGGTGTCTCGTTACTCCGTGAGAATTTCCAGCTCCTCCGCGAATAAATTCGAACAGGATGCAGCAGGGAATAATAATTTTTCTAGACGAGAAATAATATTTCAGATTCCTAGTAAAAGCATGTTGCGCAAGGGATGTTTAAAAGAATCCATGTCACTTATCGAAGGGTATGGAACTTTCTCCTAATTAAAAAAAAAAAATTGCCAAATATATCTAGAAAAAATTATTCTTTGTTATCTCTCACACTGAAAAAAAAAGACTTGATTATAATAATCCAGCCTTGGTCCAAATTACCCAAAACCTTAGTGAAATAGTTTCAACTAAACGTAAGGTAATTATAACAAAATAATGTACTTATAATGAAATGTTTATAATTATTACCAAACGTTTTGTTAATATTATAATAATTTTGTTATTATTACATTTGCTCATAACAACGAAATATTTCAACAATATCGTTACTAAATGCATTTCACAGGTTTACCAAGAATTTTTTTTCAGTGCATTCTTTCTTTTGCCCCTTTAATCTTTATTATTCGTTCTCCCCTTGCGAACTCAAGTTTCTCTAGTTTCACCTAAGTAGTTTAGTTCCAACTCTGTCGGAATGCTCGCAGCGGAATTAAAAGATTCTCGCGTCTCCGTACACTGCGAATATTTCGTGCGACGAGAACGCGCGCGTTGCGATTGTTTTTTTTCGCCCGGGGCCCGTTCGCCCGCTAACAAAGTTTGCGAGGCTCGTTCCTCATGTCCGTCACACGCGCGCGAACGGACAGAATAAAACCAACGGGACCGCGGACTTGCGAGAAAAAGAGGAGGTAGCCAGGCGTAGCCAAGGAAAAAAACTGCGCGATAAAAAAAAAAAACACGCGCGCACCACCTGCAATTAAATCGGGTATAAAATCATTTACGAGACGCGTCCAGCTCCTCGCGCACACCGTGGGGCATTCTCTTTAAGACTTAAGGGACTTCGCATTAAATGCGTAATAAACGGGAGAGAAGCGCGCGTCGTCCTTCGCATGCGTCGATGGCGCATTTTCCTGAGAATGCTAATTAACGCCGCGCGCGCCACCGACAGACGCGCGATTTTTCCGCGAGTATTCGCATTATGCGCATCCAGGTATTTTCAAAACTTGTTTACGCGGCGGCTCGATAACAACTTTATCGGATTATTCAATTTCATTTATCATCGCTTACGCGAGGTTTCAGTATGTATAAAACATTAAACTTCCGAAGATTAATAATTCAATTTCACTTCGATTTGTTTGCCACGCGCAAATTTTCTATTTTGGAAAAAATTATATTTCCAAAATAGAAAATTCGTCTTCATTTTAAAACATTTACATAAAAAGGAAATTAATGTATCACGAATTTTATATGGAACAAAATAGAATAGATAAAAATTCATCTTATAAATTTATATTTTATGTATTTAATTTGCACACATTTAACGATTCAACGTAGGAACATTTCGGTTGTGGACTTCGATCAGGCCAAGGCGTCTTTCCTTCTCGCCTCTCGGAGAGACATTCCGAGTGCGCGTCAGGAAATCGAAATCATTCGATACGCGGCGTCGCAAAAGCTAGCTGGAGAAATAGACGGATTATAGCTACCGCAGCTGTCGCTGAAGTCCCGCTAGCATCGCCAGCGCGCGACTATATTCCGCAGCGTCATCTTGATAATGTGCCGGTCCCTCCCCTGTGCCTCTCCCGTCTCATCTTGCTTTTTGCACGTCTTTTTAAACCGACCATTTTAGAAATTCATAAGCGCGTCGCTTTTCGTGTCCCCTCGCACGTGCGGCTAATTTAATGAGCAACCGTCTTGAAAAAAAGAAAAAAAGAATCGCTAAAAACTTCCTGGATCAAAACGAGTTTTCAACAGATTACAGCTTCGTACGGCATCGGGATGTTTAATTCCTCTCTCGCGGGGGGACCAAAATCACCGGAGCCGCTACGTGATTTTATTTTGAAGGGAATGTGATTTGCGCGACACACGAGCGACACGCGACTCCGGTGGTCGTTACAACGCGAATTTTCTATCGATTCCCGACAATTTTTATAGGCAATAAAATACCGTCGAAGCGCACGGCAGTTGTAAATCCGCCGGGCGAACGGTGTCCACGCTCTCTCGCATTTCAATTTGTTTCGCTAATACTTAACGTGAAAAAAAATTTCGAAAAACTCCCGCAAACTTTGACCAGACCTTTACGTTCCGCTACCAACAGACATATGTGCTAACTGCATAAATATGAATAAATATATGTAAATTAATTTATTTTCTAAACTGAAAACTTTATTTTCAGAATTATTTATATTGCGAACACGCGCCGTTTCATTAAAAATGTCTCCATCATGTATTTATTTTTCTTAAAAATCGCATAATTGCATTAAATGTATCTATATTTATAATTCCCGATATTGTGTATGCAATATAATTAAAAACTTTATTGCTCTGTTTACCTTATCGAATTCTCTTGCCCTTAATCACGTATACGAGAATAAAACAGTGAGATATCGATTGTCAATATCCATTTCGCGTTGCAATTAAATATCTAACGCGACTAATTTTAATAATTAAATATCCTATCTAAAAGTAAATCTCGCACACCACTCGCGGGTGAGCCATCAATGTGAAAACGCAATCAATAGAGATAATCATCATCTTCTCGCTGCATCGGAGATAACAAACATTGATCCATTGAACAAATATACACGGCCAAAACGCACGGACGATCAATGAATTACAAGTAGCTGCAGTGAATATTTGATACTCGCATCGTATAGAGTTCGAATACAGCGATGTATGATCCGTGATAGATTGACAGGTATATTAAGTGATTCAACCATTTCCATTTATGTTTCTACATTTCGCGTAGAATCCCGATGTTTCATGGCACTTGGCAAACGATATAGCTTGTAAAAACAATTAATAAAAAATTTTTGGAGGTTGTTGCCCCGCTGTACCGTATTTAAAAACGCTGTCGGAACTTGCGATTGTCGAGTTTGGAAAAATCACGAGACAAAAGAGAAAATAACGGCTCGTCTCATCTGATCAAGCCGGTCGATCAATCGATTTGATCGGTCGTTAAGGACGTCGAAGGAGCGATTAAATTGCGAGACGCGCGATTTCGATAACCTCGGCGGCGGCGTGAAATTTCGACTCTCTTTCAATGTTCTTCACGTATCGGAAAAGATAGCTAAAGGCCTCTGCGCGCGCCCGGAGAATAGGATTAGAGGTAATTTACGGCCCCGCGTCGCGGATCGCATCGTACACCGTTCCGTCGCATCGTTTCGTCTCGTCTCGCATCGCAACGCTGCGTAACGTTAACGGCGCCGAATGAAATAGCGCCCCGAAGTATACGGGGCGAATCGTATATCAGCGCAATTAAGAGCGACTTCTCGTGCACGAGCAGGTGAAATAAGGAGCGCAGGGGCCAACTACGCGAACGAGCCCCACGCTCGCCGTCGTCGCGCCGGCGAATGCCGCTTTTATTTTCCGACGCGGATACGGATAGGCCGATGGAGCGGATGGAATTACGATCGCGGGCCCAGCGAGGCGGACGATTGAAGGGCCGTCGGTGATCTCGTTAGATTTTTGCGAGCGTAAACGACGTACGCACCGTAGACAATCATCGATGGCGTATTGGATGCCGTTTCAGATTCAATCTCAAGAGACTCGATCGTGATCCCGAGTAGAATTGGAAGCGTAGTTTAATTATCGCTAAGCAGCAACGAATCGAATCACGATAGAAAAGTTCTACGTTTGCCAGTAGTTAAAGTTTTCTTTATAGTCTCTACTCTCTAAATCTAAATCAATAAAATTGTATCGCAACACTACAAATTACAACTGTGATTATAATCAATAAAGACAATAAGTAATCATTGAATATTTTTGTCTTCATTGATTCTGATTAAGAAGAAGATCTCTCACTGATCGAATTAGTGTATTATTATTGAAAGGCAATGCATGTATCACCGATGGATTGTGCATAGCTATAAGTATAGCACTGAAATCAGGCTATTCGTTGTCTTTCGATAACTAATACTAATTTCAATTTAGAGGGTATTATTTCCCCTGTAAAAATAAGACTGTCCTGTTTATTGTACGAATATTAACACAAAAATTTAAAAATTCTCGTTGAGTTTCCCGAAACCCTCTTGAAAAAGCGAAAAGGCGCGCAACGATGATGCGGCTGGTGATATTATTTGGTTATAAGACGATCCATCGCACGCAGCATCTTGAGGAGAATGGCCCTGCGATATATCCTCCGTAATCTTGAATATACAAGGCAAAATCCATCGACATGGAAACGGGCAGCATATACCAACCCCCCGAAGTTGATGTATCAGAGTCACGTACGCCATCGTCGTAATGACACGTCGCGGTTCGTGCGTGAAATTAAACGCCAATTACACGCTCGCTCGCGTCCCGCCTGCGTCCCCCTCGCCTTCTCGTTTTACTCCTCTTACTCCGTTTGCCCGCACGTTGCGCGTTTCCACGTCAACGACTCAATCGCGCGCGCGAACGGTTCCCGTCCGCGGAGCCACACGCGGGGAGGATGTTTTACGCAATCGGCGGCTATTATCGAATATCTTCTTGCCCCCCCTCCTCCCCCTCCTCGTTTCCTCTCCTTCTCGCTATAACGACCGCGTCCGTCGCGCGCGACGTATTTCGCAGATATACGTGCCCCAGGTAAGAGATACCTGAAGCCACCAAGCCTGTCTACCTGCGGTAATCACCTGCCGCCAAGCCGGGCGGGACAAAAATCCGCCAATCGCCATCAATCACGGGGAATTAGAGAAAACGGCTCGCTGTAACGCGCGCCGCGCGCATATATATATATATATATATATACTCATCTCTTCTTCTCTCCTTCTCTCTCCCCGCATTCTTCCAATCTTCCGGCGCGTACAGGCGCGCAATTTTTCTCGCCGCAGCGCTGCGCCGCGCGTCCGTTTTCCGCCTCTCGGATAACATCGTGACCGGCGCCGCCGCCGCGGGGATTTCTCCCTTATCGCCGTTAAACGCGATACCCTACGACCGGGACAAAACATCGGAATCTCATTTGAAACTCGTTACAGCCGCGCCGTGCGATTACCGTACGTACCGAGATTCCGATTGGAAACATTGGCCGAGGCGCGAAACACAATTCCGCGCGTCTAGCTACTAGAAGAAAGGAAAGAGAGAGAGAGATTTACCGTATTCCGCGTAATCCCTCTGCGGGAGAAAATAATACGGTAAGAAAGAAAATTACGATTAGGAAAAATTAAAGTCAGATTAAAAACTAATTTCAAGTACTATAAGAAAAAAAGAAAAAGAAAATTATCTACTTTAAGAAGAAAGAAAGATTATTTTTAATAATAATTTTCATAGCCCTCCGCTTTTTAATTATTAAAAGATACGAGACACTTTTCGAAGATATCCACTTACGATTCAAGCGTGACATTGAATGTAATTACTCACATTTAACATCAATTGCAAAAATGATGCTCTTACTGAAAGGTGTTACAAACGTTATCGAGTAAGACACGTAGAGATAAAGATTGGAACAAAGAGACGGGGACGAGAGGGAGAGATCGCGGCGATAATCGCGTAATTAGGTTTTCATTGCCGCAGGTAAATGATTTCGGAGTCGTAGGGATCTAGTTTCAGACCGATTCCGACCGATAAGGTCGAGCCTAATGGGCGCATAACGGCGAGCGCGTATCGATTAACTACTAATCGCGAACCGGTATTCGCGCCGGCTCATCGCAACACGATAGTACATTCGGATCGCAATAAGAATACGCGAGCGCGGGCACGATAATAATGCAATATCCCCCGGGTTTATTAGTATTACGTAGATAGTTTGAAAGCCGCGTGCTCATCGACAAGCTTAAAACGGCGCGGCAGTAAAACCGACGATATACGTCATAAAATCCTAACGCGGATTCTTTTCCCGCCGCGTGCCGGATATATTCATATTACGCTCTCTCGGATCTCCCCCGGATAAATTAACCCGCACACGTTAAACGACGATTAGACCCGATGACTCCTAACGAGGTGAAATGTCATACTGCCGTTTCAATTTTATGATCGCGGCTCCAGCCCGAACAATTTGGACAGTCCAGTATGCGCGTACTGCAAGGTGCGTAATCCGAGTTGATCGATTCCAGCTAAAGTTGTCGTTCATTAATCGCAGTGTTTAATTAAGAAATACCTATCTAATAGGTAATATATCGACAGCGCCATAAAAGACAGAGAGACCCATTCTATTCAATTAATTTTCAGTATTTTAGTTATAATTTTGTAAATTTATTATTATTTTAAAAGTAAAAGTTTTAAAAAGATTATTTTTTTCATCCTGTAACTTTCACGTACAGCCGACCTACGATTAATTTAGTTAACGAAGAGTACGAGCGCGCCCGAGTCTATCACGAAGCAAACGCGCCTCGGCGGTTGCACGTTATTGTGACATAAAGTGTCCGGTGCGGCGGAGTTTTTTTTCTTTTTTTTTTTTACGTCAAACGGGCTTTCACGAAAGAAACAGTAAACGACGATCGGCGTCGCGGCAGCGTGTCGAGCGTTCGAGACGACAGGACAATTTCAAGCAAGATAATCGCGTCGGAACGCCAATCTCCATAACCGCGTTCGCTATCGTCGATTACTGACGCGCCGTCATTCAGCAGTATTTCAGAAAATGCCCGTTAAAACGAGATAATAGGCGCGCGCGTGAATTGCTTTTACGCCTCTCAGAAGCCATAAATATACGATTATGCGTTTTCGTCGATAATTCATGCCTCTCCCGCCGTAATGTCGCGCGCCACGTCGATTTTCGCCACGTCGCCGGATAAAAGAAAAAAATGTAATTTGCGTATAAAAGGGACATGCCGCTGAAGCGGTCGGGACATTGAGAATGAGATAACTAAGTGACACCCGGGACGACTATTTATGCCTATGCATAAAATACACGATAAGAATGCAAATTGATAGCGTACCGGTAGGGGGCCATAAAAAAATCGTCGTAATTTTACAAGAGAGACGTTAAGACATGACGCTCATAACGCCAAGCCAGAGCTGCGAAAATACCGAATATAAAGATGTGTTCGAAAAAAAAAAAAACAGCTTACTGATAATAATATAAATGAGTATTAAATTTTTTTTCTCTCCTCTCTTTTCGCCGCCCGTTAAAATATTTATTTCTCATACGCTTACTCTTTAACGCCGCGACTCTACCGCGTCTCACAAAAAACCAAAAAGTTCCGAGGCATTACTTCTGCAAATGGAGATGCATTTTTTTTTTTTAGTCGCCGCCTCGCGGTGCGCGCGTCGATGAAATAATACGAAGGAAATAAGAACCGGCCCGGCAGCGCCGGTAATCGCGAACCACCGCGCAACACGCGATGAAAAACGAACGCGGCGATGGGAGAGGCAATAATTCATTGGCGAAAATCATCTTTCACCTCTCTCGGGTCGTTAATGCCCTAACGAGGGGAATTAAATGTATCCAGCGATTAGGCGGCGGCGAGTCCCTCCCCCCCCTCCCCCTCCCCCGTCCCGTAAGAAATCGGTTCACCTGCGAGCGTGGGAACCGTAGCTGGCGGCCTTGCGCGCGGAACCACCGCAAGGCACACCGCGGCCTTATATAAAAACGCTAATGATATCTGATTGCTCCCTATTCACGATGATACCCGTTGCCTTTGCACGCCCGTCGTGCAAGACTCGCGCCTCGCCTCCGGCCGGCTCCGCTCCTCGCCGTACGGCACGGCGACTTTATCTGGGACGCTTATCATCGTCCCGTCCGTCCCGCAATCGCCGGTGGGGACCTCGTCAAACGTTTCCAGTCCGCACTCCGGTCTCATTAAGACGCCCCGCTCGCAACAAATGTCAGAATCGCTATCGCGGCTCGGTGTTAGTGTGACAGCGACCCGCTCGTTAGTCTTCCATCTCTCTTTCTCCGCGTGCTCCCATCGCGGTCGTTCGATAATCGAGCATATTACGCGTGTGGGGGCCCATGCAACGTGCTCGGCGGGATCGTGCGGAATTGAGTCCGAAAAAAATAATTACCGGGGTTCTCTCTCCGGCAATCCCGGAAAAAAAAAGGAAAAAAAATTAGGACTAACGGGGCGGAATGGGACGCGCTGCCCCGCACTTGGATCTTATCGCGCCGCCGCACGCTAACGCCGCAGCGAAAGTGACGTGGCGAGTTTCGCGCGACGCCCCGACGATGACTTGGGATAATTTCGGTGGGGTATCTTCAAAGGGCTCGCGAACGCGTGACGCGATCCCATCTCCGAGAGACAATAACAACCGCGCGTCATACAACAGGCAATTTGAGATAGCCTGTACATTTTTCGGTTACAAAGTACCGTTTGTTGGGCAACCTTGATACCCAGGGGATTTCCGCGGTGCAATCGAAAAAGCATCGGGGCTTGGGACATTCGATCGCGTAGAACAAATCGATTAGAAATTCAATTTTTTTTTAATGCACTGAAAAAAAATGCAACATATCCAATAAGATATGTAGTTGCGGGCTGCCAACTACAGATATACTCGATAAAATATGCTACTTCAACATTGTACTTGCATTAACAGTAAATATTATTGCATTGAGTATTTTATATAGTTGGCAGCCCGCAATTAAATATGTTATTGGCCATATTACTTTTTCTTCTGTGTAGATAATTAAAGATGTCACAGCTCGAAGCAACAGTCTAAGGAATGGTTGTGTAATAAATCTTTTAAGACATTCGAATCTTCAAACACAGTTTTTGGGCGTTTAAATAACACTTTGGCCTGATACGTGAATAAAAAATGTACCTCGACAAGTGGTCGTGCGCCGCCGAATGCAACACCTTCGCGAGAGCGTCCAGAGAGATATAAAACCGACGCGCGGGCCGTGCGAATTGAAATGCCGGGCGGGTAGCCCGACGCTCGTGTCGGCATCGGTGGGCATCTACTCCCGCGGCCGAGTTCGTGACGCTGGGAGGCAGCGGATTTGCGGCAACAACAGGATCCGCCGTAGGTAAAACAATGGTCGCGAGCACCCTGACAGCGGGCCGCGATCGAAGGGACGGAAAGGAAGGGAGGGAGCGTACCGCGCTGTGGCCTAAGCCTTGTGGGAGGAAACCGGCAAACTCATTCCCAGCCCCGAGAGGGGGACTCGACATTTTCCCGTCATAAAGGTACCCCCCTCCCCTCCCCCGTTCATTTATCCTTCCGAAACGCCTCGATCGAGATATTCCAGAACGGGGAAAGGGACGGCGGGAACGGAGGAGAGGGGGAGGGGGAGGGGATCGATGCTGCTGAGAACGGATCGGATAGTTCGGATCGAGTGATACTCCGATTTGCGCAACAGCGCAACAGCAAAATTATTATCGGCGAGGCTGTGCGATTAGAAGAGGAACGTTAATCTGCCTCGACCCGCTTCGTCTAATTAGACATTGAATTTAATAAATATATTAGCGCGTGGATTCGTGATTGAAGATAAGCGGTTTCTATTTATAAATTGTATATAGACTGTTTTGATGGAAACTTATCCTTCTTTATCACAATGGATTTCTATATCAAATTTTAAACACACAAATTTAATTTAAAAAAAGAACAGATTTAATACAAATTTAATTTTTTATTTAATCCTTTTTTTAATGACAGCATCTGCTAAGGAATATTGTTCTATAAAAATTTGTATTTGAAAATGAGAATAATCTTAGGAATATCCCCCTAGAATATTCCGGGAATATATTCTCTCTCGTTTTACGTCAGCGGGCTCGTTAGAACGATGATTTGCGTCCAGGCGACATTATGAATAAGCTGCAAGCTGTTTCCACGCGGATGCTTTTTCTATCTCCTCTTCGTGAATCTGTCACGGGTTCTCACTAAATATCGCGCCTCGATCGGGATTTAATGTTATAAGCAGGTAACGATGTAAATATTGTAAAGGTTGCGACAACTTGTGGCCCGTAGGCTCTAAAAAAAACCTACGATTTATATGACAGGGAAGAGACGTTCCCCTTCCGTATGCTATTCAACTGTGCACATTCGAGGAGAAGATCAACGTATCATTTTAAGAATAATGGGCTTGGGACTTGGGAGAAAATTGCGAAGAAAGCTAGATAAAGTCCGCGACGGTTTATTTCCTGCAAACAACGCAAAATTGTAACAGAGCCAAATTATAGAGCTTTCAATTTTAATTGAGGCGCGTACGTTGGAAGAAATGTGTCCGTCGCCCGATCGTCCTTGCTGGCCATTAATGCGGCAATTCGTTAGGCATTAGCGAGCATCGCACAAGCCACACTTTAGCGGACGTCCCGCATTTAAGAAAAAAAACAAAAAAAAACGGACGGACTCAATAACGAGAAAATGATGACTCGCGTAGAAAAGCGGAGGTCAAAGCCGGAACGGTACCGGTTCGTCGGGTCCGCCGACCGGTATACAGACGCGAATCTCTCCCCCTCGTAAAGCTCCCACCGTCCAACGCGTGAATTCGTTACTCACTCCTCGATACTCTGCTCCCGCGCGCGGAAAGACGCCGGCCTACGCCGGGGCTGCCTCCACGAGCGTTTAACCTTAATGACGCGTCTTTAACGACGTACAACGGTTAGCCGCCGCGATGCCGAAGTCGAGGGCCGTTTCTACAGAGCCGGCTCTCTTGGCGTTGGACGCACCGTTTCCCACGGACCTGTCTTAAGGGATCTCTCTCTCTCTCGGTGCGGCGGGCCGCGATCTCTTAATTGTTAGTTTGGCGGACGTCGTACACGCTTCCCTCCGCGCGCCGGATCGAAGGCGATGCGCCAGCACGAAAACGAGATTAACCATCATATCGCCGCCCAGCGATGCGTCAGCGAGTCCGCCGGGGACGTCGAGCACCCCGGCGAGGAGGCCCGCCGTTTAACGTCAGAAAACGATAATTACGTAATAACACCAATTACTAATGCAGGTTTCAAGAAAATACCGATTTTTTTTCCCCTTGGCGCGCGATAGTGCATAATTCGCAATTGTCATTACAAAGGGGCTTCGTAATAAAATCATAATTATTTTCGCATTAATGTATTTCAACATATGTACATCTGTGAACCATTCTCCCTTCCTACCCTCCCCTTTCCCTCGGTTGAAAAATGAAGTTTTAATATCGAATTTTTCGCAACTGTAGTTGTTTCACAAATGTTTGATATTAGCCCTAGTCTACAATGAAGGATTTAAGCTTTAAGCCGTAAGAAACTGGCCAATCACAGTAGATTTTTATAAGAATACTCGATTGTGATTGGTTAATTTCTTGCGGCTTAAAGCTTAAATCTTTATTGTAGACGAGGGCTTATAAAGAGCACCATATAAAATATGTTTGTGCGTAAGGATATCCATGACGCAATTTTTAAGAATGAAAAGGCAACTCGAGACACATTCCTAAAGGAAACGTCATCATGCTTGAGATCAATACAATAAACCGCGCTATTCCGTCATCTCGATCATTATTATTGATTGAGATACTCTGCTCACAAACGCAAGCTTTTGTTCCTACCTCTATCAATCTCTAGCGTCAATCCAAAGAGGAGACTTTATCGCGCGGATCAGAATAAAACTCCATCTGCATCTAATCACGAAGTCACAATTATCTCGTGACGCGTACGCCGGCAAATCGCGGGTATTTATTTCTGTCTATCGCACGGAGGGAATATCGATATCCGCCTGCCGCTCGCGCCAAAAACAAAAAAAAACAATGGCACCTTCTCGTCCTTCGTCGTGTATGCATCGACGATAACGTCCACGGTAAATCTCGCGTTGCGGCTCGTCGTTCGTTTCGTCGTATGCAAACGCCGCGGATTGCAGCCGCGGATCGTCCGTCCGCCGATTGGTCGGGTATTCCCAGTTTTTCTTTTTTTACGACGCGGCCGATGCAAAACGCGCGCGGCCGGCCCGGGATAGACGCGGATTGGCCGATCGGCCGCCGCAACTTTTCCGATTAGAAATCAACACCGCAGTGGATGCCCCTCTACTTAGGAGGAGCCTGCTGAAGTAGGTCATCCTATCTTGCCTTGGACTAGCGGTAAAATAGCCTCTCTCCTCTGCCCGGGTGGGGGTGGCGTGGAGGGGGGGGGGGAAGGGCCTCTCCTCGCCTCCTCCGTCTGACTCCGTTATTGCTACGGCCTCTCCCGGCAAGGCGCGACTCTTTGGTTTTCATGGAAAAAAGCGACGACGGGAAGATGGTAAAAGAGCCACGCCGATTCGCCCGAGACGAAGGAAAAGCCGGGGAATAACCATTAGCTTTCCCGCGGTTTTGTGAGCAACCTTCGGAAAGTGTAGATTTTTAATCGCCGTACACTTTTAGTCTCAGCAGCCGAGTCCCCAGGTGACTCGGGCAGGATTTCATTTCAAGCGATGATTTACGCAGCGCCAAATCGGGTGGGTAATTTGTCCGCGGAAAGAAATCGTTTCTAGTGGCCGCCATCGCGTGAGCAGTCGCGTTGTCACTAATGTTACGAGTTTCAATATTTCTTAATATCTTAATGAGAAAGCGCATTACCGCGCCACTTGATGCTCATATCGCGACTATAAAACTGTGCGTATATATACATGTATACACATCGGTCGCGTGCGCAAAGCGTTAGCATGCCGCTTTCCTTAAAGGAGCGAAGTATATTTTTAGATTGTATTTTCTTCGCAATGTCCGATCTCAAGATCCAGTGACAGCCTGGGGCCCTAGGAGCAATCCGTAGAAATATTAAACACCATAATGTTCGTTAATGCGCGAAGAGAATTTTTTCTTAGAATTAAATACCTTCAAAATTACGATAGTCATGGAACACGAAATTTTTCGAATTTATCAATCTCAATAAAATTTAACTAAATTATTTTAAATAATATGATAATATAGCATGAAAACTATTTTATTGCGATATTAATAAATCAGAGAAAATCACATAACATTCTTTTAAACATCAAGTCCTACTCTATCATAATTTTAAGTGTAAATTCTAAGAGAAAATTCTCTTCGCGCATGAATTCTCTTTAAAGGCTTAAATCCCGTGTTCGCCAATCACGTCGGAATAAAGACTTGTCCCCAACACAATCGTAGGGACAAGTCGCTAACATTCCTCGGAGTTTCCCCGATCTTCGTTAGATACGCCGATAAAGGTTGCCTCTTGCGAATGTCGCGGTGTCCCGTTAAATCGGCATTCCAACTTGAGAGACGTACACGCGTCGCATTATCGTACGGCGTTCGCGCGGAGTGTAATGTTAATTTCCTCGGCCATGAACGAGTTAATAAATACAACGCGTTTGCGCCAAAAGTATCGTACCTCAGATATACATATCCCACATCATCTTATAATCAAATATCGTTCTCACGTTTCTTCGCAAGCTCGCAATTATTATACGATAAAGCCCGCACAATATAATCACCCTTTTGTTACCAAAATGAAACGATGTAGCATTACTTAACAACAATAGCATTACTTAAGTCTATCCTGCGTACAAACTCTCCAACGAAATTATGTCTCGCTTGCAGGTGACATCCGGCTTCGCGCGATAGCGGACGGTCGTTCTGTCATCGCCTGTACATACGTAAAAGCATCGCCCAAGGGGGAGCGTTTCTCACATTGAAGCGAGGTAGAGCCGCTACCTCGCGGCGATAATTACGCCACCGTCGAAGCGTCGGGAGGGAGGGAAGGGAGGGAGAGACACGGCGACCAAGTATGGATGCAGAGGCCCACACCGCGCCGACGTGATGCCGATTCGCGACGGTACGGCTTCGGCTACCGGTGGTAGCCATCTCGTGATGAGTAAAACGAGAAGCCGGCGACTAGCCGGGATGAGAATGAGTGGGGGCACGGTAGGGACGAGCGGGTCATTACCGAGGGAACACCTAGGATGACTTATGGGTGAGCCCGGACCCCGAGGAAGCTACGGCGCGAGCAAGAAGTCGCGCGGGGAGCGGTCTCGGTTCACACGATGCATAATTCCTCACGACCGCCGCCGCGTCGTCGGCGAGAGGGTTGCGCTCCCCGGGTGAAAAAAAAAAGAAACTCCGCTCAGAACAGCCGCTCGTCCATCCGCTGGCTGGCTCGTGCAGGAAAAAGTGAGGCAATTTTAATACGCGGAAAACGTTAAACGGCAGCTTGCAACAGGAAGACGTGTTAATTTTTATCAATTAAAAAAGAAATTAGCTCGTACTTTTTAATGATAATTTAAATTATCTTCCGTCTCGACATGTGTACACCTGGATTGTAGTGTGGAATACAATGTTCTGTAATACGTTGATTTATTATAGATGTAGCGCTTGCGCATTATCATATTATGTTGCTGTTCGCGTCGCTTTACGTTTCGCGTCTCGAATTAATTACATCGCTAATGAGCCGCGCGTGAAATTGCGTCACGGCGTAATCGCCGGTCGAATGCGTGACGCGTTCGCCACCTTTAACGAGCACGCTTAATCGGCACGTTTGCGGGGAATTCGCGGGCGTGAAGGGACGAAAGGGTAGTGATAAATCACGCTCGGGACGACCTTTACGGATTCGCGCATTGGCACGCGCGGTTCGACGTATTTAGAGAGTGCTACACGGATGCCGCTGGAGTCACCGGGGAACGATCGAGGATCTATTGGCCATTGTTCGCTGTAATTACCGCGAGAATTGTAGATTCGATGAAACAGATCGGTAGCTCGTCGCTGGCCGAGAGCCTCTCCTCTCGACGTGCACACAAGCTCATCAAGTTCAATCGATACGATGTTGTTGGTCGAGCAAAATTAAATTACAATTTTTAGAATTGCGACAGAACAAATGCCTCCATTGAGAAAAGTATCTGGTGAAATTAACCAGAATTCTGGTTAATCTCACCAGACATTTTTCTATATTTTTATAATTGTCGAAAACAATTCCACAAGAAAAGCCAATACAACAATATATACGGGTTTTTTCCAGTGACACTCAATTGTTTAGAGATTAATATCCTTTTAAACGAGATGTTATAATGTATTTGGTTTTAGTGTAAAATTATCTGGTAAAATAATAAGCATGAAAGAAATGCTGCCCCTCATATTTGCCTTTGAAACGCACGTATCATTTAAAACAGGGAGACTTTAAATAATCAAGTTGCAAGAATCACTGTGTACAATATTTAAATAAAAGTGTACTTAACACTTCATGTATTAAACGTACAGACTTTCTTTCATTATTCTAAATCTTCAAATGTATTTATCATGCTGTCGTGATAATTCCGATATTAAATACCGGGATCTTAATTATCACGGAAATACTGTATAAATTTAACGAGTCTGCGGTGGCCGTGTTACACGCGAGCGCGATATCTTCTTGCGCGCTAATAAGAAGCCGATCGACTAATATTACACGTGTACACGTAATATACCGGGCCGGATGAGGGAGTCGGAGAGGAGGAGGAGGGGGAGGAGGAGGAGGAGGAGGAGACCTCCCTGTGCAAGAAGGCCGACAGCGGCGGCCGCTGCATATTTACGACACTGTGTCGCGGGGTGGAGAAACATATTATTATTCCGTTATTAATCAAGCTTTCTTGCGTCGCGGCCTGTCGGCCGGTAGCGTGAGATGCTCTGTTCTTGCATGGCACCCAGAGCAAACACCGCGGCGAGTTATCGACGCAAGAATATGATGCATGGGGCGCCACGCAGCGTCCACCTCGCTTCTTGCGGGGCGCGCGCACCGTGGCTAATGCGTGCGTGCGTGCGTGCGTGCGTGCGTGCGTCATCCCTCGTGCACGCGCGAGATTGAAACTTTTTCTCCCCCGAGCATATGACAGAAGTGACATGCGGAAATAATTTACGGCATACTGATTTGAGATTTCTACAGCGACGTGAATAATTGTCAACCTCTTACAATTGACAAAATTTAAGAAAGACAGTATTTTCCGGCTCTTAGGATAAGATCGAACTGATTCTGCCGTTAATTCTCCAATTACATTAGATTTTATCTGAACAATCAATTTTTTTTCTATTTTGCGTCATGATTTTTGCGATTACGATAGAAACGTCGGGTAAGAAATTCCAGAAAGTTAGCTTCGAATGTTTTTATTAGCAATATCCGTGTAGCGAGGCATTGGCGATGCATGCAAAATGTTTCCGTCGATAACAAGACAGATAATGTGGACAGGCTACAAGTTGGGTAATGAAACGAATTAATCATCGACGGGATGATTGTCAGTATTTTGAATAAGGAGTTAACCCTCGGGCGATACGCATCTCATTGGACACGCGCCATCGATTCAGCTGATTTATAAATTATTAGGCGCCAGATATACCGCAAGTGTGTATATCTCGAAATACCACTTATCAACGTGTCACATTCGCGAGGTGTTTCTCGTACCTGCACAGCAAGGAGACACGCCGGACAATTATATTTTCTTTTCTTATAATTGACTAAAGATATTCTTGTTACTGCAATACTGGAAGATAATTACTCGATGTCTTTAGCCATCGACTGTACATCTCTACATCTCGTGGATGTGAAAAATCACTTGAAAAATTGCACAACCTCAATTTTCTCTTTTAAAAGCGGCGTTTCACTCCGCGACATTTAGAGAGTAAATCCTTTGTAAACGTAAGAGAACAGTTAATGCGGCGGATGGTAAACGTCAGTACATGAAAAATCTCGTGTACTGATACAAAGACGGAGGAGGGGCGGTGTATCGAGCAAAGGTGTATCGATAAGAACGGCAAGCGCAGAGAACACTATATCAATGTAATTGACGTAAAGCCGTGGCCGTCCCCACGACGACCTTTCACCGTAAGCCATATCTACCGTTATCGTCTTCCGTGGTTTCCGTGGTTCTAGATGCTTTTCCAGAAATCGTTGATAGACGATCATCTCGAAACGCGCGACGCGCGGGCAGATCGGGCCTTCTTCGCAGATCGATCGCGCGTTTGAAAAATTTGAGGAAGGAAGGGTCCCGCGCGGTGATGCGATCTCGCGCGCCAGCGATCGAGAGGCGATAAAAATCGACGGCTGTAACAATTCTGCGAACGCCGGGGATAAAGATTCGCGGAAGACTGAGAAAATACCTTACACGTACGCGCGGAGGATTTTTAATTAAACTCGTTTGATTATTTTAAGCGGAAAACGCATACATGTACTTACATATAAATGACGTAAAGATTAACTTAAATTGATAAAAGGTAATTAAAATGTTCGGTAAAGTATTAAAAATAACGTACGCAAAATTGCACAAACCGAACAACAAATTTTAATAAAAATTCTCTTTACAATAAAGTTAAGTTGTCTACGAAATTTAAAATTTTTTTAATGGATGATAATAATAAATGCGTTCGCTCAGTTACAGTCAAATCCTTTGATTTCTATTTTATATGAAAACATATCCAGGGGAATAAAAGTTGAAAATAAAATCAAAGCGATCGGGCGAGAGATGAAAAATCGAGATAACGCTCAGGACTCGTTAACGAATCATTGCGAAATTAAGCGCCACACACGTTAGCGTTACAGATCCCGCCAGTAGTCAGTCCTCGTCGCATGTCAGCCGCGTGCCGCTCTGCGTTCGCGCTGCAGCAACTCGACGAGACGTTTTAGTCAGACCCCGGTCAGACCGGTTTTTATTCCAGCTTTGCGTAATATATTCAAGGCGCGACCCGGCTTTGCATCCGAACGCAGTCTCCCCCCCCCTCCTCCCTCCCCCTCGTCGTGTAATTTCTGGTGCCGATTGCGGAACTATGTTACGCACCTTATACGCGAGCCACGAAAATAACCGTACACGCCCGATGCGCCTGAGCATCCGGGCATTTTACGGTCCTGGCGCGAACGACGGTTGACAGCGATCGTCATTAGAGCTTCATTGCCGCCGTTGCGAAACGGCAGTCGCATACATGTATAATTGGCGCCCCGCGGGGTACCGGGTACAAAATTTTATACACGCGCATTGCCATTTACGGCGAGCGCCCACGGCTACGCGAGTTTCCGAGAGATTCCACGAGTTTCATGAACTTAGATGCACGCTGTCTCTATCCGTTTTATATTCGGTAACTTCATAAATCCGTTCCCGGTGCGCAAGTGAATCTGACGAACGCCATCAGCTGTCGTTTCCTTCTTAGCCACCGGAACGACTCCTGTAGTTTAATTCAGATAATCTCTTTCATTTTCGGGTGCGATTAGAAAAAAAAAATCGAATTCCCCCTCCGTTGAAATAATTATCATTTTATCATTAATTTAGCGGAGATTAAATTTACCGTAAATTGAAAACGAGATGCGCGGGATGATTCATCGGGGACACCTTGACATATATTCCACTGCAGTCCGTGACACGGCTATGTTTAAAATAAGAGGCGGTTAACAATGAGCACGCAAGTTACCTCTTCTCTCCGGCGACTATTCAAGCGCGTCAAATCAATTTCTCGTGTCTGCCGGTGGGTATTCGCGGTATCAATTAATTTCCGTCTGGCTCGTTCTCTCGCGCGCGCGGGCGCATCGGTTGCGATTTTCCGTGTGAAAAACGGCGGACGAAGGTCAAAGATTCTTTTCCGGGGGAAATCCGCGTGTGGAACATGCATTCTCGCCTCGTCGGACGCAAATACACACGCGAAACCATCCGTCTTGCGTGTCACGCGGTGCATCGCTCGCGGGTGAGGTAAAAAAAAGATAAACGCTCTTATGCGTGCACGCGTGTATGTGTGTGTATGTGTGTGCGCACGAACAAAGAAAGAGAAAGAGAGAGAGAGAGAGAGAGAGAGAGAAAGGCGGAGGAGAGAAACTCTAGACAAACGCGCCCGCGAAATACCGCCTACTCTGCTCATTTTCCCGCCCTTTCCTATTATTCCCTCTCTATACCGTCGAAAGCGGAATATGAAAGCGCACGCTCGAGCCGAGCATCTGAACTGCATCTAGGTTGAGCCTAA
This sequence comes from Monomorium pharaonis, assembly GCF_013373865.1. Lineage (NCBI taxonomy): Eukaryota > Metazoa > Arthropoda > Insecta > Hymenoptera > Formicidae > Monomorium > Monomorium pharaonis. Next base: position 16,247,430 of record NC_050475.1, on the reverse strand, counting down.
ACAGCATCGCCATATAGGAAATGCCAGCCTTCTACCTCAAATTGAAACTTAATCGACATTTGCAAAGATTGCTGGAAAAAGGACTATATGTAAGTAGAAACATCTGAGAAATTTTTAACATCTTTATAAAATTAAAGCATCTTCTTCACGAGATACTTAATTTCTGTTACACTTCCCTCTTCTTCCGGACCATTTCAATTCCATTTATAAATATCGCGTTTTCAATATTAGAAAATCATGCAGAGAGAGAATTTTTTGCCTTATTCCTGATAAAATATTGCTAAAGAGAATTATGCTTGTTGTTACAACATCGTAAAAAAAAAACACACCCAGATTTCGTATTCCTCGTCACACTTAAAAGTAGACAATTTTTGTTCGGAAGGGGGAAAAAAATCACGACGTGGCGTCGCGGTGGGAGGCGTGTCGACGCTAAATACTTAGGCGCGGCGTTACTTTGTCGGCGCGATAACTATTGAAGCATTGAATTTATTCCGGGAAGGATAAGTCGCGATTATATATATAAAACGGAAGGAGGCAACCGGTGGAGGAGAATACGCGATAAGATCGTAGGCCGGCATCGAGTAGCAAAAGTGGCCCTCGACTGTGTCGCGCGGCCACGACGATAAGGGAGATACGGGCCGCAGATAAGGGAGCGCGGGGTGACAAATAGCGCGTGTGCTACGCGCAACCCCCTAGGCGTAGCGCTTTTTACATTCGCAATTGCAGCGATTCCCCACTGTCCTGTCTCGATGATAAATGCCCGCGGACCATGCGCTTCGGCTGCTGCTGCTGCTGCTGCTACTCGTGTATCCTAAGGGCCTGCTGCTGCTGCTGCTGTTGCTCGATGGAACTTGCGCAGCGAGCGTGAGTCTGGCGATTCCGATAGACGATCGAGATACCAAGATCGAACAATAAATTGCGTAAATCGTACCGGCGCGTCTGGACTCTGCTAACGATGCCACGTAGTAATTACATGTCAAATGTCACGGGTAGAAATCAATCGGGCACGAGCTATTAGTAAAAAAATCGTGGCTCACGGATTAATTTGAGAATTTTTATGCGCCTCTCAAATCACAGAATTCTGTTTTTTGTCTTTACGCGCTAGTGTCAATGAAATGTTAAATTGGATTAATCCCAAAATTTTCACACGGCGATATCTGTTTTCATTTCATTTAACAAATAGAAATTCGAGAAATTGAAATCCCTGTCGTTATATATTACAATATTATTATTAAATGTCACAAAGCGTATAATGCGATCACTGCAATAAATAACGTTCATTTTTTTATATCTTTAATAGAAAAGCGACATTGAATTCGCAGATTCCACGCACACAATTCCCCCTCGGCAAGCGTATCGAATCCCGATATGTATCATCGTCAAGCATCGGCGCGATTATTTGAAATTCACGGCGCGCAACTCAGATACAAATACGCGTCTTGTCGATCGTTATGCCATCCTGTATTTCCATAATATTGGTCGGCGCGGCGGCGAGAGGATCGAAAAATCGAACAACGTCGAAGGACATTCGCCAGAAGGCGTGTAGAACGCGCGGAGGGGAGCCGCGGTGGTGCTGCACGGGTTAGTGGCATGGAGCTTAACATTTACGACGCAGGCGGAATACGTATAAGATTCTGCATACAAGGCAGGGAGCATCGCTCGCCTCTCCCGCTGTCACCGATCCCGCGCCGTCTCCCTCCCCCTCGCATCCCCTTCGGGGTTCGCTCCTCGGCGAGGCGCGCTCCGCGGAGCTGATTTACTTCGTTATGCGAGAGGATGTCACCGTGAAGCGGGTGTCCCCTCGTCGTCGAGAGGGCACGCCGCCAACTACGGACAGTACAAGCGAGATCGCGGATAACGAATAGGTAACGATCGGATTGTGTTCTTCGGAGATGAGGGCCAATTATGGAATAACATCTCGCGCACGAGCTACGCGATCTTCGGGGGGCCGCCGTCGCCGCCGTTAGCGGTACACCCACTCGCTCGCGTGCGCCGGGCACGGTCCGGGACGAGTGTAGGAGGAGAGGATTTGCCGCGCATTTTAACGCTCTCCACCGCCAGCCACCACCGTCGGCTGCGCCGCCGCACGTATTCCGGTGAAAGTCGCGGTCGGCGGAATGCAAAAATCGATGCATCTCATACGGGGAACACGTGGGCCTTGTAATGTACGATCGTGCCGGTGGAATCGAGAACTGATACGGGCGAAAATAAAGTTTCCCCTCGCGAAAGAACCCGATCGGATTTTTACGAGGAAGATTAAACCGCACCAGCACGGCACACACCGTCGTGGCATACGTTTCACTCTGTAATATTAAACGAATAAAGATACCGATCGTTTCAATTTCGAAACAATTTCGATTTCCAATTACGACATTAAAAAAAAGTAACATCGGGGGAATTAGTCCGGATCTCCTTGAGCGAGAAAATATTTTACTCCGAAACGTTAGTCCCCTTCGATAATTTCCCTATTTCGTATCATGAAATCAATCTACGCTTATACAAACATACATTTGAAAGAGAGATTTTAAATATCTGTTAAAATTTAAAAAATCAATAGCTATTATAAAAATAACAGAATTGCATTAAATCAAGTCCAACTTTCTTCCTTTTTATATTTCCTACACGGAGAGAATTTTCTCTTAAAATTTACCTTCAAAATCTGGTAATTGTAGGATAATGTGTGACCTCGAGAAATTTTACTATACCTTCTAGTAAAATTTCCTAAAAGTATAGTAAATTTTACTAAAAAGTATAATTCCTCGAGGCGTCCCATAATTACCAGATTTTGAGAGTGAATTTTAAGAGAAAATTCTCTCCGTGCATTTTCCCTCCTTTTGCCATTTCCTCGTGCAAATGTAAGGCAACGGAAACCTCGCTCGGTACACGATACGAGAATCTCGCGTCGCGCCTATCAATCGTCCCGCCTGCCCGACTTTCCCGCGAAAAAAAAGATCCATTTTGCATAGACGGGGTTCGCGGGTATCTAAAAATAGCCACGCCAACAAAGAGATATATACGCGGGGCGACGAACACGTATTGCGCCGCGGCAGTTGGAATGAACTGGGTGCAGCTGGTAGACATCATTTCCTCTTCGTCGCTCCTCACCACGTCCATCCATTGCCGACGTCGCCGTCCCCCCTCTCGATCTCTCTTTATGCACGTATAGAGACGAGTGGTTGCACAATCTAGAAGATGTGCGAGCGACGACGATGCAGAAGAGAGGAGCGGCGCGGCGCGGCCTCAGCCGTGCATCCGTGCCAGCGGCGCGCTCGCGTGCCGTAAATTTCGAGCTCGTGCGCGATGCTACGGCATACGTGTGCCCCGAGTGTGGCACGAAGTGTGCCAGATCGTATAGATGGAAGAGAAAGAGAGAGAGAAAGAGGGAGACCTGTGTCGCGCGGCACGCGGACCCGAAGAGAGGTCTTTTCTCCTGTGCTTAACCGAGCGACCGTCTCTTTCTCGGCAGCGAGCGCATCGAAGCGACTCGATTCCACCCGCCGCCGCTTCTGTCCGAGGGAAAACCATGCGAATTTGCACAATACTCTTTTTAATAGTTTACTCTTCGCGAGGAAGAACAGTTCGTTTGAATTAGAAAAGTCGTTAGTCTTTTATCGGTGCATCGATCAAAAATACTCAAAAAACAAGCTCGTTTTTTAAATGCATTTTTTAATGATTAAAGTGCAGACATGTGAAAAATTAAAACTAAGATTTGCTTCATAAAATACTTTTTATAAGTACAAAATTTTCATTTAACTGTTAACTAATGATTGATATTTACGAATAGTCTCGCAAGTATAATAGTTATTTTTCTAAAAAGTTATAGTTGTAAAATTTTATTGAATCGCAGTATTTTAATGGCTCGTGACAACTTTATTTCTTTAGAACAATATTTTATTTAATTATTTCATTAAAACTGCAGTCGATTTGAAAAAAAAATTACAATAAAGACCTGATTATAAATAATATCTCTCCAAAATTAATTATTCGCGCTAATCAACAAAGCAGAGCTCTCCTGATCTGTGCTCATCTCGACTTTCCTTATTCACAATCAAGAGTTGATCCGTGCAAATTCACCTTTATCTAAAAGCGTTTCTTGATTCTCGACATTTAATGCATTCGTGAATGCATGTGGATATGCACGAGTAGGCGGGTGTACAGCCACGATATGTGAGCGGGCATGTAATCGCGTTTAAGATATCGGTCGGCGTCACTTCCCTAACGGCAGCCTAAACAACGTGATTGCTTCACCAGTTGTGATAAACCTGTCACTTTCTTCGACAAACTGCCCTGGTTTTACGAATTAAAATCAAAACAGATATAAAGAACAGATCTGCTCCTAAAGTCCTTTTCGAAAATACAGAATTAACAATATTGATATACGAATGCAAAATGCAAATTATAACATCGTAATAAAATTATTATATTATGAAATCTCATTTTTGTATACTGCTGTGTTAATGCACTTTGTATTATAAATTAAAATGCCTGCAGAATTATATACGGAATACAGAGATCTCTCTGAAGATCGACGGATGATGATTACGTCCAAATTTCAAAAATATGCCTCGGGGTACAGAAGTGGGTATATTCCCGTGCACAAGTTGCCCATGCCGGATAGGCCGTGTATACCGGATACTCGCGGCAATCGATTCGTCGAACGACCGTGTCGACGAAGGGTCACCGAGGTGGGTTAGAACAAGTCTCCTCGGCTGTTTCGCAACCAAGCGAATCGAACGCGTGCCAGCCGGCAATATGACCCGAGGACGTTTCGTATGGCGAAAATCCGATAGAAAGAAAGCTTATGTAAAGGGTAAAAATATTCAATAAACCAGCCTCGCAATCGTTTATGCAGTTTTGTTGCCTCGGCATAAAAACCCGATTTGTATTCTCAGTCTAATTTCGTCTTATCACACTTAAAGATATTCCAAATAAATATTTCTATATGCACATACACATTTATCTGAGACATGCATAAACATGATACAATTTTGTAATGGCCGCATTTCTTTTCCTCTTTCATTGTTCTCTTTCCTCAGGTAAATACTTTAAATAGACAAAAAAAAAAAGATTTAACTTGTAGCAGTTAGCACACATGCTATCCGCGTTTACTTCTCGCGCGAGGAAAAATTGCAAGTTTTAACACAACGTTGAATTTTTATCCGTCAACAATTATCCGCGAGATACGACGCAGCTTCTAGCTGGCTCGTAAGGAGGCGACGGGTTTCTCCGGTCGTCGGGACGCGCGAGCGGGAGGAGGCCACACATCTCGCGGTGCGGCATGAGCGGAGGAGGCAGGTAGAGTTCCTGGTTCACCTGTATGCCTCACCTGAGAAAGAGAGAGAGAGAGAGAGAAAGAAAGAGAGACTCACCTGGCCGCGTTGCCACTCCCGCGGTCGCGGCACCACCTCCACGACATGCCGCCTTTTCACTCGCGGCGGCGTTATTATCAAAGGTCAGCCGGGAGGTCGTACGGGCCGAATTACCATAGTATAGGTCATGGTGGAGAAGATGTACGGGCGCGCGTCGGCTCGCCGCGACGACGACGACGACGGCGGCGGCGGCGGCGGCGGGAAAAGCGGCTTTTGCGCGGTAGATGCGTAATTCATCTCGATTTCTTCACGGCGGCGGCGGCTCGCCCCGTTCGCCGGGAAGATCGACACTGTCATGCATCTCTTCGGGACACGGTGTAGGCTCGCAGATTAACTCACGTCTCGCGGGGAGAGACCCGAGAAACCCGAGCTCATCCACCGTATTCGCTCTTTCGACATCGAATTATTCGACGCGGCGTGTGGAATTTCGTTTGCAGCGCGATCAACAATCGCGGTGAATCAGTGGAACGATGCATAGTTACGTGTGTCTATAATACGCCTTTAGATACCATTAAAATTTGAAATGAAGTTATCTCGATTTTATGGGATCCAAGTTGGAGAAAATATAACGTTATGCGTAACGACGATGAAAACTATTTGTGTCGAGAATCAAAGTGCTACACACTAGGTAGAGCAAATTTTATAACTTTTCTTTGCGCGGGCACCCAAGTATTGAGTATTGTTAAAAAAAAAGAAAAGCTGCGAGAGTCAAAGCAAATTAATCGAACTTTGGATCGTGACAATTTTGGTACTCGGGAGGTGCGGATAGAAATACGGCGGAGCGCAGATTCGACGGCGCGAGGAGGGCGACGGCGTTAACGCCGTCGGCGCGGTGTTCAGGCTGTTAAGGCGGCGAATGACTATCGCGACGATTTACCGCAATGCGGGTACTACCAGACTGCAGGTGAAATTTTTCTTCCCGCGCGTTCAAGGGAAGAGGTGTATCCCACCCTTCGCGCGACTCGCTCCTCATAGATATATCCAATCTTTGCGCCCGCATTGCGGTCCTGCATGCGACCCGTCTCGAATGGGACACGGACGGAGGAAGGAGAGGCGACGGATAAAGAAAAAAAAAAGGACAGAAACCCCGTAACGTAACGTTGCTCTCTCCGCGGCGAATAGGTGATTTTTATGTTTCGCGAGGGTCACGCGTCGTCACGAGGATACGACGTTGCGTATGCCGAGCACAAGTTCAAAGTTCAATCAGCGGCACAATGAGCGGTTTATCGTGGCCCTGGAGCGACGCACGATGAAAAAAAAAAAAAAAAAGAGAGAGAGAAAGAAACATCCTTTTCCCTGCTCGCCGAGAGAGCACGCCGGGTCGCGCCGTTCAAACGGCCGTTCGAAATAATAGCGCGTCAATGGTGCTGTTGTGAGCCCGCAAGGTCGAGGCGAAGGCGCACATCTGCGTCTTCGCCAGGCGAAAAACTACGAGCGCGACGAGAGAAAAACGGCCACGGCCGAATGGAGAACGGTTCCCACCCGCTGCGCGTCGCTTGGATTCCGAATCCGTGTTACGCGGTTACTATTCACAGAGGGTTTACGATCGCGGCCGTATTGTGAGGCGGCCACGATGACGAAGCACGATGATTAAACGACGTCCGTTCGTGGACATGGAACGACGCTTTGTCGGACAATATTGCCGCTGACTCGCTGCGCGAACTATTTCGACGTAGGAACAACGAGGGCCCTAACGAACGTATTTATGCAGCGCGCGTTCGTGTGCGTGTAGAAGCACCAGCCACTTTGGCCAAACAACGGCGAAACATCGAGCGAAATATTCAAACAACGAAATATAAACTATATTAGACGCGCACCTCGACGGTCTACGCGGCGACAACGGCGAACCTCCCGAATCTCGAAGTCTGACATTAAATTGATAAATCATGTGGGAACGGAAGGTGGAAATTATTCTCATCTAGAATTGGATTTTCGTTCGTTGGATTTACGGAAACGGTGGACTTCGCCATTCGGGAAATGCATACACTTGAGTGTCCCTCGGAATGCGGCGTCGTCGGATTGCGGCGGGAACTCGACGATCGGGGTCGTCGCGCAGGTTTTGCGTTTCTGGTTCTAGTCCGCATTGAACTCCGACCCTCGCGCGTCGTCGCCCTGCGTTACGTGTGCAGTCCTCCCCTTCGCCTCCTCCTCTTTTTCCCCTTTCGTGCCGCCAATCCTGAGAGCTCTCTCTATACTTCGCGGGCGGACTTCCACCGCGAAACAGCTTGTCTTGTTTCGCAAGGATGCCACGTATCGTTTTATCTCTCGCGGCTGCATTTAATTCACGTAGGTAGGTAGGTAGAGGGACTAGGAAGAAGAGCAGCACGTGCATATCCAGTCACTTTCAAAGGTTGGGCGTCGAGCCGTTTGCGAAACGCAGGAGTACAGGCTGCTCTGATCTCCTTTGCGCTCTTTCTCTCTCTCTCTCTCTCTCTCTCTTTCGAGAAACTGCACGCGTCGATCGCGAGTCATAAATCTCTACGAGTTAAGTAATTCCGTGGCCGAGACTCGACGATGATGCAAGCGTTCGATATATTTGACGATATATTCATACTCGCGTAAGCAAAACCGCGAGCTTGTTTCGCACCTTCGATTCAATCGAACCTCATCAATCATTCATCTCTCGCATTGTCACTTCCCCTGATATTTCGTAATTCGCTCGATACTTGGAATACACGATCGATTGGAGTAATTGGGACAGAGAGATCAACGCGGTAACGCAACATTTTCTAATGAATTTAACAATCGTCACGTTTTCATTAATTCTAGAGTAATCATTAGTTATTACCGTCAAAGACCGTTGCAGCGCCGCGCCGGTGTATCGAGCTCACCGCCGCGGCTCATTCCACACTCGCAGGTGCGACTTTCAGGCTAAACCCGCCTCGCGGCACGAGAAGAATTTCCGTAGCGGAGCGCGACCTCGTCGACGACCTTCGTACCATTAAGCCCCGCGAACTCCGTGTTAACGCGCCTCTCGAAAGCAGCGCTGATGCACCGCGACGAACCTCGTCGTCACGTTCGCGGCGTCGCGCGTCATGGAAGAGCCGTAGGAGAGAAATGGAAGTGCATATAGGATGCGACGAGATAGCATTGTAGCTACGATCCTCTATGGGAGAGAAGATGCCATAGGTGTAGGAGGACGCCGGATGAGTTGTGCCTTATTGTTGGGGCGGCATACCATTAGAATACATTAGAAGAGAAGACCTCCTTTCGTCCTCTCTCTCTCCCCCCCCCCCTCTCCGCCGTTTCGGAGTCGGTGCAGTCGCATCGACTCGCTAAAGCTTTAGAGAGCGCGTTACCGATGCGGACACGACGGGGGCGAGAGAGGCAAGATGGAAGAGGAGGAGGAGGAGGAGGAGGAGAGAGAAAAGAAGAAGAAGAAAGAGATTGCGAGGGTGGGATCCGGCCAGGTCGTGATTCCCGATGATTAAACGTTCACAGGGGGCTTTGAATTATGCTGTGATCGTAGCTGGACTTACGAGGGGCGTGATCGATGTTGCACTGTGATACGGCTAACTAGACTCTTCTGGGACGACGGTTATTATCTAATGGTGGAATACCGAATGACGGTATTCGATGCGACGGATGACGAAACTCCATCGACCGAGGGGTTGACGGTATTAGACGGACGAAGTGCATTCCGCTGCCCGCAACAGTTCCTAATGGATTCTGCGTGTCTCGGACCAGTTTATCTGGCAAACACCGCGAGAGGTGTTTGTTCTCGAATCTCTTATCTCGCAATGTTAACTAAATGGAGATGATTGAGGGAGATACTCGTAAGAGCGTTGACATGTAACGGAATAAAATGACATATTCGTAAATAAATCAAACACTTTAGATTGGCCTAACTAAACTGTAATCGAACAATAAGGTAAGCGTTTGTTTTGTTAGATTACATTACTTCTTATATCAAAAATAATACAAATATATTTTTTTGCTTCGATCTCCATTAAACTACTTATAGAAATCTTTAAATTTTTGAGAATTAATGGATAAGAGTCGAGAAAAGATAAAGTTACTTCGAGAGCAGGATTTCTTTGAAACCACCGAGATAAATTGGGATAAACGCACTCTGCGATAAACATGCAAACGCATCTATTAATTGTGTGTTTCGATAGACAATAATTCACTCGTAGAACGGCGGCATTAACAACATTAGAAGACAATTTGCGACCAGTCATTCAGAACTTATCTCTCTCTCTCTCTCTCTCTCTCTCTCATTCTCTCGATCCTTAATTTAGCGGAACTTTCTCTCTTTCTCTCGGTTAACGTATCTCTAAGTGCAATCTAACGCGCGTTAACAAAGTGCAGATTTTTAGGCAGACGATAATAACACGGGGCAGAATCGATCACGCGCATCAAGGCGTACTATTTATGTCGCCAAACGCGCCACGCGCGTAAACCGCAAAATTTTTAACAATTAAAGTGTGCAGGGATTAAAATTTGTCAGAGAGGCGCCCTTTCCCCGTGTCTTTTGCGCATAGAAAGAGACAAACGCCTCTCGGATTCCTGATTGTCATCAGATTTACGATTATAATAGAGCAAGCTAATCGGAATTAAGAAACGTGAAGGATAATCAACCGAGCCGTGTGTAATGTCGTTTGGAGAAACATTTCAACGTTTAATCCTCTGACTATCCAATCCGTGAACTTACGTAAGTGTCATACGTAATACAATTTAGAACGTTCACCTATATAGAAAAGTTTAATGCTGTTTGAGCAAACTGCTAAATAGAATAAATCTAAAATAGATTAAAGGAAAAAATACATCCTAAGTTATAAAATCCTGACATCGCCATTTTAATTAAAATTGATTACAAGACTCGAATTAAATATTCGAAACAACAGTCATCAAGAAACTCCAATCTGAACAATTACGAGATAACAATATCAAATGAAATAAATATTGGATTATAATCTCAAGGAATAAAGATCATCGTGAAAGTGGTTATATAATTATCGCGGATTTCCATTTGGGTAAGCAAATCCGCAGAATAGAGCCGTCTAAGTCAAAGGATAATTATTTTCTGCGGGCTATTATAATCGCGCGAGGCCGAAGCGTTACGCACACACTCTGGTCAAGTGTAATCATTAAACAATTCCAGGTTCGGGCTGAAGGCGATCGAAAACAATGGGATTGCCACGTCGCGCGATTTCCCGCGCGCACGCTCGAATGCGGCAGCGCAGCGCCGGCATTCGAATTAACTCGACAAAGTATCGGCAGGTAGTCCTTAATTAGCGGAGCTAATTGCGCGCCGACTCGCGCATGCAGAAAAGGTTACGCGCCGTGATTTATTGCGCCCCTCTCGCCGCGCACCCCCCCCCCCCCTGTGCCTAATTAAGTGCAAGCGAGCGCTATTGTGCAGCGGCCGGCCAAACAGAAACAATTACCGGTCAGTGAGACGGCGAAAAATGCAAAATTCACGGGCACGGGAAACGGATGGCGAGGAGAAACGGCGCGCCGTCTTGACCGGCACCTTCCGAAGCCGGAGGTTCGTTAACCCGTTTTGTCCTCCCTCCTCTCCCTTTGCCTTTTTAGGAGATCGTGTTTCACGAAATACGTGCGTCCGCGAGGGAGAAATTGTTCGATCAGTAAAGACGTAGAAAACGAAGATCAAGAGTCAGGGAAATTAACGTCTTGGTATGTATATTTTATTCTGCGCGCGTGTATGAAAGTTGATTCCTACGAGTCGGCGATTGTAATTACAAAGCAAAGAATCTGATGCGTAGAGGAAACAAAAACGTCAAAGTTAAGTGATAATTATTAACTTAAAAGACGTTCAATTGTGTGATTTAGCCTTCCATGCGGTTTGAACCGCGAGAATAGATAATTAATTTCGAACGAAATTTCGATCGGACGTTGAATAATCCTCGACGTTTTGTCATCTTTAGGGAATAACGGTGATCGACGAAACGTGTATCGGATCCTCGATCAACATATTAATCACTGCCAGCCTGTCAGCGATCGACGGACAGTAGCGAAAAGCCGCGCGGTGAAAAAACCGCTCCGCGAATCTCTCGCGCTCCGTCGGCGCTATAACTCTCCGAGGCGAGAGAGCGAGGGGAATCCCGATGTTTCGCCGAGGAGATCGATCTCGCTGAGAGATGTCCGATACGATTGTAGCCGGCAAACCGGAAAACGCGCGTGTTATACCGCGCGAAAGGCACGTAATTAAACTGGAGCGGCGGTGAAAAGCGCGCGAGGCTTTCGCCCCGTCGTAAGTTATCGCCGCGCCTCGCCCGTCAACAATCGCCGATCGCCATTACGTAAGGCCCCGGATGATCGCTCTAAAACGCTCGACAATAGAGAGCCCCGTCTCGCATCGATCGCCGTAACCCCCGGCGCGCGGTCACAACGCCGAGTGTGTACCGCTATCCGCCGTCGAGAGGGAAGAAAAACGTATGTAACATGTGTACACGCGCGCCGTGCATCGCTCTTTTGCACGTCGTCGTGGCTCACGTTACGACGTTTAAAAGATTAAACGGGTCATCGCGATATTAATTATTAGATTTCGCCGGCTAATTTTCCCTGTCACGTGTACATTTAGCTATACTCTCCGCGGATATCGGCGCGCGTGATCGTGTGTGTGTACGCGCGCATATAATTCCTGGCTGCTCCGCGGGAAGAGCCTTCTTTCGCGGCGTCATGCGAAAGCCTGTGATGATACGTCTCACTCTCGAGGAGAACGGCGGGTTGCGATGCGGGAGGCAGCATTTGGTAAACGTGTGTCAAACGAAGAAGCGGGGTCCGCGCGAGCGTGTAACTCGAGCGGCCGAAAGGGAAGGGGATGATCCTCGGCGGCAAGGAGACCTTACACGGGGAGACCTCCACGCAAATTGCGAGGGGAGAGAAGAGGGAAGTGAATAAAATGCGCCCGCGCGCGCGCGAATCAAGAACGGCTCGCGGCCTCACAACTCTCGCCTGGCTGAATAATAAGTGAGTCTTATCTCGCCGCCGCGTTGTGAAAATTACAAAACCAAATCGCACCTCATCAATCCTGCGCGCTTAACGCAGCCACGAGGCTTTCCTTCGTTTACAACAATGAGTGTATTATTTTCCATGTCGGGTAATTTATAATCGCGTGCCCGATTAGAATTTTACGTGCGATATCGCGCGCGAACTCTCGGCGAAAAGCGGATTCGATGTTAGCGGTGGGTTCGATCGATCCCCTCGGTAGACTCGCAATTATCGATACACGAAACGTTTTGCCGTGTGTCCGAGTGATTTACGTTGCCGCTCGGCGCATTTTTACTCCTGCGCGATTCCGCAAAATGTTAAGCGTCGTTGTCCGCTCGCCTTGAAATGCTAATGCGCTTGTTCTCATGTTTTCATATCGACCGACGTAATCTTTATTGCTGTCACGAACGGTATTGAAATATCTCCAGGCAGATATCACGTATCAAATTGTCGGAGCATGAACGGTACTCGTACATGTAATTAAGATTCGATTAAGCAATTAAGATAGGATCGCTTAATTGCCGGGGATACTGTTGCCACGCTTAATTAAATTCCGCTTTATATTTGGTGCGTATCGCGCCGTGTCCCACATTGCAAATCCATACGGTCTCGTTCGATCGAGGTTGAGGTCTGTCCGGGCATTCTCCGTTTCCTTGGACAAATTTATCGAAACAATACAGTTTTATCTAAGCATTCCATCGATTGCAAGCTGTCAGTTGTTACTCGTTATAAATTGGATATCGGTAAGCATTGTTAACTATTTTACAACAAAATTCCCCCCTGCCTCCCTCCCCCCTCTCACCCCGGGACGGAAGGAACCAAAAAATAAAGCGAGCTACTACTAGTAATACCACAGAATGAGTCTACTAGAAAGCGTATTTAAATACGGTAATAGTTTTCGCGTACGAGAATTTTATCGCAATTACGTAATCTCCGTGCTCAGATTTCGATCAGGTTGCGTCTAACTATGCAAGCACTTTGACGTTAGCGAAATCCTTTCGCGATTGCACGAGTAGCGCGCTACTAAGCCCAACCTCTCGTTTCGCCGTTCAACGTATCCATTCGTCCTGTAGAGTCACTTCACTTAGAGGATTTCGCAACGGATTTCGTCCCGCTAACCGTCGCCAGCGAGAGGACGACGATGCGATACAATCGCGGGCGAGTGTCAGGTGCAGCGCGGTGCAATGATGCATCAGATCGACGCGATGAACAAGAGGCTCGACGATCCCTTCGCGATATATACGTGACGTACCACACAATGCCGTTTATTGTTCCCGATCGATCCCAAACAGCTAATAATTGATTAATTTAGGACTGATGATTTAGTACTCGATACAATTATTTAAAAACGTCGGGACTTGCTTTTCTTAAGCCACTAACATTACAAAATTTCAGTGTTCTCAAGATAAAAGATTAGAAAGCGAAAATAATTTTTTTCCGTCATATTATAAAAATATTTATTACGTCATACATATTTGCAATCGAGAAATTTCAATGAAGCTCGATACACAACCTATACTTTATTTCTTATGATTGATTTGAGAGAAGATTATATACAATGTAGAGATTAATATTGACAGTTTTTGAATCTTGTAATATTTTTTCTGAAATAATTAAAAAAAAAAGATAATCGTGAAAAATTGAAATTTTTTAAAATTACTTCAGAAAAAATATTACAAGATTCAAAAACTGTTAATGCCTACACTGTATATAATCTTCTCTCAAATCAATCATAAGAAATAAAGTATAGGCTGTGTATCGAACTTCATTGAAATTTCTCGATTACAAATATGACGTAATAAATATCAAGCTGCCTTCGGGATCTATTTATTAAATCGTATCGTGTCTCAAGACTGTGGTCTGCTGAGTTTTTCAACGGAAATGCAACTACAAGTGTAGACATACATAACTATACATTCAGATTAATTAGTGATTTATTATTCCAGACATAACTCTTTCATCGAAGTAAAGGGATACGAGTATGTATATATAACAGCTGAAATCGATTGATTTGCTTGCGCGCGAGTGTACGATCGTGTTTCAACGATTACGCAAGCGTGTCCGCATCTATTCACAGCTATTTCCGAACCGACCTATCGAAAAGACGTCGATCCAATCTGTTGGGTAGTGCCGCGATTAACGAGGAAATTGCAAATTTGGCTACGGCTTTCACGCACAAATTAGTAAACGACGCCGACCGTGGGGAGGGGTGTTCTTGCGCAACCGCGAGATCGCGTATCCTTCGGCATTATCCCGAAATGCAAAGCGCGAGTGAACGTTACATGTGTGCACAGGTGCGCCTCGCCTCGGTTACCTTTTGTCGGCGCCTCGCAACGCTCGGCAACGTTACGGCGAACGCTAACGATTATTTTCCTATCCCGATCCAGATTCGATCCTTTGATTTTTCCCGCGCGGCCGACCTTCGACGGCCGCCAAGCCGTACACAGCCGCCGTCGAGTGTATATCCACGACGATATTGCGGGCAGATATACACGTATACGTATAGCGAGCTCGCGATGGGCGCGAATGCAATTACCGGCTTAGAGCCTTAGTAGGATAATGCCCTTGGCAGTGCCGGGAAAGGAGCGGCCGCGATAAATTTCCGATGACATTTGGGGATCGAGCGAGGATCGCCGTTTCTGCCGTTTTCTTCTTACTCGGCTGGCCACGCTTCACGCGCGGAATAATTAAAGTATCGCCAGCGTGCGCCGTAAAGCCACACGGTAACGTTCGACGGCGAAAATTAATTTCTCTGCTTTATGGAAAAGCAGAAGTGTGCGATAGGATCTAACATTGAACCTTTTGGTTCAACCACGTAATTGTGTATGAGAATATGTCTGTCGCTATTTCGCCGATTAGCTCGCGTACGGCTACGTCCTATTATTTCTCGCGTTTCACATTAGCATTCGATATTGTAGAAACGATCCGACAGGAGACTGAAGGTTGAGTTCCGCTCGCTCTATCGAATCGCCCCGCCCATCAAATTACTTCATTTACTTTCATGCTCCATCTATTCAAGTAATATCACATTTTGTCTCTCATATATCCTGTCGCTTTTGTATCGCGCGCGTAGGGAGTTGATTTGCGAAGAAGAGAGATCAGGGTAGCAGTCCCAACTCTCCTCGCTCACGCGCGGCATTAATTGCAACAAGAAAAAACGGATAGCGATTGCGAGCGTCGCGTCGCATTTCGAATCTTGCTTTCGGGCGGAACGACGCGACGCGCTCGCACAAGGTGGATGCCTTCGCGCACTCGCCACCCGTGTGCCTTGCACACAGTTGCTAATATTATTTAGCGACGTGAGCACGCGCTAGGTAGCGGGAACAATCGCTCCACGACGGTAGTAGGACGTAATGACGCCCGGCTACCGCAAGACGCCGCCGTCGCGCCGTGAACCCCGTAATTACGCTTCCGTCCTATTACATGCCCGGCGATTGCGACGCGCGAGATTCGCTCGCTCTCTCGCTTCTGCTCTTCTTCTTTTCGGATTCGCGGGAGTAATGTGCCTTTCCGCATGCTAGATTTTCACAGTCAAAAAGTTCGGCGGAGCTTACGATCGAAATCCGATTACGTATCCGATTATGTTATTCGGATTCACGGCGGAATTCCGTGAAAATTCCTGGTTTTTTTCAGAAATTTTCTTCAAAATTCCCGTGATATTATAAAATTTTTTAAATGCAGCTTTAAAATAAATTTGTTATAACTTTTTTTAAAAGTTCTTTAATCATATAACCATAAAAAAACTAGTTAAGTTTTGAATATGAAACTTAAGGAAAAAAGTATTAAAAAGAAATAATGTAAAATAAATTTGGCATATAATAATGTGTCTGCAATGATACGGATTTAGCTCACTGAAAAAAATTTAAAAAGTAATGAAAACACAATTTAAAAGGATGTATTATCTTTTATATCCTTACTATTTTTTAAAATAAAAACGAGTAACAAGAAAGAGAGAATGTACATGGCTCTCTATGCCATCTTTATTGCTTATTAATTATTTAAGGAAAATAATGAAAGGAACACATTTGTCAAAAAAGGAAAGACAGAATTTTAATTTAAAAGTAAAGTTTCAAAAATTTCTCTAAGCACTCCTAATAAATTCCAACGAAAATCCGTGCTTTTAAAGGAAAAAAAAAGCTCTCTGGAAATTTCTGGTTTCTCCCGGTAGTAAATACCCTGTAATCTCTTACAGTAGAAGCAGACAAGACTATGATGATAATAATAACGATAATGACTTTATTACTACGATAAGGGTGAGGCGTGGCTTGAAGCCGTCTCACGGATATTTCGCTATAATTAGCACAATCTTGAATATTAATTATACAATATTCCAGTCATACGTTTGACAAACAAACAAGAAAAAACTTAATTACAAATTTATTTTGTTTCTCAAATTTCTTAAAAATTGTTTAAGTACATCAAAATATTTGAAAATGCAAACATTTACATTTTTGCTATTTTACTTTATATAATTATATATACATTTTATAATTATATTCCAAGTGAAACAGGAGTTTCTCACGCGACACAGTAATGATTATTAAATTAGTACCCTGAGCTCACGAGAGTGTATCGCGTTGAATTGATTTTGACGCGCGGCGCACAAAAAATCGGCATCGTTAAGAAAGAAAGGAAGCTTCGCGGGAGAGTGCGTTAACGAGCGTGCCGAAAAAGCCGACGTGCAAATAGAAGGGAGAGATCGGAACGGCACGCAAGGTGGATTCCCGCGTCGTCTTCGTATCTAATCAGAGACGCCGGAAGAGAGCACGTTGTCGTGGCGCGCGTACGTACATACGCGCGTATACATATATATATATATATATATATATACATATACGCTCTCCCGTACGTGGCCTTATGCCCGGCGCGGCGCTCATTAACATGCATTCACGCCGCAATATTTATCGTCGTCGGTTGTTGCCTGAACGATGCGCTAGCCGAGGTGCCCGTAGATCCGACCGCGTGTCCAGATCCTAGATAAATCCGCCGTGAAGCGCGGTACGTCATGCGCCAACCGGGGTCATCAACTCTCCAACGTTTTTCCTCGTCGAAAATTGGTACCGCAGCCAGTAATTTTACATTCCTTCGGGAATCGTCAACGAAAGTCACATTGTATTACGCGTAAACGATACTCGCCCGATTACAGGTGAAACTTTGCCTGCGCTCTCTCACATTTGTAATTGCGAGAGGTAACGTATGTACCGCCACCAGCGCTGTAAAAAAAAAAAATTGAATTTTTGCCCCTCGATACGAAACGCGCCGGCGCGGCGGAGAAACCCCGCGTCGATCGGACACGCGTGACGCGCATCGTGAAAACTCCCATGTACCGTTGTTACCACGCTTGGACGACGGTGGTGTGTTTCTACATCGAGCGCTATTACGCGCTCGATCGATGATAATAAATCGATCTATCGGAAATCAGGTCGCAGAAACGATGGCTATCGTACGAAGACGGATGGTTTCGCTCCTTAGCACTTTTATCATCGATACTTTCCTAGATGCTGCGTCGCGATAATGTGATGCAATATTAGTCGATTGTATAGCGTTTACGAATAAAAAATTGTTACCAGAAAGAAAGAAAATCGAACAATAAACATATGCAACGCGTAACAGAAAATGAAGGTGAGGACAGATAAATTTCTTGATACTTTAAAACCAATGTATCCAAAAGTTTCTCATAATTTTTTCAGGTGTTCACAGCAACACTAATTTATAATCATTATCATAACATTCCCTTCTTAATTAAAGAATTAAAATGACCTTCTTTCCCCTTTAAAATTCTCTCTTGATTATCTCAAGCATTTAATGTACCCGAATACCGTCCTGAATATTTTTCTGTAATTCCAGGGCATGTACTTCGATTTTTTTTTTTTTTTTTTTTCCAATAGCTCCGTTACCATTTATCAAAATCCGTTCAATCAATCAGTCCGCGCAACTACAATCAATTATTGGATCACCGCTCACTAAATTTATCTGTATAAAGGCCCCGACGTAGATCAACTGCATTATGTTACGTTCTGCCAGATCGTGTACGAACGCAGTAGGGGCATTAATTATGACACCGGCAATAGTAATATCAGTTTTCACAATCTCGCTAATGAGATCACCAACAGCGACATATATCTCCGCGGAATCTAAACCGCTCAGCCGCGATTCTCCGTTATTATGACGCCCGCGTCCGCGCATTCTTCGCAACGACGGCGCATCGCATCGGGGGCGACCGCGCGGACGTGCGCGGCTGTAAAGTCCGCGTAGCGGCAGCTTCGCGGATCCGAAGGGAGAGAAGATTCGTCGCGAGGGGGACGAGGCTCGCGCATGCACGATCACGCATGCAAATGCGCGTGGATGGCGCGTCGTGGATGTGCACAAAGGCGAGATCGATATCAGCTTTTTCAGCCGGTCGGGATTCCGAGCCCGCGAAGTCGTCGTCGTCGTCGTCGTCGGAGCTGGCCCGCGGGATCGCGGACGTCCGCGCAGCGCGGATCCGGATAACGATCTGGTTAGCGATGACAGCCCTGCGCGCGCGTTTTGCGTTTCGCCCGGCGAAAGGAGACGCCGCGCCGCGCGCGCATTGAATTATACGGCCTTATACAGGCAGCGTGTGTTCGTCGGTTCCCGAGCAAGTGCGAGGGGAGAACGAAAGGGGAGAGGGAGGGGGCGGGGACGACACGCCGTGTATACCGTATGCTAATCGGCCGGGGCGCGTCAAGGTTTTCCATCCGCGCAAACCCGGACCCGGCCCCTCGGCTGCCTTTGGGTCCGGGGTGAAAAGAGCGCGACGAGAGCGCGCAGCAGATAAGCTTTAGCGCGCCTCTTTATAAGGCGCAACGACGCGCGTCCGTTGCCCCGTTGCTTCTGAAAACGGAACACACTGCTGCAAGACCGAGGAAGACGGGACGGCAGCTATTCACACCCCGGTCTTTGACTCAGCGGGACTCAAAGTTGACCGATTCGTTCGAGGGCCACGGGACAGTCCTCCCTCCTTCCCCTCCCCCCTTCTCGCGCTGTTATCGCGATCGTACATATAATTACAAGCGCACTGTAATTACAAGCAGACAGACAGATGTGTGTACCAGATATAATTGTGAATTCATGATCGATAAGCACGGAACGGCATAATGTAGATAAAAACGACAAATTGGCCTTTCATTTTGGGGGGGGGGGGAAGTGGAAGTTTCGTCCTAGATAAAATTAATTCCGATTCCACAAACGCCGCCATGTAATTATTGTCCGCGTTAAAAAGCTGAGTTAAAAACGCGCGGCGGTTTCGTCGATGCTCGTCAGCCGCAACAAGTATGTATGTGGAATACGGCCGAAGGCGAGAAGCTATAGAAACGCGCGTTATCGGCCACTGACAAAGCTTTCCACGACGATTACGAATAAATGACGGGTAATCATAGGGGAATGAGGGTCTATCTGTGTGTTCCAGGAATATACATTAATAACGTCATTTCTTCAAGTGAATCGACGCGCGCGGCTTCGTAATGATTACGTTACGTGCCAAAATGCGGCCTTACGCCGGTTACTCCGTTACAATGAGAATAACGCCACTCGGCGGCCAACACGTTGTACCACGTCCGGCTCTTCCCTCCGTCTCGACACTTCGTCGGACTGCTCTCTCTCTCTCTCTCTCTCTCTCTCTCGCGTATATACGCCCGATTCCCCTCCCGTTTTATTGCGCTTTACGGAAATTTATTACCCCGCGGTCTCAGCGCGCGTGTTATCGGCAACATAAAGAACGAGGTACGACGCTAGGATTTCGCAATTTCCCAGCAGGCGCGCGAAATAATGCGTAACGATTCGTTTGTGAGGCACGACGAGATACCCCCTCTTTCTCTCTCTCTCTCTCTCTCGAATCGTTGCTGTATTAATTATGTAATGCGGAGCGAAGCTTATAATTGCACAAGTTTTTACAGCCGGCACAAAAAACGCGGAACCGCGTTTGAATCACATCCAGTATGATGCTCGGCAAGATAATCGGATTAAAAAATAGAGATCTTCTCAGATAAATCCGCTTACAATTGTAATTTAATTAAGATGTTCCTTACGCGTCATGACGTTCCAATTCCCGTGACGGACTGGCGTCACATTTCCTTAACGCGTTAGCTTATGACAGTAGGAAGAGCAGATGAGTATCAATCGTAACTGTAAATTAAAAAAAAATCTCTTCAAACTTAAAAATAAATACTCTAAAATAAAATACTCCGAAATAAGAGATAAGAACCTCTTTCCTCGTTAAGATTAAAGAAACAAGTAACCTACAAACAGAAATAATTTTCTACATTTCGTGTAAAAATTACGGGTAAAAGAGGCATCTTTGAGAACAATTGTAATAAGTTTGCGTTAATCTGAAATCATGATAAACGTTTGGGAGAAAATTCATAAACATGTCTCTATGCAAGAAAGGTGCAATCAGGAGTAATTACCGCTAACGATTTGGACGATCAGCGTAGAGATTCAGCGATCCGACAACTTTAACATCATCTCTCGCATAATGAATTAGAACAACCGCATGCACGCTTTCAGAACGGGAGGCGTAACGCATCCCGACGAAACTATCTCGTTATGCAGCGAGAGGATTCGCAATCTCGAGGTGAATCTTCGCTGAAGCGAAGGGCGCAGCGCGCGTTGTTGGCGGCGTAGGATATATAGGAGGCCGCGTTCCGATCGGGCGGATTAACGCCGGAAATTTACGTTGCCGCGCGCGAAAACGAGACGTGAGCTACCGTATACTAGCTGGGAGCGACGTCTTCATCGTTCGGAGGGCAACCCCGCGCCATCCGTGTAGACAATAATTATCAGGCAGCGGACTCAGGTAGCCGCTCCGGATGCAACGGTACGTCGTGCAGATGCAAATAAAGGTGATCTACGGCGGTGCAATCGCGCTCGGTGGGCAGCTCACGATGGCCAGGCGTCGGGCTCCTTCGTTTCTCACGATGCAATTCGCGGAGAGAAAGAGAGAAAGAGCGAAGGGGGAGAAAGAGAAAAAGGGAGAAAGGGAATCGTCTCAAAGATCGTATCGAGGGAACGAGAAAATCACCAGCGTGATCTAAAAAGAGGAGTCGCGATTCGCGTTGCCTCCGATCTGTCGTGATCAAGTGGACGCGCGTTTGACATAAATATTACGAAATTACGCGGCCGGTGTTGAGAGCGACGACGCCACAAGCGACCAAAGTTTCGCGACCGGAAAGATAGGATGAAAATTATTAGCGTCTTAGCCCGAAGGCAGGTTCACTCAGCGTCGGGTTATTACGTCGTTGAGAGGATATTCCGCGTAACGTTAACAACGGTTTCGAATCTCCCGCAATTTCTGCATAACATATTTATTAGGTATGGTTTGTGCGCTAAGAGCAAAGGGAAATGCATTTCAATGACGTACTGTGCAAAATTATGCCTATTGGGGCACAACACAATCATCTCGTCAACCTAATCGAAACCTACTCGCTTAGCTTTTTTTAGTTCTCTCGCTTTTGTTTATAATAAATTATCTATCGGGAGATTTGGAAGAAATTGAGAAGACAATTTTTTTTTTTTGAGCATCCGAAATATATTGTCGTTCTGTAAGATCGATGAGAGATCGTGAAGAATTTCATTGACGACGGCACAGAGAACGTAACCTTCCTCAACTGGGCGTGCATCGACGAAACGATTTAGCACACCGGTCGTCTCCTCCTCGCCGCCTTCTCTTACCTCTCACTCTCACTCTCTCTCTCTCTCTCTCTCTGTCTCTCTCGTTATCGATCTCGTCGCCGGCGTGTTGCAGAGGGTCGTTTCTGGCCTGAGGTACGACGCACGCGCCATGTTCGCGTAATGACAGGCCAGCCGTGGCACGACGGCTTTCGTAAAAGTGTCAATTCCACTGTTACGAGACGCGCCAGGCGGCTAAAGCTACGGCCGGGTATACTAAAGTGTCCGACTAGAGTTTCTTCGGGGACGCGACAAACCGCGGATAGAGAAAAAAGGAGAGAGAAAGAGAAAATAGAGGGAACGGAGAGAAAGAGAGAGAGAGAGAGAGAGAGAGAGAAAGCGACCCTGGCACGGCCAGGAACGTACGCGTACACGTCTGAAAACGGGTACGTAATCAGGCGTAATTAGCCTGTTGTGCCGCGGTAAAAGGCCGCGTGGAGAGAGAGGAATAGGTGACTGACCCCTCGCCTCGGGCGGGGTTCACCGTGGGGTCTCTGGCAGAGGTCGAAAGGAGTCTCCTTCCACTTCTCCCCCACCCCCGTACCCCGTCCCGACGGTCGCGGTTTCTCCCACCCTTCCTCCGAGGTTCGACCCTTCCCCACGTTCCCTCCGCCGACGACTTCTTGCCGCGCTGAAGTACGTTCTATTCTATCACTGGTAATTTATCCCTCTTCTCTCGATGTCCTTATCCCTATCTATCGTTCGCTTTGCTATCTATCGTTCTACGGTTTTTTTTTCCATCGCCAGAAGGCCATTGGCCCCGTCGCGGTTACCTGCGAGAGCCACTGCGCAATCCCGAACAATTTTTTGCGCTGACGGCAACATTAAATTTTCCACTCTGCATGTATTTTATATGGTGCTTATGTTCTTTTATAAATGTATATAATATATATCGAAAAAATGTTATTAAACAAATAGTAGTTCTAGAAAATATTTATATTTATCAAATTAGTTTTGTGTAACATAATCATTATTTCTAATTATTAATCGTCAACAATTATATCGCCTGTTATTATTGTTTCAATGCATGACATTATTATCATATAATAAAATCAGAAAACTTGCACTTGAATTTCAAAAAATTGCACAAACTATTTATAATTTTTCTTTACTAGACGCTATACATAATATAAAATATCTATTTCGCAATCAGTACAAAAAAATGTTTAAAACTATATTAATGTAATAGGACTGATATTATAATCTACAATATTTCTAATCAACAAGTTGAACACAAAAAAATTCTCCAATTTTGATTTTATTTTCACTGCGTTTCCATCGTGTGCAACGGCCAGGTGCAATGGCCTCTCGAAAAGGGTGCCAAAGAAGCCGCGAATTTTTCGACAATCGATCGTGGAAACTTCGTCGGTGGTCGCGAATTATCACGCGAATGGCGCGGCGACCGAGCAACCGCATTGCCGGTTTCTTCCACACGCGATCGCGCAATGACTCCCACGAGACGTAAGCATCTCGTATAGATCCTCACCTAGGACCTATCTTCCCTCATCAGATGTAAACTAATCCCGCGTAGCAACGCGAATGCAAAATTGTATCAATTCCAAATATCCGCGATAATTCATTTTACGAAAGTATAAGTACGAGCAATCTACTCATTAATTTACAGGCCCGCTTAGCGGGCAATCTGCTCGAAGACAATGACATGTCTTAAATTAGATAAAGATGCGAAATTGACACGAAATACGACAAAAAAATAAAAATTTAACTTTGTCGTTCTATCAATTTTTTTAATTGAAAAGTAGATGATACAGTGATTTAGATAATAAACTAAAAGACACGTGAAAATTGTATCGCGACATACAGACCAGAGATTCACGATGCTCGACTCCACGCTCTCGTATCGTTTCATTCGAGCGACTTAATGCACGGCACGATCAACCGAGCGGGGAGAAATGGAAAGGAAGGAAACGATACCGCGTTTTACTACTGGCCGAGCACGACAAGCGTAAATTAATTTTACAGCGTTCCAACGAGTTAGTGTAGCATCACGGCCGCGTAGCCGGACGATCAAGAGAGGGGCATTAAACTTATCTTATTATACGTCAAATGGAAAGGTGAACAATGATCATTTAAAGCACCCGTGGATTTATGGTGCGTTGCGCGAGCACCAATACTGTTAACAAATATACAGCCTCACTTTCGATTAGGGCCGCGATTTTAAACCGAGAATTCGAATTGCCTCTGCCTTCGCCTGACTCACGCCGGTGTTTTTCTAATCCACACACCTGTGTCGACCGGTTCGGGTTAACGTTTTCCAAATCGATAGCAACATTTTTGCTACTTTTCCATGGTAATAAACGGTACGCCGGGCTGTTCGCTTCGGCGATTTATCGTCCGGCCACTTATCGTTCTTTTTCCCGCGGTCAGATCTCGCGGCCAGGGAAACGCGGCGCGCGTGCTTATCGAGTGCCGTAACCGCACCTGAGCGTTTTTGCGCCGCGTAGCGCGGCCATTATTTTTGCACGCGTAAAATTAGAGTCCGTCACTGCCGAGTGACCAGTAAATCTGCCGGTTCTTCTGCGGGTAAACCTGCTGACGCTACGGGGAAACTATACGCGCGAACAAATGCGTTTTCCCTAACTGAATAGTGGAACGCTCGTGCTCGTACTACTGCCGACGTTTGAACTCATGGCCTTCGATCGTTTGCACGATCGGCTTGGAATATCGAGTGATTCAGATTTTTTATTTCACCTCAAAAAATTGTGTCATACAAAATCAACGCGTGACTTTTGAAAGTTAATGGAACATTTTTTAATATAACGTACTCATCTGTTTAGCGAAAATAAGTCAAATCTGATCGTACAATTTACGGATTTAATGTTTGCAATAATGTATTATCTGACTGATTCTAATGACGCGGTATTTTACTAATTGACCGACATATTCCTCATTGATTCATTAGCGCCAATTTCTTAATAACAGTAGCGAAAGTGTTGCTGCGATAGTAAAATTATCAAGACAATAAAACATAATTATACATTGCGCACCAATTTGAATAGTTTTAAGTTTTCCAAGATCAAAGTTTATAATATGTGTATAATTTTAACTAATAATTCATAAATCTGTATAAAATCAAATCAATGTTACGGGAAATGCGTATCAATTCGCAGAAAATTATTTCAGTGTAAATTAATAATTATTGTTAATATTCGTTAATATTCTATAAATGTGTCGAATGTTATTCATGCTCTAAAATTATGACCCATATCTAGAACAAAGGCAACAAAATACTCATACATATGTAGAAATTTACATTGTCAATACTCCCGATTAAATTATCAATTATAAATGTGCATGTTTACACTGGCACGTGTACACGCAAAACACGTCACGCTTGTCGTGGGAAGTCTATATCCCCGTCAATTCTGCCTCACCACGATGATAATTCCGAAGACCTCGTAATAATAACCATCCAAAGCGATTCGTTACGCCCTCGCTAAAGGTTATTCGCGCGTCACTACCTCGATTTTCTATTAACCGTGCAGGTACATGGGATATTATCGATGCGCTCAGGCTTTGTCCTTTCGCGTAGTGGCGCCGTAGTGCGCGATAGTCGGAACAGGAACCGATTAATCCTTTTAACACCGGGAACGGTGACGCAGCGCACTTTCTATGTGCCATATATCGCGAGGCGAATGAAATGCGTGCTCTTAATCGACCGATGGGGCACTAGCAATTCCTGCTACACACATTCTACAATATCGTTAAAATAAAATTAAGATAAAATACAGACAGAGAGATGTCATACTTTTAGCTGTACATATTTTAAAAACATCAACGTTTAACGACGAAAATCAAATAGACGATATGAAAATAAT
The DNA here is from genome assembly GCF_013373865.1 of Monomorium pharaonis. Lineage (NCBI taxonomy): Eukaryota > Metazoa > Arthropoda > Insecta > Hymenoptera > Formicidae > Monomorium > Monomorium pharaonis. The sequence continues at coordinate 16,221,581 of NC_050475.1, read as the reverse complement.
TGTTTATCAAATGATAGACACTTGAAAATACCACGCGGAGAGAATTTTCTATCAAAAATTACCCTGAAAATCGTGGTAATTGTGAGACAACGTAAACCTTGAAGAATTTTACCATACTTTTAACAAAATTTACTAAAATTTACTAAAATTTTAATAAAATTGGACAAAGTTTACAAAATTTTCCAAAATTTTATTAAAATTTTAGTAAATTTTATCAAAAGTATAGTAAAATTCTTCAAGGTTTACGTTGTTCCACAATTACCACGATTTTTAGGGTAATTTTTAAGAGAAAATTCTTTCCGTGGCAGAGAATCAAAACTTGGTTACTAATAGAAACAAAGGTAAAATTATGATTTTGCGAGTATACGAATCAAAGTTATCTGACTCAAGGATCCATATGGTGTTAATCGCAATGTAGAAAGAAGATAAGGCGGAAGGAGGGAGGATAACGAGGGTCCCGTGATCCTGCAACGGGAAGTGCGGGAGAATGCACCTATGGGAAACTTGGGATCGTGGCCGTATGTAGATGGTCGCGAGAGAGGCGCTAAGAGGCCCGTGGTGTACGGCGATCGCGCACGAAGAAGGTGGTCTATTAGTTCTGTGACCTCCTGGAACAGCGAAGAAGGCACCATATCTACGATCGGTGCCGATAACGTGCGAGACGTTAACCGAGAGACCACGCGATTCTCACCCGAATACAAGTGTTTCGTTTTAAGCATCGCAGGCGAAGTTATGTTTATGATAAACCACTCTCCCCTCGGAAATGCTGAAAATCAAATCATATCTTGCATTTAAACGATTTATATAATGTCTAATTAAATGACGGGACACTGAATTAAAAATTTTATGACAAATAAAGTAATTACTTAATTTGCTAATATCTTCAATAAGGGCAAACAAATATTGTTATACATATATTATTGTGTATAAATTACAGTACGTAAACGACAAAATTGTAACGTGGCGCAGTATAATAAAAATGCCTGACATTTAATGAACCAAAAATTTAATTTAATGTATGATGTTTATAATATCACTGCATTAATTAAAGAAAAACATTTAACGCATGTACTGTTAATTTAATATTGCGAACGGCGGAAAGACATTTCGCGACTTTTTTTTTTTTTTAAGAAACGGAATCGCATGATCGACAACGATAAGATCCCTCGAGAGATAACGCACGGTATAAGGATCGGGCTTCATTTGCGCGGCCGGCTGTAGGTATGCCTTATACAGGATCGCATTGACGACCTCATATCGCCATATTCGATGTGCATTAACTACGATGCGTTGTCCAACGCGTGCAAGATCAATGCGCGTCTCAGGGAAGAGGAGGCCGCCCGTTTTGTGCGGCGTAAGATCGAAGGATACGTCGTGCCAGCGACGGCGGGTCCCTCGTGTCTGACTAATGTTAATGCCGGCGATAAATATGTTCCGCGGGATCGGTCGATCGAGAAAATTCTCGGAAATAATACCGAGTGACGTGACGCGCCTTCGGATTTTCTCGTAACAATCGTGAGAATCGTGCCGCCAAACTTAAATCCAATTAACTATACACGGGGAGAATCTTCACTTAAAATTTTATACCCTCCAAATTTGGTAATGGTGAGATGGTGTGTGACTTTGAGGAATTTTACTGTACTTTTTAGTAAGATTTCCTAAAAGTATAGTAAATTTTACTAAAAAGTATAGTAAAATTCCTCGAGGTCACACATTATCTCACAATTAGCAGATCTTAAGAGTAAATTTTAAGAGAAAATTCTCTCCGTGTATTAATCTTCATTCTGTTATAAATACAAATGAAAAAATAAATGACAAATGCGTCACGTATACGACACGTATACGTGTGTATGATAGAAACTAAATGTGACAAAAGTGACTGAATCAGAAAATAATAATACAACTTTTTTCAATGAAATATTACGTCCGTACGGACTATCCGTCGCTCATGCGGATTATAATAGATAAAGGATTTACATGCTCTACACGAGGACTATCATTTCGCGCGTTTCTTCTCGCGCATAGACACTCAACACTGATTATTACGTTCGATAAGGAACATCGATGTGTTTACTTGCTAAGCACGCCGGTCAACAAAGGTTACATTCCCAATCGGAACCCGCGAAAGGGTTATTACCTTCCCGATTATTATACGTCTCCGGAATCGACTTGGCGCATCTCGGTACGTGACAGTAGTCCGTAAGAGTATACGTACGGCCACGTGGAATTCGTACCTGTGGCGGCGAGAGCACCGGTGGAATGGTCTCGAGGAGGAAGGCCGAAGGGGGAGGAGGCAGAGGAGAAGGTTGCCGCACGTGGTCGCAGGGGGTTGCCGCTACCCACGTCGCGGATTCCGGAGATGCAAATTCGCCTGAACTATCGTCGGATCGTGAATCCCGTCTGCGGGGATCTTCGATACCGCGGGGGCAACGAGACGGGACGGGACGAGACGATAGAGGAAGAGAGAGAGAGAGAGAGAGGGGGAGACAGACAAGAGAGCCTACGTGGAATCGGCCGCAGGTATAGCGCATCCCTCACCCTCCGCACACACGTACGCCGCGGGGCTCGTCCGTGTGCTGCTGCAGCGTCGCCGTCGGCCGCGCGCGTGTCGGCACGACACGGATGGATGCACCGTGTGGGTGCACCGTTGCACTTGCGCGTTGCACCGTCGCGACTCGCCGGGACCGCGCGTTGCGAATGCATGATGTATAACCGCCACCGCGGGTTGTGCAGTGGCGAATATGCAAACCAGTATATGCCCGCCCGGGGTCAGATGCCACCCCCCCCCCCCTCCTCCCTCTCTGTCCGTCCGGTACCCTCGCCGGCCGCCCCGTGGGTCCCACCGGAGGAACGAGACGGTCAATACAGAAGGAAGTCGTAAATCATACACGTGCATATATATTCGTACATTCCGCTCTCCCTGTGTCGCGTTCACTTTCGTACTGTGTCGCGACTCGTTAACCCTTTTAACGTGCAGGCCCGAAGGGGGGGAAAAAAAACCGTTCCGTCTACGCTCTCGCGTGACTAGAGGGAGGACCGCCGTTCGAGACGCCCGTTTCAGAAGGACGTCGAACAGGGGATCCCAGTTACACCAAAAAAAAAAGAAGAAGAAGAAGAAAAGAACTGACCGACCGACCGACGCGAAGTATCCTCGGAGGAAGCTTATTAAACCTACGTGAAGTAGTGTTTACGATGATACCGGCAGTTTCCCGATATCCCCCATTAATCGTCGCGTTGTTTTTCGTTCGCGTGCAATTATTGCGATATAAGGTATTCTTAGAAGGAATACCGGATCATTTCCGGGGCATCTCGCGTGCGTCGCCGGAGTAATGCCGTCCCTCGGTTGGCGAACGCCGCCACTATACCGTCCACCTGGAGAGGGACATTTGTAACGATCGATCCGACGGTCCGCGAGTGCACGTAAACGACGCATTTGGAAGCGATTACATCACCGATCGATCGAAGACATAATAGCCGGCTCCGCAGGGAGGAACGTCGTCGTCGTCGTCGTCGTCGTCTTCCCCACGCGCCGTGCATCGCGGCAAAACATAGTGCTTACGGGCAGGAGAGTTAGAGCGACAGAAGTAAGGGATAATGGTGATGGCACGAAATAAGCCTGATACATGACGGTGCGTCGTGTTGCGATCGCGGACTATAAAGCCAGTTACGCTGTATGCGAACAACAACGTGCGGTATCGGCGATGAAAAATTCATGGAAATTGACCCGCCGCGCAAACCGCTCCAATTGAATCGAACGATACGCGCAATAAAGAGTAAATAAAAGAGCCGACCTCTTACGACATTCATTCAACTTTGCTGCAAAACAAATGTACCTCTCCTATCGTCGCAAGTATTATATATATTTTTGTATTGTGAACAATTTATAGTCCGACGACAAATGTCTGGATCTGGAGATCTATATATAATGCGAATGTTATTTTTGCAAAATTCTTCCAGGATATTAGAAAAGCCCTCCCCCAAAATTTCTCCTCGCCGCCATCCGACAGTACGCGTCGCTACCGCTACGTTCGCAATTCATCTCGGCATATGACGTTAAATAACTTAATTCTCTGTCGCGCGCGGCTTCGTTAGCCGGGGAACAACGGGAACGTAATGATTCGCAAATCGAAAATTCACGCGGGGCGTTTCGCAACGTTGTGCCGCTGATTTACGTTAATGATCGACGTAGCACGGGGCAGTTTTGTTAACTCGACGGCGGCGGCGGCGGCGGCGGCGGCGGCGCCAATCATACGCTCTAAGCGCGATAAATATAGATTCTGACAAGTCGTTAAAGGAGCGCGCGGCGATCTCGCACGCACGGCGGAGTCGATCAAAAGCCCGCGGAATCGGCGCGGCTGATTGAGATTTATGTTGATAACATCGGCCGAGTTATAAATACGCGCCGTTACGGAATTACATAAATCTATTAGTGACAGCTGCACGAATCAAATTTTTCTCATTCTTTTTTTTCTTGCCTTTTCTTCCCTACTTTCTTCTTCTTTTCATCGTCTTTAAAAAAAAAAAACAAAAAAAAACATTGATAGTTAAAAATATCGCCTATTCGATAGAAAAGTGACTGATCAGAAAATGCCTGAGTAAAAGTAAAATTTATTGTATTCTTTGTTACGCTACTGGATATTTCTGTTCGACAATTTAATGGAATATTGATGTTGCGAAATATCGATGCAGACGGATATTATATAGAAGCAACAATGGATGAATCTTCGAGTATTTTTCTACGTTAAAGCTTTTCGCATTGTTTCACTTATTTTAAAGAGGGATTCGTCGAAGGTATATTCAATATTAAATTCGTGTCATTCGACAAAATGTAATTGAATATGATTTTTAATTCGCCCTTTTCAAAGTTTCATTCAAGAATTATTTGTAGGGATACCCCTGGCAAATTCACCGAAACGATGTAATGAATTTTCCTGTAATTACCTTTAGCTCACTCACCTCCGATGTTGAAATATATAATTAACCTTTTCCCTTTGCATCGCCATTTCATTCTGATTTATGCCTTACGTTACCAAGAAAGACGAGTAGTTAGGCTGCGTTTACGCGTGTATCTCTGCAAATATTTATTCTGTTGAAATCGTGCGCACGAATAGAGTTACAGACGCTTGATTGGATCTTCACCGCAAATTAGCGTTTTCCTTTTCTCGTATTTCATTATAAATTAATTTTCGAGTAGCGATTTACGAACCTTGGGATATTTAATAATCTCTCGTTAATGATGTCAGTGGAAGACAGACAGCTGCAGAGAACTGTCGGCATTCCGAGACTAAAACGGTCTTGAAGACAACGCCGTTTAAAGTCGCCTTCAAAAACTCGGCAAAATTTCTTGGTCCTTTCGCAAAGTACTCCGCGACGTATTCAGGAAGTGCCCCAGCGTCGCCGCTGTTATTCCCAAGTGCTATTGCGCGTGCAACAGCAAAGTATTCCAAATACTGTACGCGCGCGCTGATGGAATCGCAGATGAAGTGCGCGACCCCGAGAAATCGCTCGAGATCGAAGGGAATCGACGAGCATTCTCTGTTACAGGTGCGCTCTTCAGGTGCATCGTTACGCTCGAGGGGACGAAGAGTCAAGGGAGAAATAGAGAGAAACAGAGAGAGATAGAGGAGACGGTCTCTCGGCTACCATGCGGTGGAAGGAAGCATTCCTACACGAGTTCGGATCGGATTCGTAATGATACCGAAGTGGAAGAGGTCGAAACGGAGATGGCCCCGACGTTCCGAGCGCGGATCGATCGAACCGCAGGCCGTCGACTTGGAGTTTGAACGATCCTCCGCAGTTATCTACTTGCGAGCAGCTGCAAGTCGGTTGCGGTGAGACCGGCTACCGCCAGTAGGTCAGGCGCCGCTGCCCTTCGGGGGCAGCATGGAAACTCGCGTCGGGACGCCAGGGTGACAAGTCGATTTTCAGAGCGACAATCGATTGAGTCAACAAACACGGATACTGCGTGAAGATCAAGTGAGAAAAGTACTGGAAGTCTTTTACACTCGTTTCTTCTCCGTGATTGACACTAAACTGATACAATCGAGTAATCAGATAATTTCAAGAGAGAAATGTAAAATGATAATTGTGTATTCCACTGAAATAAACATACTTGAACTGCAATTTTAAAATTTGCATGCCTTTACGAAATTAGTATACAAATTAATTTATCGTTGAGAAAAAAAGAATTCGTTTGGTTCCCCACCTACAATTACGTAATAATCCTAAAATAAACTGAATATAAGCCTCCACTGTGCCTCGGTATTGGCGACCTTCCTCTTCCATCGTAAAGAATCGACTTCTTTGCAGAATCGGACAATCTTCCACATATCGCTCGCCTTTATCGTCGTGCGCACAATGCGCAGGCAGATGCTAGCCATGCAAAACGGGTCAGGGGCGATCCGTCCTGTTCGCCGCGTTTCACAAAACGCGCGTTCGTAATGCAGCCTCGATAATACGTTTATTACGATAGCTAATTTACGATATACACCGTGTAAAAGCGCCCGTATATTTTTTCTCTTCCGCCGGCATGCCGCGCGGCTCTCGGTCGACGCGCGCGCGCGCACACAGCGCACGGACGGCGCGAGGTGTAACGTATCGCTCGTCGAATCGAATAGCGTACGGGCACGTTATTCGATTCACTTCCCGTCCCGTCGGGAATCGACGTGTTTCCATACGCAACGTCATTACACGCCAGTTTAACGCCCGCGCTTTAGTCGCGCCTCTCTCGACCGACTTCCCGGCGCGGGTATCCAGGGGGGATCTTTAAGCGCGCGGGCGATCTGGAACTAGAATGACGACCAGGTTAAATCGGTTAACGGTCGTTATTCTGGACCGTCGGGATAGAGAAGAGACGTAGCTTTTTCATTACGCGAGCCTCTTTACGTCGCGGGGTTTTTCTACGCGAGGTCCAAATTTAATGGCCGCTCGAGCCTGTTAATTTGTACAACGGAGTGTTAGCCTGGGACGATTAAGATGCTGCTTGAATAACGAATTAATATGCATCATGTAGGAATTTAATCGAATGAGTCAGCATACAAGATATCTCGGATTGCAACATGGAGAAATCTTCACGTCAGAAAACATGGTAATCACGGCCTGAATAAATTAGAAAATTGACGTTTATCTTCTTACTGTAAATAATCTGTCCTTTTTATTACAGAAAATCGGCGCTGACTTGCTTTTTTAAAGATTTCCGTAGCTAATTTTTTGTTCGGCAAAAGTACCGCAAAATATATTGTACTATGTATTCTAGTTTAATATGAGAAAATTTTTATAAACTCATTTTTATAAATAAAATTAAGAAAAAAAGTATCCGATTAAATACTTGAGACTCGTACCATTTCCTACAAAACACAAATTTGCGTAGCATTTTTCTAAAAACTTTCATGTCAGTCGAAATACAGTTCCCGTCTGTTAATAATCTTGCGTGACCAGCGAAAACCTGATCGAAATCCGTTGGTCCAGTCTGTGAGATGCCCCGAAAAACCGCGAGACGCCAGCGGAATCGTCGGTGACGCGCAACCTTGAGCCGACAGCATTATTTATCGGATTAAGCGCTGGCAACGGAGGAGGTAGACAGCCGGGACGTATCGTCCAGACGAGAAAACGGTCCGAGGCCGAGAAGGCTGGAAGGTGGATGCTGGTGCTAGTGGGGGCGTGTGATAGTTCAAGTCGTGAGCGGGCAGCCCCGCCCGACACGATCGCGGAGCATCTCCGTTCTGACCCCCGCTGACTTACCCGAGAGGGGCTCACCACGAGCAGCAGTTCCCCTCCCCTCCCCCCTCTCTCATCCACCCATTTAACCAACCACCCACCTATCCACCCCACGAGACGGTCCCACGAGAGAATCCTCTCCTCTCATCCTTTTCTATTTCTCTCTTTTCTTTTTTCCTAATAGCCTGGCACCCACTTCGTCCACTTCTCACTCTTCTCGCAACGGAATCTCTTCTTCCTTTCATCTCAGTCCGTGTCCTGGCTGCGAAACGAACTAGAGTCACCCTACCCTGAGGCCTGCATGCCGCCAAGGGCACCGTTCGGGCATCTGGACGAGGGTGGGGATCGACCACGAAGGAGAGAGCCTTTTCCACTTCTCTCTCGACAAAGAGACGAAGAGAAAAGGAGGAAGAGAAGGAGACGAAGACGGGTGGAAGACGAAAAGGAAGAAGAAGAAGAAGAAGAAGAAGAAGAAGAAGAAGAAGAAGAAGGAGAAAGGAGGGACGAGGGAGGCAATGATAAGTGTGGGAAGGGCAGGTTGCATAAGGTCTAATATTATGCAAGCACACATAGGCTCTCTACTCGAATGCGTTAGATCCCTTGGGTCCTGTCTCCCCACTACCGTCGCCACCGCTTCGTGGCGCGCTATACGGCGTACACGCAGAACATAAGGCCCCGGGTACGAGAGAACGGTTCTGCTCGTCGGGATTCAGCCTCCGTACGTATGTATAGGTTTACGCTTCTCTCGCGTCGCTCGCGCGCGCGTGTCCTCCCTACCTATCCGTGCGAGCGCGAACGTGCGAGTGTATACGTGTGTGTGTATGTGTGTGTGTATGTATATACGACTTACCCTACCTGCATAGAAATCGCGGGAGCATTGAACCCAGGAAGTGGCCATGAAATAGTCATTCCTGAAAGGTTAACTCTCCTACCGCATCTCGCGGGGCCCCGAGGTCGAGCCTGAAAGTCCGGAAAGTCCGCGGTCGACCGGGAGAGACGGATGCGAGAGGGTCGAGAGGGAGCAACCGTGGAAGAAAGGACAGGAGGGGAAGGGGGAGAGAAAGGGTAAGCATCGGGAGAAGACGAAGAGCCGGCATACGTCCGGTACCCGTGGGTTTCGTGGTTCGAGGGAAGGACTCGGAGGTTAATTGACTGTGAAACACACGGAATGGATCACAAGTTACTGGGACGAATCGGTCATACGATCCACGCTCGCTCAAACTCGCCTCTCACTGATATCACCGGGACCAGCTATTTCGTGGTCAAGGATAAATAACACGAGAAGAGTCAACTCGATTATTCACAAGTATCACGACCTAAATCGCGTCAGGATTACTTTTGCGTCTTATCCTTTTTAATATCGTCGAGATCGTACCAACACCGAAATTACGAATTATATAAATTAAACACTTAATATACATCGAAAATACTCGAGTCAATACAATTGCGACGTCAAATCTATTAACGATAAGCACGGGGAACGGGAATGTAGCATTATTTAAAGTGCATTGCACGTAGCTGTCTCAAGTAACCATGAGCTTCTATCATCGAGAGATATTGCGGTGTTTGCTCGGATATCACAATTACCCCGCAACTCTCGTGACTCCGGGACACCTTCGTCATCGAGTCAAGTATATCCCGAGACACGCGTGTACGACGCGCGATAGGCGAGACAGAGCGCGAACGAAGTAGGGAAGGCTCTCGTTCCCACAAGCCCAGGCTATCGGACTACGGTGGATTTGAGAGCGAGGGGTCGAAGATCGAGCGAAACGTCGAACGTGTCAAAATTCGAACGGACCGTACAGTACATCTCGACGGATGGGAAGGCCGCTCGCTCGACGACTATAGAGAGAGAGAGAGAGAGAGAGAGCCAGGAGAAGAAGTCCGAGGAGAGTCCCCTCTCGCGCCGTCTCCCGCGCCACGGCGCTCTCGCTTTATCGTGGCGAGCGCACGATGCGCGGTGAGTACCTCTACGGAGTAGTAGTACCGGGGTACCCCGGAGGCCGCAGGGGTCACAGGGCGAAGGCACTTCTCACGCCCCCGCCATGTCGGAGGAGAGCACCCCACTTAGACGAGACGTACATACCTTAACGCGGCCGATTAGTATACGCGCTTAATTGCCGCTAACGTGCGTGCGTGACGGCGGGTATCGATCATCCGCCGGGCGGCCGGACACCGGGAAAGAATCAAGAGGGAAACGGGTCAAAACAGAATCTGCTGTAGATATTCGCGCACGCCTAATTAATATGCCGGATCCGAGCGGTGATCCGCCGATCGTCTGTCATCTTATGTATATATTTGCATTATATTATCGATATAATAACGGCAGTTGTGTAAGTCGACATTGACTCCTTTCCTGTATTCCCATATTTTATATTTTGAACGATGGCAGAGTGTCTGGTAAGACTATGTACTAATAGATAATAAAACTGCTTTCTGAATCTATCGCTTTATAGAAGTTCAAAAATTCACTTTTATTATATTATACATATATAGAATTGAATAAGACTTCTAAAGTAGAGATAATTTTTTACTTTTATTGGAGCGACAACTCCAATATAATTACACAAGTAATTTTCACTCTTTTAGAGTGACGTTTAAATCGTAGATTTATAGAATAAATTTAAATTAGTTTTTAATTTATCTCATCGCAAATGTGCTAAAAAATTTTTTTGATAAAAAGATACAATGATATTAAAGTAAATTTCAACGTATGATCGAAAGAAAGTGTTATAATATACATCGTACGACAAATCCTGATATGGCCTCCTTTTACCGTCTAATTCCATAATACCTCGTTGCCGTGCTGCTATGATTAATGGGGCGAGCTGACTCCTCCGTTGACGTATAAAGTCGTAAAATTGCGAAATTCATAATTTATAGCAGGCGCCTTTCGTCTGGGAGTTTCGCGACTTTTTTAATGAACGGGATTATGAATTGATTATGTAGTCCCGATTACGTAATTATCACGCTGACCGACACGTATCGCACGGTTGGTTACTCTAGGCGAGCACACTGACAATAAGAGAAAAATGTCCAAGTACTGAGAAACAAATATTTCTTATAACGTTTTCTTCGATACTTATTTGTTATAAAAAAAAAATTATTTGTGAAAACGAAATATATATTTCTAGGTAATGCATCTCATTTTTCTTATTAATTGGTTTATTTCTTAGGAATACAATTTTTGGAGTAAAATATACACTATTTCCCATAAAAAAATTTTAATTACTTTTCTCTAATAAATGGTTTATTTAAATATTTATTAAACGTTTTATTTCTAGTAAATAAATTATTTACTTTTACGCACACTGGATGTTATCTTTTTAAATAAGATAAATGTTATAGAAATGTATTCAGAAGTATATTTCACAGAATATTTTACCGCAATGTATACTTCGTTTTTACAAATAAATTTTTTTATAACAAATAAATATTTTTAAAAATGTTACAAGAAATATTTAGTTTTCAATACTTCGACATTTTTCTCTCAGTGCAGCGATCTATTGTGTGCGTATATTCACAATGAATATTCCTTAACGACGCGGGATCAAGGATTCAATTACAGTGTTAATTACCGGCGATTGCGCAATTGCGGAATCCACAAAAGCTTACAAGGGTCCGCTCAATTTGCGAATCTCTTTTTTTTTTGCGCGCGCGGAACACTTCGGAAAAAGCGCGGCGTCGACACTCGCAAGATTACTGCGTTAACAATTAATGCGGTGATGCAAGTGAGCCCGAAAATAATCGCCAACAGAAGTCGATTCGTCACGTTTCCCAACGCGCGACGTTCCGCGGCTCCTAATTACAGCGTTAATTATCCGACGCACAGATGCAAAAATTTACTGCTCTTAGAAGGCCCCGAGAAGTCCCTTACGATTTTTCGCATCCGCCGGCGGACCGAACGGTGGAATTATGTGCTTAATGGCCGAGTTAATTATATAAATGCACAATTACGGATAGGTAAACATTTATTGCAAGCCTGGCCTCGATTAGTTACGATTTTTCTCGGAGGCAATGCGAGTCGACACGAGACGCGGATATCGACCAGCGTTGCCCGGAGTCGTTTATCGCGCTGCTAATCTACTCGGAGATTCTTTGTCCTCTCGCGGATTACAGGTGATTTCGCGAAATTATGAAAATCGCGAGAATTCTATGGCGAGAACGCGGTAATACCGCAAAAATAAAATCCAAATACACTTGATTCGGTCTGGACGTTCGGTTCAACCGATGCGAGGCGATTGGCTTCGATCCATGAAATGCCAGCTGACTATCGCTTCTCTAACAGAGCGGGTAGAGTACACAGTCGTGTCGATACTGGAAGACATAATGTCAAGGCAACCGCCGCGCCATTGTACGCGAAAAAAAAGAAACGATGAATCGTCCCCGCGTCTCAGAAGAATGACGCGCGATCTCCTCGATCGTAGATCAATTTGAAACGGATGTTTATGCACGCGGTTTCCGTGTAAAAAAGGCAAATGCGTCTCGTCATTAGAATGGTTAAACAATATTTTCTGCAAATAAAACTCGTACAAAAGCGTGTTTGCAACGTTATGAAGCAAAGAAAAAAAAAATTGTAGCACGAATAATTTCGCATTAAAATGGCACATTTGCAACGCTAAGTCGAGACGGAGAACGCGAACAAAGAAAGGTACAACCAGATAAGAGAATGCTATTTTTAAGCGAGTCCCAGTTCTTACGCTGATAAATCTAATAAGTAAAACTTAATTGAGTTACGAGAACGTGAATAACTGAACAACACATATGTATTTAAATTGTCGAGAAAAGGGAACCAAGCGTGATAAATTTTTGGAGAACGGCGGTATACATTTACATTATTTCTTGCCTTCGTATATCGGACGTGTGGGCAGATTCGCGGCGGCAATGAGCACATTTCAATTTTGCTAATCAACCATGATGAGACTTTCTAGATCCGGGGGCACGTCAAGGATACTGACACTTCGCGGGCCGCATTATCCCATCAGCGGCATTAAGCTCTCTATCCGACGGTCCAATTTAACCGAAATTCGACTGTCCGATCATCCGTAATTTCTTCGAAAGTATGCCGCCGCACAGTGTCGGTAGTATTTTATCTGACGCGGTGAATTAATGCCGCGGCAAAAAAAAAAAAGAAAAAAAGATGTGCCTCGCAGATAGAGCTATTAGCCTCTTGTACGCCGTGAGTCGTAAAACGTACGAGCTGTACCTCTCTTCAAAAAGGAGAGGAAGAGAGAGAGAAAAAAAAGGGAAAAGTTTAAAAACTCTCTCGTCTACGCCTGCCAAGTGTCACAACGCAACGAGAACAGCGAGCGGTTCCAGACGCGCAAAGTCGATATTGGACCTATCGTAGTATCGGAATATTCAGACAATGATGTCATTACGTATTCACGATAAGAGCACATTCTCGGTCGCTTGCATATTTACTTTCTGAGTCAAAGCCTTCTACGTCAATCTCTGATCGGTAAATTTGTGATTTTTTATTAACGACGTCTCTACTCGAGATCTATTATTCGTACGTCTGGTAGGTTCGTATTCTCGCCGAGTATTTAGCGCTAAACACGGTCGTGTTTGATTTCGAATTTTTTTTTTTCCCGGCTCGATCAATATAAAGAACAAGTTCAACGTAAATATTACGGTGACAACAAGCGACGTATGCAAACGGTAAAATTCTTCGAATTAATAATAATCACGGAGATTATTACGTTCTTATCCGACAAAAGAAAATGTTAATTGTGTGTTTTCTTTTACTCATCTCCCGGCTTATAATTTTAACACTGATAAATTCGTATTTGACGTTGCGAAGTGCGTACAGCTCTCCCGTCGGTTTTATGTTCGTAATGCTTACCGACCTGTAATTGATTTATTATAAATTAACAAAGAAGTTGAGAAAAAAAACATTCTACGATATTTATTGCTATTATAAGCACACAACTGACTTAATTAATTTCGTACAGGATTGTCTCCGGAGATTTAGATCAACGCGAGTTCAACACTGAAAGCATTCTTTTTCCCATCGGAGACGTGCCTCTGCCTAAATGCCTTACGCAACTTGTTGGGCTTGAGCACTTGAAAAGAATCAACAAGAGGAACAGTTCGGGGCACGAAGAAGCGGCGGCATCGAGCGTTTACACCGTGACGAGGACGAAAAGGTGGCGCAACGTAATACCGGCGTTACATAAAAGCGTAAACGGGTTTAAAGATTTCCCTCGCGCCGAACTCTCGATGCCGAACCGAGAAACTGCCCTGCCGATCAGTTCGATCAGTCGTTTACTTCGTTTACCGCGGCTCTTTCGAACCTTCCCTGATCATCACCCCTCCCTCCCTCCCCCCGCCTTCCGATCGATCGATTACACGTTTCAGGCGGGGCTGACAAACCGAGCGCCGGCATTGTTCATCCATAACGAATATTAATTGAAATAGATCAACTAATGAGAGGCCGGCGACGCGCGTAATTGGTTTAATTACCGTTACGCTTCTGCCGACGGCGATAAAGCGAAAATGAACGGAGCACGTAATTGTTATTTTTAGATTGTCACGAGCTGACAGATATTACATAAAATAGTTCGTATGTTTTCTTCCCGAGAAATAGACGATGTGACTAAAAAAATATTTGTGTTCTAATAAATGTATATATAATATTAGCATTATCGTTCAACAACGAGGGTATTTATATCTAAATTACTAATAAAATTTAATATGAATATCAGTTGGCGAAATATATTTTATCTCTCTGATTCCGAATTTCATATTAATTTCAAATAAAAGATTAAAAAGACTAATTCACAATAATCGTTGTCCCTTCTGCGTGTCTGCGCATCTTAAAATGTTTAATAAAAACGTGCACAGAAACAATGTTGAATGTAAATTACAGTGAAATAATGGTGAATTATATGTATCACGAGTATTTCATACGAACGAAGTTCGAAGTTAACGAAAAGAGAACGCTTCCTCGCGCATGAACGCTACATGTTTACGCGCGTATGCACCGGTATCTGTGCGTGCGAGTATTCATATGAAACGTGCACACGCATACACATACACAAGAGCGAGAACATCTAAGATCCTATCGCCCAATGCTCCGAGCGCGATATGACCACCGCCTATCGCTACCGGTCTTACTACCAGTCCGACCACCATTCTCGATCATCGTTTTACCATTCAACGGGGGATTTATCTCGATCGTCGTCGATAGCTAAACCGCGCACCTGTCTTGTATCGCATAGACGATTACCCAAGCTAAAATAATAATCCCCGACATCCGCGCTGCTAATCTCTGTGTAATTTGCGATAGAAAAAGAAATAAAAAGTAAATTGTATACGTCATTACGCAAATTGTTCATGTAATTTCAGGCACGTAAAAAGAAATAAATGATTTCTCTTCTCCCGAAGCTTGCTATTACTGTATTTACATCTTTATTAGTGAGGTATTATCAATACGGTTATTAACTTGTTACAATTTCTATATAGGAACAGAGCGTGTACTTAGGTTCCGTAAAAAAATTTTCCTGAGAAATCCCGTTTCCTTTTTTCTCATAAGAAGCCGTAAATTTTCAGGGATAGAAAAGAAATTCTCTGAAACAAAATTCCAAGTTTTTCCGGTAGTACATGCCCTATATAGAAAGCGTTCCTGTTCGTTAATAAATAATTCGACTGGACCATAACGTTCATCATGAATTACCCATGACATCCTAGCGACATGATACGGCTGTTCCCATTCCCTGTAATAGCACGATCGTTTTATCATTCAACTAGGATTTATCTCGGACAGCGAAACACGCCTCTAGCTTGCACCCGGTTTCTGATAAGAATAATTTATTACGATAATGTCCGTGTGTATGCCAGTGAGCTGTTTGTCGCTCCTCGGGCCTGGCATGCGTGCGATTTGCTCGCCCGTAATATGTCTTGCCCATTTATCCTCCAATCAGTCGCGAAAGGCTGCATCATTATTATTATCCGAATAAGCGGGTGTCGTTCACACGTGGGCGTCTAACGACACCGTTATTCAATAGTCAATTAACGCACGTAATCGAATAACGCTTAATCTAAGCTTGTCGTTAATTATAGTATTTACCGCGAAAGTACACCCTCGGCAAATATCAACCAGATCGTAATCAGGAGCGATGGTCGCAACGTAGTCGCGAACAAAATTGCGCGTTTCGCATCTGTGATCCCGCGAAGAAAAAAAAATCCACTTGAAATATTCCATGCAGATTGATTCGCAGTATAATTCTTACGTTAAAGTATCAATTTGGAGTGTTATAACAAAAAAATTAATATGCCCCGGAAATGTTTCGTTTATTTAAATCATCAGTATTATAAAAGTGAATTAAAACGATTCTCGGGGGCCTAATATATGCGTGTGTTAAAACGCCAGAACGACATTATAATTGATGATGTTCGATTACACGGCACGTCGAGCGTAAAAGCGAAATCCTTCTGGGGCCACAGGACGATCGAACCTTTCTCTCTCTCTCCCCCCCTCCTCCCCTTACCGCCAACTGCCGCCGAACATTTTTCGCTTTGAGAAACAAAAAGATTACCTCGGACCGTTAATACAGTTACGTATTATCTAGATTGCTACCCGTCGGCTTCCGCCGGCCAAGAAACAGCATGAGTAATTAATCAAAGACAATCAAACTCTGGGAGCGTCGACTTAAGCCGACTCCCAACGGGAGGGAGACGGACCCGCTATCCGTCATCTCTCGCCTCCGTTTAAAACCGGGAAAGAAACGGTGATGGCTCCGCGAGTTGCAATTGCCCGCAAAACTGCTCACCCGGATGTGAATTTACGCGAAAAGCTCCGCGCGCGGCGACGGCGGCGTCGACTTTCTCCGCGGGATCCACAGGCGCTTTTTAACGACTGGAATTAACGCCCACCTGTTAATTCGCGCGGTGACACCGTCGCACGACATTGTACGGCGCTTAATTCCAGGCTCGTTCGCCCACAGATTGTCTAATTATTCACCGACACGCGGACAAATGAAGACCTCCGACGACGACGACGACGACGACGACGACGACGACGACGTCGTAGCATGACAGTTCTGTGTGTTAACACAATTAAAACGTTGTAAAACTCGACTCATCGTTGCATAACTGTATAAACAGCATTCTTTGCTCAACGGGTTTGCTTAACCATAAATATCTGGATTCTTTAAGTATTCGCGTAACCGAAATTGAAATTAAAAAGTGCAATTGTACGACGGAATAATAAATTAATGTGTTGCGGATTACATTATTTTAAATTAATTCACTATATACATATATGTATATAAGCACAGTATTGTAAATAAATTATTTAAAAAGTTAATAAAAAATGATAACCAAAATAGCAAAAACGTATTAATTAGTACTTATTAATTAGTACCGACGTGGGAACATTTCCGACCAATGCTTTATTCGCGTGGCGATCGAAAACGTCCGTAACCACGTCGATCAATTCTACCGGCTTTGTTAGGACTCGCGAAATGCGCTGTCGAACACGGATCGGATTTGGCACCGGCGGTTACACGCGGCTCGCGGTGCGTATATGGCGCTCACGCACGATCGGAATTTTCCGATAGCCACGACCGCGGGGCGGCGGCGAGTTATGACCGCGGACGCGAGCGGAGAGATCTCCCCCCCCCCCCCCAGCATATCCGTTCTGCCGTTGGGTTGTATACACATCGCCGCGGGAGATCGCCGGGGAAGTTTACTGGAAAACAATAGAACGTCGATGCCGGGATGTCGCTTTCCGAATGGACGTATGTATCATCCGAGGGAGCGCGTTATGGCCGTTTCTCGACCGCGCGCTCTCGCGAACGACATCGGGAATTCGCATCCTCCGCGTCCCGGCGGGGAATCGTCACGTGCCGGCGGATACATCCACCGCGGGACCTTCGTTTTTACGCGTCACGACGTATGTATGTGAATGTACCGGGTATTCCGGGATAAAGCGACCGACGGAGGGCCCTAACCCGACGCGACGCGGGACCAGACCCGAATCTTTTACACGTAACCGATTTGTTTCGCACAAACAAGGTATGTAATTCAATGTTATGGACACACAATGGAATTTATAATAAAATTACGTACGGCGCTGTGTAATAAAGCGCGTGCCGGCGCAATGCGAAAGCAATTATCCTCGCCGGAATAATTTCTGACGATTTCTGAAAGAAAGTGTGTCTCGATCTGCGAGAAATCAATTTCGCGGATTTGCGTGCCGTTTTCGCTTAGGAGTGCCGAACTCCTCCGTGCAATCTCGTTCCCCGCGTGTCTGTTATTAATGTTCGAGAGAGTATCGGGGGACCCCGGAGATATCCCACATCTCGTATACGTATACACGAATGCTTTCACGCCACGCTTTTTTTATTTTTTTTATTTTTAAATGAGCCGCAATCAGAATTTACGTAATCCGCGGGAGCGCGCGCGAGCGCTTTACAAAACGTTTGTCAGTTTATTTTCCCTTGCCGGAACGCGTAACACCCATTAGGTGCGAAAGGATTAAACGCCGTTGGCCGACTGGCTTTCCAACGGCGTAAATCACGGGGGAATCCGGGAAGGCGATTTCGCGCGCGAGGTATCGGTCACGACGACGAGAGCCGAAGAAGCGATACCTCTATACCGTGCGCGAGAGTCCAGATGCGTAAACGACGCGCGAGAGAAAAATATCTCTCCTACCGAGCTACACGCACACAAACACACACACACACCATGCCGGAGTTAACCGCGCGATCACGACCACGCAGGCCCGCAGGCGAGGACTACGGGTTGCGACCCCAATCGTATTCGGATCCCACTTTGCGCAGGTGTGCGTGATCATTAATCCAGAAATGGAAGTGAACGTTGAGAGTTACGGACAACAGCCGTCTAGCCGCGCGCGTTTCTTTCCTCGCTCGCGTCGTTTTCGCCACGTCGTCGTCGCCGCCGTCGTCGATCGCTCATTCTTCCCTCCTGGCACTTTTTCTTTACACCCGATAAAAAAGAGGCGTGGCGCGCCCGGTTATCTGCGTCAACGATTTTGCGGTTTCGACTGTTAAGGGAGTTCCCCTGCCCAGGCCCGGCACAACGAGTGGCACAGGGGTTCAAGTAAAGAAAAATATTCAAATTACTATTTTCTTTTTTTGCTGTATATGGTCTAAAGTTAATAATGGTGAATATAAGAAAAAAATCGGCTATAAAGTAACTACCTTCATTACTGAAATAATTTTTGTAAAAATTGAGAACAAACATTTTTCACTATTATTATATACCACCCTTAGATAACTAAATACAACAATTTGAAATTCATGTTATATCATTAGCATACTTACGTGCTGTATTACTTCGATTATTGTAAACTTTTTTTATTTTATCAATTATTTCATTCAAACGAGCAAGTGCATCGTTTCAAAAATTTAACAGTACTTTTCTGGACAGCTAAGATGTATTATTGTAAAGTTTCACTAATATCTGTTCATTACTTCCATGTTTAATATGACAATAAAAACTGAAAAATCCTAAAAATTCATCGAGTCCCATAAGAGCCTATGTTAATAAAATATTTAATGTCTAAATAACTAGCTAATTTCGACAGTCAATTTATATCACTAATTTGAACTTCCCTACAGAGTTTCATGAAAATCTGTTCATTTTGATTTAGCAGCGGAACTCCCTTAAGCGCGCTCGTTGGCTCGGGCAAGTTGAAAACATCGAAGCGACTTTTTTTGTTCATTTTTTACTCGCGGCTCGCCACTTTATCGAGGCGATTACGGACGTTTTAAGACTATTTCAGTGGACTTCTCTCTTTTTTTTTTCTTCGCTCGCGCATTGCAGCTCCGCTCGTAGCCGCCAACAAGACTATATCCCGCTTCGTGTTGCCTTTTAATTGGGGAATCGCCGGTGAACGCAGCGACCTTGAGATCTCAAGGCGAATCGAACATCTGTCTACGCACATGGATTATTATTTCGTAATTGCGACTGAATGCGAATCAGGATAATTTCTTGGAGAGGTTCACGACCGATCGTTTCTTCCATAGATTTTTTGTTAAAATTAAAATTAAGGATAATTTAACGAAAAGAAATCTTTTACGTCTACTTATATAATACATTTGAGTTTACTCATGTAAAAATTCGCAAATCCTCACTTCAATTTCTTGTAAAATTATCAACATATTCTTTTCGCGAGTAATATTCTCCATTTCAATTTTATTTACTTAAAAACTTGTGAAAGTACGTCATTTTCGTATAACGATCTATCCTACACAAGAAATAGGAAGTAAAATCGATACGCAGCTAACCAATTTTACAAAATCGATACCAGATTTTTAATCTGGAAAACGAAATCTACGGACGACCGTTCGAACGTTCGAACGCGCGGGACAAATTCGTAATTTATTCGCCGGCATTCGCGATCGTGCTACCTCGCGCAATAAGACGAACGTGGAATTATCCATAGTTCACTCCTTAAACGTACGCGCCGAGTGTACGGAGCACGCCACTTATTGCGCGCGTGGATTTTCCATAGAATGGCCGATCGACGACGATGGGCTCGTCCGCGCTATGCGGTATGCAGAAAAAAAAAAACTCCACATAATTAACCCATAAAGCAGCACACAATCGCCGGGGATCTCTCTATGGTTTATCCATAAGCGAGCGGCGAGGCCGCTCCGCGAGTCGCCGGTGTTTTCTGCGCGTGCTGCACATGCACCTGTGTGCCGGTGCGCCGCACCTGTACGCGGCTACGTAAAGGCGCAATTGTACGGTTCGATTCTAAGGCTTCGAAATGAAAGAAAAGTTCTTCCTCCTAGAAATCTAATTCAGTTATGGATCTCGCTGAAAATCACAGATACTCGTGTCACATTTAAAATGAATAAGAAATTTCAATTTTTTTTTTCAATGCGACGAGGAATCTATGAACTCTACGAAATTGCAATAGATCGAGCCACACGAGCCACCTAATGACATGTCGGAATGAAAACTGGTTTGCCCGCTGCTTCGAATTATTGCCGAGTGATCTTTAAAAGTGAATCGTACAAACGCGGCTTAAGGCGACGTGTGTGCGTAGACACACGCAGCCGGGCGAAGCGACAATCCGATGGGCAGTTTCGTTTGCGTGCATCTCATAACATAGAATTCCGCTGTCTCCCTCGACGGGGCGAGTAAGTGTACACGTTCGCATTTAGAAACTAAAACCGAATGAACGTTAATCAGATGAAACCGCACGTTCGGTCACAGGCGAGAGTCTCACAATCGGGAAAGTGGGAGATCACGCGAATAATCAAAAAATCGCGATTTTTCTATCCTCCTGTTACGAGCGCGCGGGAGTTCTCTTCAAAGAACTCGCGCGATAAAGCGTGAAGCCGGCTCATCGGAGAGAACGGGAATTCATCGCCTACGATCTCCGATCGCATCCCACGTATCGCGGAAACGGCAATCGCGACGGCTCGCGCGGATGCGAGTCCGTGAACAAGTGCAAATGCATTCTTTCGAGGCTGCATGCCCCGGGGGCTCGTAACCAGGCGATCGCGTTACTGTCGCAAGATCCGATTTAAATTCCAGCCGTGTACGTGGACGGCCGCACATAAATTTAGTCTACTCACCGGTAGATACGCAGAGCAGCGACGACGGCGGGGGTGGCGGCGGCGGCGGCGGCGTGGGCGTCGTCGAGGGTGACGGTACTCTTCTTGCGATGGCGTTAATTATCACCGCCGGTGGTGCCTTGTATTGTGGCACCTGCAACACCACGGGAGTTTTCACGGACAGGTCCACTGGCTCCAGCTGCACCGGCGGTCCCGCCGCCTGCAACGAAAGGAAACGTGCTCGTAAGTGGCTGGCAACTGCCATTAACAGAAGCGTTACTAACCGTTGGGCGTTAGTAGCCCGAGATCTATCAGCCGTTCAGGTGTGTGTGTGTGTGTGTGTGTGTGTGTGTACAAGAATATTTGCGAGCCGCAAGAAGCGACTTGTTGCTTTCAAAATGTAAGAGAAGCGTTACCAAATTAATTAACGTTTAGTTGAAATAAAAACGTGTGTGTCTTTTGAGCTGTTTATCTCGCTACGATAAGCTTTATAAATTGTAACGAAAGATAAGAAATACATTATTATTCTATATATGTAAGATAATAAATAATTCATTCATAAATTTTAAAATGATGCAAAGGCACCCTACGATAATTTTCGAAATGCGAAATCATAATTTTCCTCACTTCACAGCAAAATTGTTATAGCAAATGGTTGATTAAGTCTCCTTGCGTAATAATATCTAATATAAAGGTGTGCGTTCCGACGCGATTGCGTGTTTAGGGTCAACGGAGATCTTAAAAGATCTCCGCGACTCGTTCGCGTAGGTGTCCCACTCTTCCTTCCAGATATCGAGGAGAGGTGCGAAGCAATCTCGGGGCTTTACATTACACCGTCCCGAGTTAATTCACATGTATTTCGAGGCGCTGTGGCGCTGGCGTAAATGAATATTAGTATAATACCCCGTTTACACAACGTGATAATCTTGCGGATGTTACTACGCTCGGCGAGGAACTCGATTTGACGAGGACTTGGATCTTGCGCAAGTGCAATCTCACCCACGCAACCGCGACTCGATTGTCATACCTGCGATCGCCGAGAGTTAATACACCACCGATGCCACGTGAATGGTAATTTTTCAAAAGCCGCGAAAACCGATAGGCGAAACGGACGGACAAAGGATCTAGCCCCCCTGTACGTGACTTACTCAGGAGCGATTTCAATAGTCGATGCTGATAGCAGGCCAAAGTGCTTAAGCGCAATTAGCATAACTAGCGTCCGTAGTGACGTGGACTAATCACGACCAGTTCCCACGAGAGATTCGACTCGGCCTAAGCCTGTCGGTCGCTTGTATACCCCGCGCTATCTAATTTCCCTGTGACACACCTCCGAACGTCTAATGACCGACGGAATTAATAGTCAATCACGCGAAGGAACCGATTCTCATAGATTGCAATCAAATTGGACGCGGTAACGAAAACGAGACGATTGACAGAAACGGTACCCTCGACTGTCGATGGAGCGGATGCGCGATGCAACGTCGCGGGAAAAAGTTTTATCGATATTATAACGTACGTTAATTTGAAACTCGGTAATTATTGATTTGGCACACGCTAATATTTATATAAAATAAACTAATTAGGCAATATGTAAAGGTCAGTCATGCAAATCTCTCAAAATCTTATTTAAAATCCAAATGAAAATAAAGAAGACAGTGCACGGAGAGAATTTTCTCTTAAAAATTGCCCTGAAAATCGTGGTAATTGTGGGACAACGTGAACCTCGAAGAATTTTTACTAAAATTTTAATAAAATTAGGCAAAATTTTAGTAAATTTTACTATACTTCTAACAAAATTTACTAAAACTTTGCCCAATTTTATTAAAATTTCAGTAAATTTTGTTAAAAGTATAATAAAATTTATCGAGGTCCACGTTGTCTCGCAATTACCACGGTTTTCAGGGTATTTTTTAAGAAAAAATTCTCTCCGTGTATTGGGAGAAAAGAAGGTAAACAACAAATTACAAAGGTTGCATGAAAAGTCACGTTTCTATCACGAAAAATAACGCAATTATAATACCGTACGTGCGCAACTACGTTTGTCATCGACACTAACTAAATATTCCTAGTAGCACGGCGATGCAACACGACGCCTAACTGTATCAAAAGAGGATCGTTTTGTTGCGGCCGTGATCGATCGCTGCGTTCGTGTCGATATCGGATTTCCGAAACAATCGTGCAGAAGATCGGATTTACAGCACACGGCGGCCGGCCGGTTTCGCGCGCGATTGTTTCCCCCGACAACAACCTCTCCCGATGAAACGTGGGAATGCTCGTGCACACATCGACAATGAAAAGCTCGCCTCTCTTCTGTCCGCGCCGTATACCCGTCATAGGATCAAACAAATGGTTCGTGTCGTGAAACACGATACGACGCTAATAGCGCAACTTCGACCGGCCGGCGGTTACACCGGCGGTGAGTGTAACTGTAACACCACGGCGCGATTAACAAATTACACGTAACACATCTGCGCGCGCGCGCGCACACACACACACACACACACAAGCGCGCGCGCGCGCAATGACTTTCCGTTGCGCTCCGCGCAATAATTTATAACGGAATTTACCGCGCTTTTAGCAGAGCTATTCAAATCACTGTAAAACTGCGCAACAAACAAGAAAATATGGACGAGCGTAAGGTTTTACAATTCATCATCGCGAAACCGTGTTGTAAAACTGGTATGTAAATAGCCCCCCGTTTTCTTGATAATCCCATCGAGTATTTCAACATTTTCACGGACAGCTAAATAATATTTGAAGTCATGAAACGTGCGAGAGAAAATAATGTACAACTGTGATAAAAAAAAATGGAAAGATTTTAGTTTAACGTATCTTTCAAAATTTATCCGCGTGCGTATCAAAAGATTATAAAATCCGTGTTTCGAAATAATTTACGAGTTTTCTTTCCTTCATATACGTTTTGCATAATGCGCATTTTGTAATTTATTAGGGAAATCAAAGTTAACTGTGTGAGAACACTCCGAGCGCGGTCTTCAATTGCACGTTTACATCGCCTCGATATTTCGAAACCGCCGATGGTGAGCGTTTAACAAAATATACCGCGTTGTAAATGACGAAATAAAGTAGACGGCCAACGGCGAATACAAGGCACGCCGATCCCTTGTGACACGGCCGAAATCCCCGTGTCGATTCCGAAGGCGGAGGCACTCGGCACGCAAAACACGGGGGCCCCCTGTCCATCGAGAAGTTCTGGTTACTGGAAACCGCGTTACGTGCACTTGTTATTCATGAGCCGCGAGATGAGTGGAAGCGACGACGTCGACGGGCCACGCTGCAACGAGCGCGTATTTTTCGGGCGGGCGGTATAAAAGTCGACGACGACGACGGGTTATGCGTGTCACGCAGGCTGAAAACGCACGGAGCGGCGCGGCGGCGCGCAGCCCGCGTCGCCCCTTTACGAATCTAATTAAATCCAATATACGCACGCGGCAATAATCCGTCGTAAACCGCGACATCCGTCGGGCAATAAATAATTATAAACTAATAAAGTTTAACGAGAGGGAACGCGCGTCTCCGGTCGTCGCGGAGAGCGGATGGGGATTCGTCGAACCCGGCCGCTTGATGCGCGCGCGAAAAAGGAACGAAACGCGATCCTCGACGAGATAAAACGAGACGCATTAAATCGTCGATGACTAATGAAAGAACGGGTAAACTGTTCTTAATGATTTCCAGCCTGCGCGCCCCGCGAGGGTACGCGCGTACGCACGTATACGCGGAGAGTACGTGCGTTTACGTCTAAATACGCGTACACGGGCGTAATACAGACAGACGCGAGTGCTACGAGCGTACATTACGTGTTACGCTGTGTTCTCACAGTAGCGGCCCGCTAATGAGAGTGTAACGTTCATCAATCATTCGTTGAGCAATCCCCGATCCGGGCGAGTCCCGGCGGAATTAATTTAATTACTACAAATGTTTCGGGGGATAAAAATGGTCCGCGATCGATGCCGCGTCGGCGGCGCATTGCTTCGTAATGCGGTGGCCGTCTACGTAAGCGGTTTCCACTTCAAATCGATGCTTCCGTGGAATTTTCCGGTGCAGGTGCAATAATAGAATTAGAATTGTGCCTGTGTTAAAAACCGGGACAAATTTTGCGTGTAGAATCGACGACACATTGAACATTGAGGCGATTACGTTACTTAAACGTAATATTT
Organism: Monomorium pharaonis; assembly: GCF_013373865.1. NCBI lineage: Eukaryota > Metazoa > Arthropoda > Insecta > Hymenoptera > Formicidae > Monomorium > Monomorium pharaonis. Next base: position 16,196,152 of record NC_050475.1, on the reverse strand, counting down.
TACGTTAGACTAATATTCCACATTTCTTAGAGCTGAAATAACGCAATTTAAAGTAAATAACGCAAAAATAACGTATGGCTTTGAAAGTAATTTCCAAGAACATGTTATACATTTTCAACTGTAATCGATTAATCAACGCGCACCGGATTAGCTTTTTTTTCACATATCCGCTGTGTTTCTCTTTTCATTCTTGCACCCTTTGACAAATTATTCCGCATTCTCTATTTTGTCGCACCTCGTCGGACGTGTCTTTCAGCGAATCAGATCACCGGCGACGTTAATCTCCTTCCGGTGCGTGCGGCCCATTAGATCGGAGTAATAAATTCCTGGCGGACAGCGACGTTAATTACGTCGTTTTCCGCGACGCGTAATGGCGACGAGGCTCGGGCATCGAGGTATGACGGTTACGAAAGGATTTATTCTAAATGTTAGGCGTTTTCTTTGCCCGAGGTGGTGCGCGCGACGGCCGCGCGAATCGCTCCGTTCTTCCTCGCTGAGATCGGCAAGTGTGTACACACAGCACGGCTGTGTCTTTGAAATTATCGGCAAGATCTACCGTGACCGAAGTAACTGCGGAGTTATTACGGAGATAGGCCCATTACCTATTATACACGGTTTCTTTCTTCTTTTTTTTTTGCTCCTCTATCGCGAATGGCGCGGCGCGCCCCTTTTGCGCGCGTGAGATTAGGCCAGATGCCGATGTAGACGTTACCCGGGGTGTTTATGGAGACGATTTTTTTTTTAAATCGGCAGATTGGTCCCCGACGTGGCGTCGGGCCCGCCACGGCGTGTCGACACGTCGCTCTTGTCTCGTTCCGTTTCTTGCGCACCACGAGATTTCGCAACTCGCCGAGGGAAGGACAATTAAATTGTTACGTGTACGTGTCGCGCCGGGCACGAGCAAAAGTGCAAATGCAACTCCCGGGCGAAGTTTTATCAGGCAGTTCCGTGGCAAACAATAGCGTACCGAAATGAAATATTCGATTAAGCGACGTGCAACATGGGTTCCGCATAACATCCATGCGCTTGAGTAAGACATCATTTTTTATGAGAGAACGTTATTTCTCCGTCCTCTCTCTCTCTCTCTCTCTCTCTCTCTCGGAGCTCGGCACATCGGTTTGTTTTTAACGGGCGCGCGTGTGTTTTCCGCGTTCATATATCACGGCGACGAGTAGGTACGTGTCTCCTCTCGGTTGCCGAACAGTCTCCTCCCGGCCAGCAGTTCATTATCGTCTCGCGATTGCGCGCGGATAAATCCGTTCGCCCAGCACGCCCGCGGCTAATCGAGGCCAGCCAAATTATAACCGGCCGCGCAACCGGGTGCACCGACCTTTGGGGAGCGCGACATTATACTTGTTTACCCGTCGCGCATCCGCGCACATCCGAGGGCAGCTCCTCTACCGAAAGGTGGAACGTCCCCTCTCACACATGATGCCCATATATTTTTCGCTTTATACGCGGTTCCCTTCACGTGCCGTGTATCTTTTTTTTGCCCGTGTCCGAGCGACCCAACGAGCTTTCGTAAGCTTCCGCGCAGCGTGGAATAACAACATTTTCGTCATTCGTATTATCGCGCTGGCAAAAAGAAAAATGGAAAACGACCTCGCGTTTCGCGTGTATAACGTGAAGTACACGCGGCACGCCAAACGATCGTTCCAATTAAAGAGACTACAATGCGAGCTCTGTAATTTCGACGGGCTAAGGAGAGTTAAAAGGTTAAAAAAAGAGGAGGGGGGGGGAGGAGGAGGACGTTCCGTGTAATAAAGGTGCATGCGGTTCGCCAAACGATCGTTCCAATTAAAGAGGCTATGTGAATTTACTCCGTAATTTTGGGGAGTTATCGTGTTCACCTGTCATCGAGGAGAATGCCCGCGCGATTACGAAACCGTCAATCAGACGACGCAGGACGACGCGCCGCCGCCGCCGCTTCGACGGCTCAATTCGATTCGGCCCGGGGAGGCAATGGTTTATGATAGCGAGCCGGGGACCTTTATTTGGCAACGGCAGAGGCCTCGTTAGTCGCGAATATGTACGGACCGAATAGGCAGAAAAAGAGAGGATCACCCGACCGTGCTCGGAGAAGCGTTAATTTGAGACGCCGCGCGTCTCTTGACATTTCCATCACGATCGGCTCATTCACAATTTTTCGTCTCGGACCCGGCGGCTTCCCGTTTCCCCCCCCCCCCCCCCCCCCTCGACCACCTGTACGTTATTCTCCACTTTGTCTTTAGTTTGGGGAACGTCGTCCTCTCTCTTTACATTTGCGGAAATCAAGAATCCTCTACCGATTCAGATGTAACTGAATTCAATTAGCGCGATCGTGGAACTTCGACGGTGGTCGTCGATCGCGCGGATATGCGGTAGACCTACTTTGGATAGAATACACGCACACCATGCTACAATCGGATCAACCCACACAGCGGATCACGTATTATCTCCCATGACTAAAGTTATCTCGCGAGGGATACGTAATTTCCCCTCGGTCCGCACGCTGCCTCGTTCACGCTATTTATGAACGTATTTAGAGATCTAACTCAGCAGGAAACAGTGCAAGTAATATATTTATAGTGAGCCACCACACCCAACAGGAAGAAATATCGTAGGAAATTGATCTGGGAGCTTACCGATCTACGTTTGAAAATAACTGTCCTCTGAAAGCTAAATTTGATATACAAGATGTCGAATAAACACGACTTATTGCACAACAGTTTCAAATCTGTACGATAGCCCACACCATTTCTTCGTATTCGTTAAATTGTGGCATTAAGAATATAATTTTTGCTAAGGCATGTACTTTATGTATACCAGTTGTAATAAAAAATATTATTTTCGTAATAAAAATGTAAATTCAAACGGCCATTCCATTTAGAATGAAATTAAATATACTGAGATAAATCTCCTCATATCTGAAAAATAAAAATCTCAAGAACGATAATAAGCACATAATTATCGCGTCGTTTGATCCAGCTAATTACTCGAAAAGCGAAGCGAATTGCAGCGTGCACTCCTCGCAAGGGCGTAACCGCCGCTCGGGTTTCTCGCGTCTACGAATGTTCCTGCTGCCGCCGCCGCCGCCGACGACGACGACGACGAAAAGAATTCCGCGCACGTTTCACGGTGCGAGACACGCCCCGTGACATCATCGCGGCCCGCTGATGCCGAGTCCCATAAAGGCGAAGTGCAGCGGTAAGAAGAAGCGGCGGCGAGAAGGAGGGCGTGGGGCCAGACGAGGAAAGAGAGACGGACGAAGGGGAGCCGAGAGCGCTCGAGCGCATCAGTCGCGGGAAAGAATTCCGGACGATGTTACAGCTGATGCGAATTAAGCCGCGGCGGATTTATCATGCAGCAGCGGACACTCCCCGTTGTCTCTTCGACTTTGCGCTTCTGCTTGCCAGGGACGGATCTACCGGATTTACCAGAGGACCGCCGTAAAAGTCAAAGCTGCAGAAAATCCGTGATCATAATACAATTAATCATAAGATTATACAAAGTAAAAAGAGAAGTTTCTTCCACAAAGACAAGTTTTGCATCGCATTAATAAACAAAATAAAGTTTTTATCATAAAATTATTCCAACCAATTTTATTTTCTAAAACTCTAGATTAATTATATCTCGTCATATAGTCTCACGTCAAGGTATTAAAAATATTATGTCAAAATATAGGTTTCTAAAAAAAAAAAAAACTTTTTGAAAACTAATTATTTGAAATGCACGGCAACTTCAATCGCATGGTTCGTTTACATTTTAATTTTAATTTTTATCGCGCCTGCGTATCGTACTAAAGTGTTATGCGAAATTTTTGGAAAACCAGAAATACGCAAATACACAACTTATCTAGTAAAACATTGACAAATTTATTATAAGCTGCGACTGCATGGATTATGGCCATCCCGTTCAAATCCGCCACTGTGACTGCAATCCTCCTCCTCGATGCCTCTTCCTTCCTACTTGTGCCCTTTCTCCTTTCATGTCGCCACTCACGGAATTCGCGGGCTTATCGCGCTCCTCGTAAAGATGTCATTGATTATACGCGCCGTTCGCACGCTGAGATATTACGCGTGGTGTGAATATACCGTGCAATAAAGATGCCTTCGGATGTTCGTATACGCGCGATGCACCGCTATGCAACTGCCGCCGTGTGTATCGGTGAAAGTCATGACACGGAAAAAGAATCGTAGCTAGATGTCTGACTAATTGCGCGTCTGCTTGGCAAAAAAAAAAAGAACTGTAACGTTGCGACGCAATTATCGATGGTCTGTCCGTTGCTCGCACTTTCTGCACTCAGCACTTTCGCTTTCTCTCTTTCTAAGATCTCGAATATATATTTATCCCGTTTTAAATATACAAAAAAAATATATATATATGTTCCTTAAATGGCAAGGTAAATTTAACATAATCGCGTTGATTTTTTTCACGAACAATTTCCAGAATCTACAGAGAAATATTAAAATATGACTGTTCGAACGGTATTATCCGTAAAAAGGATACGATAAATTTCACAGATTAGCGCGCGGTATATACGACAATTAAATGACGAGCAGAACATGCGCAATAACATGAGAAATTATTGATCTTAATCTTATTTAATTAACAAATTAACTTCGTGATTTACTGTGGCATAAGATCGGCCCGATAATGCTGGATCGTACTTAATCGTTTATGAGCCGCGATCGGATGCGTATGTCAATGTTTCTTACGTAACAAGGTACTTTTAATACGGCGCGTCTATATAGCCTCTGGATGTCGTAAATTGAAATTCATTGTGATTTATGTTGAACTTGGTGTAACAAACTTCAGCGACAACGGGCCGAATTAATCGAGTTTATGTTACGATGATTTATAAACCGAAAATTGCGTATCCCGAAATGTAGTCGCCGCAATTTATCGCGACTAACGATCGCGACGAGGGATATACGCGAGAGAGAGAGAGAGAGAGAGAGAGAGAGATAAAGAGGGAACCACTGCAGTGAGTTTCGAAGTCGATAAATAATCATCGAAAGAACGAGGCGTGCCGCGCGTTTTATTTATTTATCCCTTCTCTCTTTTTCTTTTTCAGGCATCCCGCTCTAGATCCGTGCGGTTTTTCGCGCCGGCGTATCTTCACGCAGACGTGTGCACGTCAGCCGCGCTGCATCTCGACGCTGAAAGATGTCATTGATTAAACGAGCAGGAAACGCCGAACGAAACATTTCTACGCGAGTTCTCACCCACACGCACGGGCAACGCGCATTACGACGCGCGGACGTATGAATAGGCATGCTGCACTTGGACCCTCTTTCTCGAGAGAGAGATGCGCTTGGGCGTGCACACGAGCTCTTTCATACGCCGAAAGCCCTCTTGGCATACCAGATACGTCTATGAGAAGAGAGAGAGAGAGAGAGAGAGACACAAAAAAGGAGAACCGCGCGTCTCTCGAGAAAGCGTATAGCACGCGCTCGGAAAGAATACGGCAACGAAACGACGGGATGGATGTGAAGTAACCTCGAAATCAGGAATTAAATTCCTTAATGTGGTGTAACAACGAGCGATAACAAATAATAAAATTAAAATTAACGTAATAAGCATTGTTTCTTTCGTGTTAAAAAAAAAAATTTCAATTTAAAATACAGTCTATAACTATATACAAATGTCTGTAAGTATAACAATAATTCCTACCGTGTGTAGATGTAGAATCAAAAAGATTGTATAATAAGGAGAAAAATCGCAAGAATTAATATTTACCCGAAGTAGACGAGTGGAAGACGCGCCGCGGTCGATCGTACACGACGAGGCTCTCGTACCAGCGCCCGAGGTGGTGCCTTTTAGGAAAATGAGTCACGCACAGGGATACTTCATAAGCATAATGTACCTCTTGTGGCGCGGAGAGAAATCGTCGATATCCCTCGCGAAACGGCTCTCCGGCTACCGACGATTCGCGAGATTTCTCGCCGCCGCGGTGGCGCACGTACTGCCCAGAGAGCGGGACTTCATTACTCGCCGGTTAATTATTGGTTCATTAACGGAACACCGATGGTTTATTGACGTTAACGATCGTCACGGCGAAAATATCGCCGCCCTTTAATCGCGACGAGTCCGGCCGGCAGCGGTGAGAAGTCAACCGCCGCGTGTCGTCCTCCATTATCCCCGTGTCCTCCCCTCCCTTTTCCCCTCGCTCGCCGCCGGTTCGCAAACCGAGAGCCGAGGAAAAAAAAAACCGGTCCCGCCGTCATTATCGTTTCAGAAAACTTAGCGCGCCCGATTCGACACGGCGAAACAGCCGGCGACCCGATAGGGCGATACCTGACGCCCGATTTTCGACGATTATTCCGCTTGTCCGAGACGTCGTCTACACACTCCGGGTAATGCGGAGTGATCCTTCCATCGGCGGTTTACATAATGCTACTTTGACGCACGATACATCGGAAGCAATTAAGATTTCATCGCGTCGAAGACGCGGCACCATCAGAGCTTATTCTTCTCCGTGAAACCATCTATCTTTTTTAAGCCTAGAAAGTCTAGCTTTTTTAATGGTCGTTTTTATGATCGCAGATAATATATTCTGATTAACAACTTTTTGGGAGAAAAAAAACTCAGTAGTGTGACAATTCCAAATATTTGTTAACTTAAAACATTAGATGGTTTTCTGTTACTGAAATAAAGTAAAGTATTGCGTGGTTATAAAAAAATTAATTAAGCACAATGGTATTATTATATGATATTAAAAAAGAACAAATAAGAACAATATGTTAAATAAATATTAGCACTAATAAATTCTCAAATTATCATTAATTTAAACGTGCGTTATCGCGCGAATTAATTTCCAATATTCCAGTTTTTCTTTTAAATATAGCCGCCCATCAAGTTGCTTTCCCAACTAGCGATTATACGGCATCAGCGTGCGTTTTGTATTGCAATTCCCAGCGAGCGAGGCGGTCTCGGGTTCCCGGCTGACGATAATTATATCGTAACTCAGGAACGCCTAATACTCATATATCCGCGACTACCGCAGTGCGTTTTATTCGAGCAATTAATCAGGAACTTATACGTCCTGTTATTAATCGTAACATCAATAGCCGGCGAACGTAACCGCGTTGTTGTTGGTGCTTAACGAGATCATTGTTCCCGTCGGTATCGACGATTAACTCTCGCGAGGCAATTTGTAATTCGAGTTACAAGGTGTTTTCTTTCTGTTTCTGTTGTACGTTCGTGATTATTCGCGTGCTTTAATGAACTTCGATTATGTTGACGCGCCGGGTAATGAAACGCATTAATTATAATTACGCTTATGCTCGCCAGATGTAAGACCATTGTTGTAGGAAATCATCAATGTTATGTATTGATTACGACGTGAATTCTGCAATTATGCGTAATTAAATGGTAAATTACAGCTATTTCATCCGCCGGGGAAAAGAAATTACACCAACGCGTGACTCGGCGTTCGTTTTCCTCAATCGTAATCCGTGCAAAAATTCATTTTCAGCGATAGTGACGAGTTTTGAGAGGCGCAACGTCGAAGGCGCGATTTGATCACTCTAGATAAAAAAAAATATATATAAACGGAATGCGTTTGAGTAGATTCGATTATGTTTCGACCGGCAACGTGCCGCTTCCATTTCGACTCTCCGTCTCTTTTTTTTACGAAATCATCAATCCGGCAGCGCCGCGCCGCCGGTGTATTCGCGATAGCGTCGTAAATCTGCTATCCACCACTATTTATTACGAAACGAGCCTCGTTTCTCAACTCGCAAATGCATTAGGAGCCCTTTATTAAATAAGTAACAATAAGCGCATTATCGATCAAGTTCTGCGGTTCTCGATCGATAGCAGCGCGGTAATATCCGATCGATTTTTCACCTCCCTTTCGCTCGGTTTAATCTTTTTTCTTCTCTCGCGCATTTCCCCTTTCTTTTTTTTTTTCTCTTTACCTCGGACAGACAAAAACATCCCGTCTCCCGCGAGTGTCGCAGCGAGCGCTCCATCATCGTGTTCCCCGGGAGACATAATACGTCACGCCATTACGACGATACATGCGACAGGGAGCAGTGACTTCCCGATTGCTCCCCAAAGCCGTCGGGCAAGAATACCTCTGATGGATTTCCAATTCCGGCTTGATTTATCGGCGTGGGTCTTACGATTCAGCTGTCGCTCGGACCATCACGCATGAATATCGTAACTTCTTTCGCGCCTCCACGATACATTACACACGACGAGGATATTAGACTCGCGCACCATCAGGCGGGTAAATTGACGCGGCTGATTATACGTGTTTTACGGAGGAGGGAGGGGGGAGAGAGTTCCGCGTAAGTGTTTTATTTTATTAGGGTTCAGCCCGCACACACCTGTTGAACACGCACGTAATGCATTAGCGCTGTATAATTTAACTTAATTAATTTAGATTGATACCATTGGCGCTTATTTTACGCAACTACACACATTTTCCATCATTTCCTATTAACGCAATGTGTTAATCAGTTTAATTATACGTTAGAAAATTCTCTCGGCTATATTTATATTCTTTTATATAAGCGTATTTCACTGTGTAACAGATTTGAAAACAAAGTTAAAATTTTAAGTTAAATCTGATCTTAATTTTAAAAATAACTGCTAAATCTCTCTCTTACAATTATTTTAATAATATTTCAAACAAATAAAATTTTATTATAAGATTTTTATTAAAAGGTTTTCTTCTCTCTCGTGCGAAATTAACATTCATTAATCATTCTCAAAATTTAACGCTATTATCGCTTTACCATGTTGAACAAAATGCTTCAGAAAAAATGTTTAAAAAAAAAATCTCTATTGAAGATTCTCCCATTTAAGACTCGATGAGATCGTACGCGGCGAATTAAGCACGACTGACACACTTAAAGACGATTTCGTACGTCGATATGTATCTAGATGCGCGCCCGATTCCCCGAGAGGAGAAAGCAGAGCCGGCACGCCGCCTAATTTCATGGAGAATTTACAATTTGTAGCCGGCTCGGCTGCCTCCATCTCGCTACTCGTTATTACTGATTATCCGCTCGATCGTCAATACCAGCAGCCGCGCGGGCAACTAGAATGATTCTCGTCGTGTATCTTACCGTTGCATCGACTATCTCGGGTCTAATATAATGCCAAGATCGGAATGTCCGTCTGAGAACGTGCAAGAACGTTTGGACTTTACCTGGCAAATATGACAATTTTCTCTAAAGTAAAGATGGACGAAAAATAACTCCGAGAGAACCTTAACATATCGTTCTCTCATTTAAAACGTGATTTCCATCAACAGCGCGGAGGTGCGATAATGTATGGGGATTTTAAAAAATATAAACGACAAATTTGACTCCGGCTTTAAAAACTTGAATCGAAGTGCAAGGATAAAATTAACGTTGATGAAATTAAATGGTTTTAACTTTACACGACAGTTAAATTTCTCGAGGACAATCAAACAAGCTGAACAAAGCAACGTAAGTCTAGCGATAACCGCGCGCGCACCGTCTCTCGGCTCGCAGCTCCTGAAGAGGAAAAAATCACGCGAACACCTTGCACCGAGAACAAGCGTCTGTGGCGGGAGGTCGAAAAACAGGTACGGCTACACGAGGAAGGAGCGGGCTCTTCGTGAGGCCTCTTCTCCACGTTGACATTCGAACGTACCGTACGGCCGCGGGTGCCGGTGCGCTCGCAGGAAGTCTCGTGAGCGCACGGCCGCGACTAGAACCTGTTTGATTAAGCAAAAATGTCGCTTACCGCACGAGGACAGGTGGGGGAGGACGGATAAAGAAATGGACGCCGGCAACGACGACCGGGGTGTGCGGGTCTCTCCCGAGACCGAAAGACACGGGAAGAGGAAGACGGCGGCGGCGGTGGGTATATCGGCTCGCGTTTACGCGACGAACGTGAAAGCGCCGCGTTTTTTCCGCGAGGATGCGGCCGAGCGACATCGATGCTACTACTAATAGCGGAATATCGATATGGGGCGCCGGCTGTGTGCGGAGTACGTTTAAAAGAGCCGATTAAAACTGCCGCGCGGCGCCGTTTTTCACCGTCGGCGTCGGTGTCGACGAGAGAGAGAGAGAGAGAGAGAGAGAGAGGGGGAGGGAGTCCTCTTAAGGAAGCGCGGCCCGCTACACCGAGCGGACAATGAGCGTGTGCCGCACTGGAAATGACATTTGAGCGAGGCAGCCACCTCGTAAAGGACGAGGAGAAGCAGGTGTGGGACGCTAAGCTGAGAAACCGACGACGACTGGCGTAAGAAGTATCGGCTCGTTATTGCTACCTTACGTCGGTCGGCCGCGGCGACGCGTCTAAAGACCCGCGGTGAGACTCTTATACGGCCGCGGGCCGTCAACTCCCTCTGCGCGTCTGCGGACTGCAAATTTCCGCGTCACGTTACTTTGCGGCTTCTTTAGCTTCTTACGCTTGGCCAGAGACCAGCGGAGCGTTGCGTCTCTACGTCTCCCTTCTGTCGTTTGCGACTGCGATCTGACTGATTCGCGGTTTATTTCAGGTAAATCGATCGTATAAATTAAAAGAAAAAAAAGACGTTAATGCAATCTTTGTAAATTCTGTTTTAGAATTTTAGAAATATTTCGTTCTACAAAGGAGACGTATACGATTATTTTCTTGTTTGTTTGATTTTACAAAATTGTCTTTCTTTTGTGCAAAATTGCATAATAATAACAAATACCTATTACGTTCTCACGTGTGTCTGGTTGCTTCCAAATTTGTTTGTGCTCAAGATTCAGAGAATTCCAGTTCCCCTTTTCATCCATTCCCACGTGATTCAACCTACGTTTCGAGAATTGCGTTTTGCGTGCTCAAATCGCATGAGACGAAATGGGGGAAAGACCGGGGAATCACCGGTTTATCCTCGTCCCTCGGCCCTCGACTCCACTCGAGATCAGGCTGAATAATAGCCGAAGCTAGGTAGCCACGGTCGATCGCTACCGGCGAGTAGCTCGCGGGAGAGCCTGGTAATAATTGATTAACCTGGACGGGCGCAGGAGGTTCGCCCGGCGAACGATAATGATATTACACTCGGTGCAACGCGGCTAGGATCGGTAGGGAGCCCGCCGAGCGTCGGCGCGGCTTCCTAGATGCATGACTTGCACTACTTCCGCGGATCTCACAATCGGTCAAACCGCGAGGTAAAAGCTACCGTCGTTGGAATGCCGTTTTGCCTTCGAAGCCGCTACGCGCCTTCAAGTATACGCGGTATTAGACCGCGAGGGACAGCCAGTGATCGACTCGTGGAGAAAAAAAGGGACGTCACTGGAAGCCCAAACTTACACTCGCGAATGATTACCTCTCTCTCTCTCTCTTTTTCTCACGGGAATCATATCGTAATTACGATCCGTAGGTCGTCACCGTTAATTCGATAATGAGCCACGACGCGGAGAAACGCTCGCGATCACGCTCGGTCTCGCGCGGCCCAAGTTCGATTCGCGACGATTGGCGATGCAAAGCCATAATACAAGGTTGCGAATCGTGTAATAATAATCGCGGCTGTTTATTCAAATGAGCCACGGCCGACGTCGGCACGCTGGCTGTTTATGCTCGCCACGGAAGTTGTCGTGAGGGCAATAATCACCGTCGCGGATAATGCGACGTCGTGTGCGCCCGCGTATATATATCGACTCATTCCTAATATTATTCCTCGCGCATGTAGCGCACGGTAGCCGGGACACCGTTGCAACATGCTACGCATGTAGGGTGCATAAGGAGCTAATAATGTATTGCCGCGTACTTGCTGCGGGCGAAGCGAGCGAGCGAGCCAACGTCTTTAGTCGGTGCATGTACGCCGGGTCGTTTGGTTTTCATAAACGGATACCTTTACGCGACGCCGTTATTACGCGAGATCCGACTCTTTTATCGGTCGCTTAATCTCCCGACCGTGCTCGAGTTCATTTGTAAACGTGGTACGTGAGCGGTTTTGCGTAGTTTTAAAGCGTAGTTAATGCGTTCTTTCAAATTATAACAATTAAAGATCCGAATAACGACATCAATCGTGCACTTGATTATTTATTAGAGAAGAAGATGGCACTATGGGTCTTGTACTCTGGAAAAAATAAGTACGGTTATCGCCCACTTTGGGGCCCACGATTAAGTAATCAAATTATTTAGATTACTCGTAACCCCAATTTCACATTCATGTTTTCAAATTAACCCTGTATTAACTAAAAATTGAATTTAGCTATTCCATTTACTTCAAAGACTTTTAAGTTGTTAATCAAACATTTCAAATATGAGTTCCGTCAATATCCAGTTACAAAGATAATTTTTATTTAAGTGTTTCCATAGTAGGATTACGAGCAATTCAAATAGTTTGATTACTTAAGTGTGGGTCCCAAAGTGGGCTGTGACGTAGAGTAAGTATTATTACTACTCGTACATAATCTATTAAATGCTAAGTTTTCAATTTAAAATATCAACAAAATTATGGCACAAATGTAAATGAGAAATGGCTATAACCATCTTCTCCTCTATTAATCAACATTGCATATTGCATATATATCGTTAGAAATAGTAACAAAAAAATTAAATATCTTGGCGACAAAAGATTGCAAAGAAATTTTCAAAATACATTTAAAGAATAAAGAAAGACTTTTGATCTGTAGTGTAATTTAAACAAATTTTCTAACTCTATAGACATATTTCATGCAATATTAAAAAGAATAATAATATAACAGAAATTTTGTGAAAACCTAATATGATACCTGATATCTGACAATGATACCTAATAGCAAGAAAGATCCTGTCACGGATCTTCACGCCTTGTTATGTTAAGGTGCCGTTAGTGTGGTGGGATGCTTTCACAATGTTTCGTGTATAGAGCTGCCGCAATAAAATTATAGCGCCTCACGAATCGACATTACGATAATGGGGGCATCGTTATTCCGGGCCCCGAATCCGGTCGTCGCAAACGAGCTCCCTTGTAATTATAACACCCGTCACGTCAACACTCGCGCCAAGATAAAGCGCCTCGAAATTGTTCTTGATACGCGTTACACGATGTGCGCCGACCCGATTACGATTCGTTAGTCACGACCGAACGCGTGAATCTCGTATTTAATTATGCCCAACGGCTGTGGTCCGCGGGGATCGAAAAAAATCATTCGTCAACTAAATCGAGCGACGCGGTGGCGGAGGAGGCGAGAGGAGGCTCCCTCGTCATTACGGGGGAAAGGGGAATTGTGCGCCCCTGTGTATCGCCCGTTCCCTCTTATTTATGACGCACGCAACGCCACTTGAGGAACGTTTTAAACGGACGAACGGTTTCCCCCGCCCTCCTCACTCTCTCTCTCTCTCTCTCTCTCTTGTAACAGCACTTCCTCGTACAAATTAAGTGCCTTTCTTCCGATAGTAAATGTCCGCGCCGGTAATTTAGAGATTTAGAAATTGTTGCGCGGCGTTGCTGACGCCTCACACCGACAGAAATAATGATGACCTCCCTCCGTGGCATGCCGGGCAGAATCCGCCCGAGAGATCCCGATCGCCGTGTCGAGATCCGCTCGGCTCCGTGTGTTTATTTCTTTCTTTTCTTTTTTCTTTTGCGTCGTAGAGAAAGCCGAGCGCAATTTTATTTCGAGGATGCGCCGGCCGGGACCACGTTCTCCGCATTTTTATAACGACCGAATAATGTTTTCTCTTGTACCAATTTAATCTCTGGAGTATATTAATCGGGTATATTAATCTGAACTTGGTATTAAGTACTTTATCCGAGTTTCACGGCGAGATCTTAAAGTATGTTATAGACAAAAAGGGAAAGTTCGATCAGTAAAATCTTTTTTATGTCTCTTAATATCAATAATGCTTTCCTTGATACAACACGGAGAGAATTTTCTCTTAAAATTTACCCTTAAAATCTGGTAATTGTGAAATAATGTGTGACCTCGAAGAATTTTACTATACTGCTTAGTAAAATTTTCTAAAAATATAGTAAAATTTACTATACTTTCAGTAAAGTTTATTAAAAGTATAATAAATTTTACTAAAAATTATAGTAAAATTTTTTTGAGGTCACACATTATCCCACAATTATCAGATTTTGAGGGTAAATTTTAAAAGAAAATTCTCTCCGTGAAGGATTAACAAGGAGATACAAATAATGAATAGGAATACATTGGCATTTTATAAATGTCCAGATACGCTTTAATAATACATCCTGAAATATTTCAACGCATAACAAGAAGCGTAATGGTGAAGGCTAGAGTTTTTACGAGTCCGTATCGGAGTGTTCTCATTGCACATTAGAATTTTTCAGAACGTGTTATTAATGTATTATTCTAGCGGCGAAGGAAACGCTTTGCGTTTACCGATAAATACGCGCGCGCGGGTTTTGAAAGGAAGATCTATGTTTGGCAGAGTATTACGATTATATCCTATACTCTTGACGGGTATTTATTCTTATGAGAGGCGCACTTAACGCGCAGTGCTATCTTCAATGCCATATATAGATACGAACGCTATAATTATCCATATCTAACGGAATAATTGATTCCCGCTGACGAGCTTTAATAACGTTGCCTCGTACTAGGCTCGCAATAACTCACGTGTACATCCTGGTCTCGCGGGAGTGTCAAAACAAGTAACTGCAAGTCCGTCGCGCGATCGCCAGGCGGAAAAATCCTCTCCATTAGGAAGGATATAACGGAAAGGCATGCCGCGGTAACGTTAAACCAGTCGTCTGAGTTATCAACGTCCCGCAACAAAACGACGTTCGCCGCGCGCGGCAGCTAAACCGATGCACCGTAAAAAGAGTGATACTTTTCGGTGCTGCCACAACCGGAAACGGCGATCGTAAAGCCCGCCGTGGAACACCGCTGGAAATGCACAATGTGCATGAAAATAATAATAATATCATCACGGATCGTTAGCAGGCGTAGCGAGGCATTTCAAACTCGTGTAATATAATCGACAGGGTCGTCCATTGTACTACACTTTATGGCATTACTTGCGAACGAGTTTTATTAAATTTCACAGAAAGCCTTGTGAAAATTCCCGACCGCTGTACAATGGCGCTAATTTCCTTCGCACGCGAGGCCGATCCCCGATGGTCTTATCTCATTAATTGTAATCAACAGATGTTTAATTATTATTCACAATGTATCTGCTATTTTAAATGGACAAATGTACGGTACATTGTGTAAGACTACGGTGAATATTTTAGCACGGAGAAAGACGATTTTCATACGATGTATAACTTGTAGCGCGCCTGAAATACGTAAAAGTCCAATCTTCAATCTTAGCACAAATATATGTAAAATACAAGAAATAAGCATCTCATTCTAGAAATAAAATGTATATTATAATGTTAAAACAAACAGTTTATATTTCACACAACTTTCGTCATCTTACTCCATTCCTTTTTGTTATAACACGTATATCATTCTGTGTTTTTACTTTTCTTACGATGCGTAAGAGCTATAAACAAATATAATTTATGCAAATTTGATTGAAATTTGAATACTTATTCCTCGCAGTGAATTACAAAATCTAGGCAGCGAGAAAAGTAAAAGAAAGAGATAAATATCTTTAAAAATACACTGTCAAGTTGAAAGATATCGCGAGGGGGGAACGGAGGGGGGCAGCTTTAAAACCGATCAGATCGCATTTATTTGGATGACGTGCGTCGGCGTTGAATTCGACGACGATGAGAATTTTATGCGGGATTCCCTCGCGCGCTCGCGCAACGCCGAGCGCAACTATTTCACATGAGATAGCATCTGCGGAAATACCCGCCGCCCCGTTATTCGCCCGGGTATCTGCGATTCCCGTGGAATCAGTCAGTAGGTACGTTACGTACGTATGGTCGCACGAACTCGGGATTCCAAATATATATTTCCCTTTGTTATCTCATCTCCCAGCACCGGCGGTGGTCGATCGTTACGTGATCATTACGGTCAGCGGGTCATTGCCACGATCGCTTTAGATCCCAATGATAGCGTGCGATCGGTGCGCGATTAAAACGAGCGCGGGAGGAAGCCAGGCGGAAAGAATGAGAAGATTACACGGCTCGATCGATCATTCGTCCCGGCAATAAATTCCACTGCGCAGTCACATGTAAATCTCACGCCGCGGACAGTCATCGCAGACATTGTTCAGCGGAAAAAAAGAGTTCTCTTCGTAAAAGCTATTCGTTACAAAGAGAGAGAGAGAGAGAAAAAAAGTAAATATTTTTTTTCTCAACCAGTAGACGAGAAAAAATTTTATGTAAATCATACAGCAGAAAATTGTGTGTGCAACGAATTTTTTATATATAAATCACTGAAAAAATTCAAAATTTCGAAAGATCAGAAGTATTATTAATAACTTTTAAATTCACGACGATCATTAATTCACTAATAATCGAAATATTATTCGTCGTGAGCATACAATTCTGTATCGACATTTCTCAACCGACAGATCCAAGATATAAAGACGGTCGAGACGGTTAATTTCGAACGAGCGAGCAAATATTTAGCGAGCCGTCCGCGCGATTGAATTCGGACAGGAGCGCCGAGTTCGAGGTGACGTGAGAAAGAGAGCGCTGTCTTCTCGCGCCTCTTCTCCCCCCCGGGACTTCTCGAAGGGGACTTTATCCTAGCCCGGATCTGACGGACGTTCGGGCTGTCAATCACGTAATTTGAGGCTCGGCCGTGGGCCCGCCGTGACGAGCGGAGTAATTGCAGGCTTCCCGGCCGCTCCGCGAATAAACACAGAAACCCATCCGCGTCTGCGTGCAGCCTTAATCGGGCGATTGTGTTTAATTACAAGCCGCATGCTTCTTTTCGGGTGATTAATCGATCGATCGAAAGGACGTTTCGGGCAGGGGGGTCGAAAAGCGTATATCGGAACCGACGTGCGTCAGGGGTGGATGGTGACTTTCCGAAACCCGAGGTTAATAAATTTTTCGGGATTCCTTATCGGGAGTGTAAATCAGCGTGAAGATATTAAAAAAAAGGAGAAAACACGTTTAATATGGCTTTTACAAACATTTTTAATTTGAATTATTCATCAATTTTTTTACATTTAATAAAGCGAAAAAATAGAAAGATTTATAAGATACATCATCTTTTCAATTACGTGTCGTGTAAAAAAAACCAAAACGAGAGATTTCAAAGACTTTGCGTTATCTCGGAAAAAAACGTGTCTTTCTCCTTTCTCTCTCTCTCTCTCTCTCTCTCTCTCTCCCTCTCTCTAAAAAGTGGAACGTATGATTAATTAACTTCTGAGATCCGTTTCTACCGTAAACAAAGGAGGGCCGCCCGGTGCATCCGAACGCAAGTTCCGGACGCGAGAGAGAGAATGCGCCGCGAAATAAGGTGTTCCTGGTCTACCAGCTGTTTAACTCAACGGCAACGATGGTTGCAACGTGTGTTTACGACACGGGGAGGAGGGGGGGAGGGGGAAGCAGCGCGCCGAACAACCCGGCGGCAGACGACGGATAATAAATCACGGCCTCGGCAGGCTAACGCGTTCTATTCTGCGGCGAAGTGTTGGACGAGGTCTACTTTCGAAAACGGAAAAATGGCAGGACGCGGCCAGCGGATGGAGACCGCACTTTTGCGGAGGCGAGTCATCGTCGTCGACTCTTCGAACGAAGGTTTCGGCCGGCTTTAGCCGTTCTTTTAGCACAGCGATCCTCCTTCGGTCGTCACAATGCACAATACAACGAGTAACAGTGTGATAATCTGCGCGCAATATGGTCCCTCCGCGATAAATTGCGAGAAATCTCTAAGATCGTCGCCGTTTCCGTGAAGAAAAAAAGAAAAAAAAAGTCGTCGAGTCAGGGAATATTATGATCACCGGTCGTTCCCAGCGTCTCGCGGAGTGCGGCGAATCTTACGACTGAGCTAAATCGCAACGATCTTGAGAACGATTTCGCGAGGAAACGACTTTTCGACGGTGGTGCCGGGGTAATTTTATTACGCGGCGACGGCGCGGCGCTTACCTCGGGGAGAGGGAGCGAGCGGGTTCCTATTTGTAATACGCGATTTACTAGCAGCCGGAGGAATTCACTTAAAGGCCTCCCGGGGACCCGCCGCGATTCTGTAATGAAGCGCAATAAAAGCGCTTCGCGAGAAGATGACACACGCTCCCGTCCGCGCCGTCCACGAGCGTACGTATTCTACCGGTACCTAGATACTCAAGCGACGGCGGCGGCGGCGGCGGCGGCGGCAGATGTTACTGACTGTTAAGCCGGGGGGCTCTGAACGACTGACTCGACAGATCTCGCGTAAAAAAAGGAGGTACCGAGTGTGTATTATGCGGTGCCTTCCTCTTCCTAGAGGTAACGAGCGTGCGCTGGTAACAGCAGCTCGGGACGAGTCGGGAATGAGTCGGGACTTCCGGAAATGCTACACGCTCTCCGAACGCGCGGAGCCGAGGAACAACGGAGAGCCCTCTCTCTCTCTCTCTCTCTTTCTCGGGCTGATGAATTCGCTACGTTGTAGTCGAGTTCTTTATCAACTTTACACGCGCCACGGATCTAAATCACGCTGCTCCTTTTCGCAGAAGCTCGCGGTCATCCGGACGCCACGGCGCGGCGGCGCGAGATTACACCGCGGTGTCTGCCGGGCTTCGGGTACTTCGCGCTATCTTTCAAGGTGTTCGTATCAATTATATCGAGTTATTAGCAACTTTGCTGTCGCGCCTTGAAAGCAAACTTTATCGCGTCGCACGGCAAAATACCACTAATCTTCGTGGCCAGCAGCGGCGCGCCGCACTACAGACGCGGAAGACGTTCTCTTTCTCTCCTCAGTTAATCCCCAGCCTTGATGTACTTAACGATTCTTTTTTTTTTTTGCGCATGCCTCGACGGCGAGTGTACGTCGCGCATGGCATTAAGCGTAGGAAAAGTCTAAGCGCTCTCGTGCCGTCGCGGGCTGTCGCGGCGATTCATCGAGATCCATAAACGGCGCGAAGGTAAACACAAAAAAGGCGATTGAAACGCCCGGAGGAAAGAAAAAAGGAGACGAAGATCGCCGCGCGGGGCCGAGGTGAGGTGAACGAGCGTGGAGGCCTCCGACTTGGCGTCCACCTGCTGCGGTAATTCGAAGGACGCGTCTTCTGCATAGATCCGCGGCGCCAGCAGCGCGATCGTCAAAGAAAGTAGGCGCGGAGCTTAGAGTCGCCAACACACCGGCGAACAATCGCGCGCGCGCGCTGTTACGTGCCGAGACAGGATAAAAATTCTCTTTTAAAAATATTTTTAACTAATCACCCTGTACAAACTATGTCATAAAACCATCCCGATATGTCAGGTCCTTACTTATCGATAACCTTTTCTATCTACGGCCTTTTTAAACTTAATACTTTTCCGTTTCCTCCCGTCCTGTAAACATCCCTGCATCCCACCCAAAATTTATGACATAGATATCAATTATCAAATTCTCTCCTTTTAAAGAAATCAATCAATAGATATTTCCGCCTTGCGAGCACTTCCTATGGTTGGACGATGTTTTTTCTTATTCCGACTTTAATATAAGGATCCCTCTCGATGATCAGAGTCAGTCTCTGTACTAGCCACTAGTAGTTAGACGAAAGTCTGTAAAACGTTGGAATAAAATACATTGAAATACTAGTGCGATCCATTCTCTCACATTACGTGTGCATCTCACACGTAACAGCGCGCGCGAGATTATCTGTCGGACGAGAGGATCTGCGTGTGAATCGTCGACGGGAAAAATATGCCCTCGCGAGAGCGCACCTACAGCCACCAAGCGTGCCTCGACAAACCGATTCCCTCTGCGAATCGGGAAATCGAATTGCATATGACGCACCTCGTTCCGACGTGCGCGCTCTACGTATCGAGTTATCCTCGCCCAAAAGAGAGAGAGAGAGAGAGAGAGAGAGAGAGATGCGAATCGGATTCCGCACGCCCATCTGCATATGCATTTTGGCAGCGTGTGTGGAAATAGCGATTCATCCCGCGGCGTCCCTCTCGTCTCCCCGTCGCCGTTCCGCCGTAATCTCGCGCGCGACAGGATTGCGCGCGTAGAAAAAGGTCCATACTCGGTAACGTTCTATTGCGAGTGCTTAGAGAAATTCGAGATACACACAGGCAGACAGAGACTATGAGACGAGCTGATGTATGGCGCGTCCCAGAACTGTCACAGCACATCTCGCGGAACTTTTGGATTAAATTCAGTATCGGCTTTTTTTCTCCTTAACGGAAATTTCACGTAACGAATCTTACGCTTTTTTATGGTTGCACTTAATCTGTCAATGTGATAAATATTTTCACAGTACAATTATATTGAGATTACGTTGGCACGTAATGTATTTTAAATCGATGGAGGCTTTTATACATTCACACTTCTAGCGCCTCGTTCCTTTGCTACTTAATTTTTGCAGATTTACGGATTTAACAACAAACTTATTAATTAACGGTTAATGTTTATCTATATAAATCTAGTATATATCTTTGAGAAAAAGGAAATAAAGGGCTGAAATAAATTGATAAATTTCATTTATGTATTGCAACAAAACCACGGAGAACCTCAGAGAAATACGTCATAAATTTAACAAAAAAATTGCAAACTAATAATTTTGATTGCTTTTTGGTAGCTGCTGCGTTAATAAGCTATAGTCGCAGGGTGTGGCAGTGGTTGCGGGAATATCTTGAATTTGCAGAACTTCCCAAGTCGTGGAAACTCGTGTTCTAACGACCTCAGAAGTTCTTCGATTCGCGTCGGTTACCGGCGGAAAGAAAAAAGCTGCAAGAACACGCCGGTGGAAAAAGATGTACATATACGGCAGTAGAACAAGAAGATAAGTCCGGCGCGGTGGAAAAAGAAAAGGCAAGAACACGACAGTTGGCGTGAAGGAAGCGAGGAAGAGCTGAAATCATCGCTCTCTCGTGTGAAACCTCCCGAGGTTACAATACCGCAAGCGGCGAGTTAGGGTGTGCTTATAGTAAATGTGTGTTTCAGCGAGAAGTCATTCTGGCAAATTCACGCTGAAAGTGTTTTTCAAACCAGGGTATATATCTCTCTCGCCGGTAAGCTCGCACGAGCCAACGAACGTGCAAACACGAGTAAAAACGAAACGTGCTCCAAAAGAAGGAACAATTTCCAAACGTGTAATAAAACTTAATTAGCATTATTATTATTAATGACGAGTGTCAACACGATATTTCGCTGTACGGCGAGTAAGAAAGTACCTGTTAAACCGATACGCCCGTTACGTACATGTGTGGAAAATATGTGAACGCCCGCGGCACTATGCCTCTATGGTGTATTAGTGCGAGAGCAATCTGCGGCCACACCTCGCGCGGCATGCAACGCGCATTTGCGGCGCGACATGTAAATTCGTAGAGGAAAGCCGCGCGCCGCATCGCGTCGGGATGACCACGGTGAAGAAGAGGAAGGGGAGACGCGACACGATGAAGGTGGAGACACGGGTTTCGAGCTCTTCGATTAAAATGCCATTGGCGAAAACGTGCCGCGGGCATTCATCCTCCACCGAGGAAAGCCGTATTTCGTTAAGGGACACGATCGTCGGAGGAGCATGATCGTGTCGCCGCGTGATCATGTCCCGAATCGTGCTCGATCTCAATTTACCATCTGTGTGCTTTCGATTCTCAGTGCTTTTCGAAACTTCGAAAAAGGATACCGTCGAAAATAATCCCCAGATAGAATCGTTGAACATTTCAATTAAATTTTGAAAGATACAAGAGATTAAGGGAAAATTGTTCGACAGGCGCAAAATTTATTGCATTTATGTTTACGTAGTAACAACAACATTGATATTTCCGACGGTAGAAAAATGCTGAATTAAAAAGTGAAATTACTCGAGATCTTTATCGGGACGATGAGATGTGCTTTTGAAACCGCAGTAAAACTGCATAATGGATGACGAATTAGCAACGGCACGGAGCGCATTCCCGATGCAAATTGAAAAGACGTATGGCTGCTACCGTACATTAAAATCCCGTTTGCACTGCGTATTCTTTACAATCAACGTTTCGCTTAAATAGGTATTCATGTATTCTGATACATTCCAGTGCGCCACGTACGTACGTACGTACGTACGTACGTAAGACGCTGAGGCGCAGCGCGCGCGTCAAAAGATTTCTACCCGGTCTTCTTTCTCCGCGCACGCATTTATCATTGCAGTCATCCTTAGGCTGCAAATAATGCAGCTGGTTAAGTGCACTCCCCTTTGATCCGCGAACGATCTAACATCGCGCGGCCACGCTGGATCCTCATACATCTCTTGCGAGAGAGCTACATACCGCGTGTAGTATCGCGTACAAATCCATCCGCTCGAAAAAGTGACGACGTTAAACTACGTGTTATAAAATTTGTTCGAAACGCCAAAGGAAAGAGATTGTGATCTCGCATAATCAATTTCACTCTACGCTCTCCTTCTCTCTCTCTCTCTCTCTCTCTCTCTCTCCGTCTCACTCTTTACTTTCATTCATTTCTGCGCAAATCACAAAGTATAGTAAAAGCAATCACAATTTTCTTAATAAAAATTCAATATTATTTCTTTAAAAAATAAATCACATTAACTTTTTAATAGGAACATTTGTCTGAAATTCTTACAGTGAGAAAATGCATTCACCGTAAAGACATTGTTTCCTCGGCCACGAGCGATGGAATTTGGCGTACGACGGATCGCGCGGGACTTTGCGTTTATCGGAAACTGTCAAGTCGCGGAGGAGCGACGAGAGGTTTATGAAGCGTTGCCGCGTCTCCGCCCGCCCGCTTGGCAGAACAGGCAATCGGATCGAACGGGGCCGATTTGCGAGGCATATTGCGCACCCCGCGCGCGCGAGCAAATTGCGCAATGCCCAACGTTTTGCATAACGTTTCGCACGCACCGCGCCGCCGTTCCCGTTATGACGGCGACGCGAAAAGCCGCAAGATCGCTCCGCCGCACGAGCGCTGTGCAATGCATATGCACACGCCTTCCCCCCTCGAGCAAGTCGGATTTGCGCGCACCGACAATAGATATTCCGTAACGCCCACGTTAGCGAGGAGACAAAGGCCTGAATGGCCGGCCGGCAGATGCACGGGTTATGCACCGACGTAATGCACCGACCGAGTCCACGTCGATTTAGAACGCGCCGCGCCGCGCCGCGCCGCGCGCTCTGTCCATCCGTTTATTCGTTCTTCGTGACGAAGGCGCGGTACCCCGCCTGTGCGCGCGCGCCTTCGTAAAAGGCGCGCACACGCACGTGCTCACTCGCATCTATGTGTACCGCGCGCGGATTACGTAATTCGGAGAGGAGCACGCGGCCGAAGGAGCGAACCGGCGCGCGACGCGACGCGGCGCGGTGACGACACCTTTCTACGGACAGAGAGGAGAAAGAGATATCCGGGAGTGTCCACTACACGAAACTATCCAGGCTCGTGCCCGGCCCATCTCTCGCGACACGATCGTGTTCGAATTCCCTCGCGAATTCCTGCGTCGTGTCGACCGCCTCTCTAATTTGCCGTGGCATAACTGACGAGCGTGCGAAAAGTTGTAAGTTTCCGACAGAGGAAGATTTATTAAAATAGCAAATTTCCATTCGGAAGATTCCGATCTTGATAAAAAAAAAAAGACTGTAATAGATTAGCCAAATAGAGCGAGTCTTTTGTTCCAGTTAAACACTTATGACTGAATGCGGAGGCACCAAAAATGCACGATTCGTTAAATGAGATTCTTCGTACGGCATATCGTAGCTGCATTGTTCAACCAAACTTTTACTTTAGCGACATTCCTCGCATCTAATGCCACTCTCTTTTCTCTCGTTAAAAATTTCGTCTCACTCGCGCCTCGCCATTCGCTTCACGTAATCGGGAATTTTCCAATTCGAAGCAGCCCAAGCTGAAAGCTACCCGGTGGAGTTTCTGTTGCACCGATATTCAAATGCACCGGCGCGCCTCTGTGCACATCTCTTTGCCGCGCCGCGCCGCGCGCTCGAAATATCTCTAATGAATTGGAAACGCGTCGCTACACCGCGGCATGCCCGTAGGAATCCCGTCCCCGATGACGACATTCTCTCCTTTGTCGAGTAGAGGAGAAAAGACCCCGGCGACGCGTCTGAAAGCGTCTCGACGGTGTCCAGGCACCGAGAGAGTCGGACTTCGGACCTGCCCACGTTCGGCCTCAAACGCGGCTCTCTTCCCGCCGTCTCTTCTCGCCCACGGAGGATCATCGGCTGAGCCAAGTTCGTTTCCATTTCAATCCCATGAGAAACGTACGTTGCAACTTCGACGATGGGACCGAACCGGTAAGGTGACGGTCGATAGGTAATCGATAAGCGCGACGATGCGTCCCGTGTGGGTCGCTATTTGCCTAGTTACCCACATCGCCCGGCCAGGCCATGTGAAATCGGAAATTAGAAATCGGACAGATAATGTGGGTGCAGAGATTCCGGGTTTCTAACAATGAGAAATCGCACGGTCGCCAGCCGGCGCGAGGTGTCATAAATCTCGGAGGCGGCACGCGAACCGGCGCGCGGCGTCGACGTCGTCGTCGACGACGACGACGAGACGATGACTACGGCTAATCCTACTTCCGAGGCGTCCCAGTTTCTTCGTTTCAACGGGCCGCGAGATTCATCGGTGCAACAACGTTGCAAGTGGGTCAAACGCAACGCGAAGCCCATAACTACGATCGCCGAACCGGTGCACGTGCGCGAGGAGCAGGTGGCGTCTCCAATTTCCATAAAATGCAAAAACTATTATTACGAGCCTGGAATAAACTTGCTCGCCTTTGCGGCGGATAAAATTAATTAGCGTCGCCCGACGTGTTCTACTCAGCAAAAATCGGTCGATTTTTTTTTTTAATGTATTTCAGCTCTTTGGAATTGGAGATCACTCATAAATAATTCTCGAACCACCGAGATTCTCGTATACAATTAAATCGCGTGATATTGATCGCGCGGTGGGAGGGGGATTAATTTTTTTTTTTTAGTCAATGTTGATTTTATCCAATTATCAGGGATCGCCATTATAAATAGCGCCGATCATCCGTAAATAAAGCTCTCCGTGAAACGCGATACCGGATAACTTCTGTTGCCGGAGGAACGGAGACGCGTCGGAGATCGGTGACTCGCGGCCGGACGGGGGCCGCCGAGGCCTCGCCATTAGGATTGCCCGGCGATGCCATTAGCGCCGCTCTGAGTGATAGACGCCAACATTAGCCGTCCGACGACTCGTAACTTTCGCGGCTATCCGCGCTATTATCCCGCGCGAAGGAGGCCCCCCCCCCCCCGGATCAGGTCCGATCTCGGCTGCGCCGTCGTCAGTCGCCGGAGCTCCCTTGCCCGAAGGTTCGCCTTTCAGGTTTTGCCTTTAACGGGCACCCCCGCGGTCTCTTCTGCATCGCCGCCGCTGACGACAACGAACCAAGGAGAGAAGAAGCGAGGAGAACTTGCGGCGGAACGACAGAGGATTCCACGGCTGCCAAAGGCAGGCGACGAGCACGAGGCTCACGAAGGAATCCACGACTATCGGAAGCGATCGCCGAATGCACGGGCAATAATTTAACCCTCCCCTTTCCCTCCCGTCCCTCTTCCACCACCCTCGTCGCGGCCGGTCGTCGAGTCTTCTCGCGTCTTTCCGCCGAGTTCTCGCGGAACATCGCGCTGCTGTGGGAAGAATATCGGGTCCGTTAGGCCCGTTTCACAGGTCGCGCGGAATTTTCTTCTCCGGTAAAGTGCTGGAGAGAAACTGAGGCGAGGGGGTGTGACACGCCGAGACACACGGCGGGTCGCACGGGCTAGTCGCCATGAACACATCGCGCCTACTTAATTTAATACTCCTCTTTATAAATAACTGCGGATCTCGGACAACTATTCCCGGTCAGTTACTTGGCATGAGACGCGCTCCTTCGATTTTTCAGAGTTTGCCTTCCGGATTTTTCTATTGATCTTTAGTATAAAGACCTCCATAGTTCCCTACATAAAAGGTTTTAAATAAATATAATACCTGACGTTTCTATGAATAAAAATTAAACGCAATTCTACAATTGTCTACAATAGACAAGATGTACATATTTATAAGTGATTGATCTTTTCAAGTGACTTGAGGAAGCCTGCAGCTCACTCGATTTAATCACGAGATCTCAAGGATGTTTAAGGCATTGTAGATATATTCTATATTCCCTTCCGCGGCGTATAATAAACGTTTATTGCATCAATTACCGTTTAGTCTGAATAAATACTTTTACTTCGCGCGCAGCGACGGCTACAACCGCGGTCGTGTCGGAGTCTGTGACAAACAATTCGCGATTACTGGCGGCCGCATTAATCAGCCCCGGTATATCGCCCGATCGAAAATAATTTAAGATCTATTGTGCCGGTTTCGCATTGCGCTATCTGATAAAAGTCCGCTTCGCATGAAGCAGGTCTTAATGCTTAACCCGCGCGCGCGCATGCCAGAGGAGAATAGCAGTAAAGGCATTGTTAGTAGTGCGCGTCCCGTTACTTTGTTGCAGTTGACAGCGAATAGCCAAAGCAAGCGAGAATGCCCTACGGCGATGACTATCGATTTCACGGAAAAACCACGCGCCGCTTTTATTCACCGATTAAATAGACGTTTCATTCACCATTGACGGTTAAACAGCCACGGCATACGCGTCCGCTTTAAAACGTCCGCGCGCTATCGAACTCTTGACGGTGTAATTTATTTACGATTCATTTCACCATTTCATGCTCTTTAATTTTATAGCCGTGTCGCCAGCAAATGTTTTTCCTCGGTGCGATATACTAGGCGTTTCTATAAAAATTACATTGATTAAAGTTTAAAACGCAAATATTGTTAATCGTTCGGAAAATCCTTTTGGAATCAAAATAATATTTATTAAAAAAGGAAAAATCTTAAGACACCGTTGCTTGACACTAGAATAATATTTTTTTTTCCCCCTCGGATACAAAAATCGCGACGAATAATCGGCGGATACGTAATAAATGAATCAAAATCGTTTAATATTAAACACGCGGCTATGATGCCGTCGGCTACGTTCCAGCGTATTAAAATTTAGACGTCAGACCTGGCGATCACGTTCCACGGGATGCGAGAGGGATTCGTGGAATGATCGCATGCAAGCTTGGGGACTATAAATATTTGCGGCAGGGCGACACGCCGCCGCTCTCGCGCGGTTACCGGTTTACCCGCGCCGTAATATCGCATCGCGAACAGCCGGTGGATAGAGAAGCGGGAGGAGGAGGAGAGGGGAGGGGAACGGTCGAGATTAGTTCCGATTGCACCGCCGCGACGGAGAGTTATAGGAAGGGCTTCTCCCCCCCCCCCCGCTCCTCGGCTCTCTCGGCCAGGCATCGATCCCGGGCTACCGACTGTTCCCTGCGCCGTTAATGAGTCATGTTTAATTGGCGTGGGAAGCCCGCGGCGGCTTAACGTCCGCGTAACGGAATTGAACCGTACCCGATGCAACCGGTGCCGCGCACCCAACGCTAATGTCCCGTCCCCTCCCCCCCCCTTTCCCTCCCTCCACCCCTCCCGCGAGAGATACATACAGCAGCCGGTAGCGCGCGATTCTCCCTGGAGACGCGCGAGCGAGGATCCGGCCCGACCGACGTCGTCGTCGTCCTCGAGTGCCGGACGGAGCTATAACGTGAAAAGCTAACGTTTCCTTTTTTATTTGCGCCTGCACGCGCAAAATTACAAGGCACGACGGTGTGACGTGTTAACGTTGTGGCTAACGAGTAATTGTGCTCTCGCGGGGTAAGATGCTTTCTGTAAAGTACAGGATTCCGTGACGAATCGCGAGCGGGCTTGCAAAAACGCGCCGTCAAATTGTGATTTCACGTTGCTCGCGCGTGATTTGACGCGTGCCAGCCGCGAGGCGCATCGACACCGGAAATACTGTCGTAACAGATGGTACGCGTCGTGAGGATCGGCTCCGGACATTTGCGCAGCTCGCGCGCGCGAGGCGCGGGATTAAAATTTTCTCTCCCTCCCTGCTGCGCCCGTTATGTAGGCCTCTACCGATAGCTCTTCATTTTTATAATATTAATAACGCAGGAAGATCCGAACACGTTGCACTACAAACAAATTCAAAAATGTATCTACAACGTATTAAGTCGAAAAATCAAAGTCTCGTGCGCCTCAACACCACCTTCGCGTCACCTAAATTAACTGTATAAAATTCCCGCGACCATTTGCACGGGCTCCGCGTGGCCGTTCTACTCGAAGTCTTACGACTCGATGCGACGGACGACGTGTCCGTCGACCATGTCCTTCAACGACGCATTGCCGTCTCTCAGCCGCCGCAACAGCCGGATCGCGACTGGAGGATCTTGAATACGTTCCCCAGAGCGTGCCGGCGATTCTCTATTTTCGTTTCGTGAAAGGATCCACGATATTTCATGTCACGGACACAAGCGAGAGAGCGTTTTATTACCACGACCGGCGTGTTGCCTCATAGAAACGGCGGCGCGTATACGGTATACCCGCACCACGTTGCTCTAACGACGAGCTACGCGCGCGAGCACTTGCGGCAGTTTAGAATAGAGTTAGAACCAGATCGCGGTGGTCGCTAATATCCGTGTAATTGGAACAAAATACACAAATTTACGAGCAGGTTACGCGCCACGCGAGGTAAATGAAGCAACACACCGCCGATCGAAAACTCGCAAGCCCGTTTTCAATTTAGATAATTAACAACGGTTAGTAATATAAGATAGAGAAGAAGTGCTTTTAACGTTTCAAGCATGTACACGTATCATTTCAAACATTTATAAATTTTACGGGTTGTTTTGTTATTATGCTCGATATCTGTATAAAATTCAAACATAATTCTCTTAATAATTTAAAAGTTTTTCAAAGCCCTCAAATTATTCTCACTTTTATTTTACCGTTACGAATACTGTAATTATTTTATTTTATTATAATTTAAACGCAAAAATCTTGTTACGCGTAAAAAACAAACTCATTGTTACAAATTGCAATCGGTATAATAAATATGTGTGTGTTCTTTCGTTTATCTCAATAAATTACTGGACACGGATGTTTCATCGGGCAAAATTTTCGCTCGGTAGCCGGAGATGATTCAAATCGCAGGATCGCCTTTCGTCGCGAGGATTCGCGCATTTGCAAGCGGCCGATTGCGTCGTTAGAGCGTAAAGGAAAACGAGAACGCTACAAGTGTACTCGCTAGAGGCGGCGGCGGCGGCGGCAACGCACGTTCCTGTTCCCTCGCGCGGCGTAATGTGCATCGCGAATGCCAACACGAGTCACACCCATCTTAGAGAGCCTGTGGGTGGCGCCATGTATTCGCGAATAAGTCGTACGGCCGGCCATCCGCACGACGGTCAGCGAGGTGCTTCACCAAGCGCTCGAAGCGACGAAGCGCTAGTTATTATACGTGCACCGTCCCGACCGAGGCGAGATTTTATCGGCATGAATAATCGCGTGGAAATTTTAATGCCCGTTAAGAGCAACGACACCTGATCGCGCGAGGATGACGTACCTCTCGCGGATAACTGTACGCGAGTGTCTCTTGCCATACGGCGTATCGAGAAAAGAAATGTTCAATCTATCGTCGACAGGTTGTTTTGAATCTGAGATTCTTGAACGACCGGACTAACGTCGTACAAAAAAATCTATATCTACAGGTTTCGTGTAATATATAAGTCTAATCTTGTGGTGCAATGCGTGTATCTGATTGTGAAACGAACAATTTTCAAAAATAACAACGCTAGGAAAAAATGCGAGTCGATAAAATACAGCGGATGTACATAAATGCATAAATATAGAGGAAATACAGAAAGTGATGGAGTCTCTGAAAGATAAACGATGTGGCCCCAATTTTGATGTTTCGGGAACGTCAAAACTGGATTGAGAATAAAAACGACTTACCTCCCTAGACGTCGGTGCCCCCAGGACGCAGGGGCTGTCCGGGCGGCGGGGCGCACTGGCCCACCGCTTGCTCGAGAGCTCGCTCTCCTCCTGAAACAATAAACGCGACCTGTAATTAGACAAGATGAAGGTAAAGGTGATAGGCGGCGGAGTCTGATGAGCGCTATTATAGCAATCGTAATGGCCGCCTTGGAAACAAAATTGCTCTTTGCAGAAAATTAGCGAGAAGGAGAGAAGGGGACCAAAAGGGATGAGAGTCGGAATAGTCGCGGCTTAGGAATAGTCGTGGGTTGTAAGTCCTAAACGCTCGAAAAGCAACGCTGAGACTTATTTTGTATCCCGCTAGATTAATTTCTATTGTCGGAATAAAAAAGAAAAATTGAAGAAACGGAGAAACATCATTAAAAATGTATAAAAATTTAGAATTTTTATATTTCGTATGCCGAGGATCTTGATGAAATAAGAAGACTTCAGGCGCGTTTGATTTCCTTTAATTTAAGATGTTAAGTGCCCTACACGACGAGTAGTAATAATCATCACGTATCGCGTAACCATTCGCCGAAGATTACCGTATGCGTAACTTTAAATAAGCATGGTACGATGTACGATCGAGCGAGCGCAGGCGCAGGTTTCGTTTCAACGTGTTTCATATGAATCAAGTACAGCAACCGCAAATTTACGCGCGCTTTCGCTCGCCAATCGACGAGCCACAAATCGATTCGTATTGCAATTACATACGTCGCCGAATATCGCGATGATCAAGACTCGTTAATAACTCTCGCGTCCGTTCTACCTTTAATTTCGACTTCCTTGAATGGTGTGCACCTTGAAAGCCGTACACCAGGTGCGACGATGCGGTACTTATTAACGGTAAACATATTGCAGGGTGTAAATCAATTGTCAAATTAACAATCGTTTCTCATAATAAGTGCGCGATAAAATACTCCTTGCTTCTGGAACGCGATTTAGCATTAAAATAAAGGAAGTTACCAACATTGTTATGCGTATTTTTTTATGAAATGATAAATAGTAAAAAGACAATGAATTATTGAATTATATTAAAATTAATTTAAAATAAAATAAAAATACATCTACAAAATAAAATCATTGCGATAAAATACGTAACTTTAATATTCATTAAAACAACAATAGAGATGAAGGATTATGTTTCATAAATACTTAGTACAATGTCTCTTCGGTCACGTATAGCGAGGTAAACCAGTGCGGCAATATACAATTTAGAATAGCGTTCCGCGACACGATTAAAGCCTCACCGGCACGAAATGGCAGGACAACGCTAATGGATCAATTATGCGAGTCATTCGGAACAAAACGGAGATTCCGCGGGAGAAGCCTCTGTGTCCTTTCCATCGGCCTACCACACGGTACGCCAGAACAATCAAAATACATTTCCATACAATATTAATGCAAATTCTCATTGTCCCGATTTGATAACGTTAGTTCTGGAGCGCCGTTGGCTAAATTTCATATAATTATTTCCATTACACTCGACTAAATTCAACATGAAACTTTGCAGCAGTTATACACTAAAGGTGCTAAACTATAATAACCTTTTATGTTATATACACTTGCGATAACTATATTATCGTGTCAAGCAAGTAACTATTGCGACAGAAGAAGAATGGAGCTGCGGTTGAAATAAAACGAGAAAGCACTAATTCAAACTATAGAATGCTGGTTTGTCGTGTACATGCCAGGTGCATATACGAGTTGCGATAGTATCTGGCGTAATGGCAGTTGACACAATCCGGGAACACGGTGTTTTCGCCGTATTTACGCGAAGGCGACGGGCGTCTTTCGGCGACCCGGCGCACACGCGAGCGCGGTTATTAAAACGTTAAAACAATTACGGCTCGGCTCGTGACATACGCGAGCTAAGGAAGAAACGGGAGAGAGAGAGAGAGAGAGAGAGAGTGTGTGTGTGTGTGTGTGTGTGTGTGTGCATACGTGTGAGAGAGAGAAAGTTACAGCGGCGAGGAATAATTGCGCCATCGTTTCTTGCCATCTCAACCGTATGTACGACAAACCGCGACGACACCCGCGACGAGCGAAGGCGACGATGCATTACGTTGCCCTCGGCCGCGCCGCTCGCTCTCGCGAAAGGCGAGACCACCCGCGTTCAATGCGACAATGAAACAATCACGAGATACAGATTCGAGCGCGGTGATCGACGGTGGGAACACCGCGATCGCGTTATTTGCGCAGTTTTACGTCTTCGGCTGCGGCTTGCGCAACGACCGCGGCACGCTAATTGGCCGCGCTTTTTCCAGGAGAGCCTTTAATATTTCCTCGGCTAAGAAATGTATGCGTTGTTTTTGTAATACAGATTTCTGTATTTTCATCCTCCATTTAGCTTCCGCACTTCGAAAGATCCCTAATTTCAAGGAATGAACCTTACTCCTCCTATACTTTCCTTCCTTGTTACGCTTCATAAAGGCGGCATTATTACCATTACTACATATATTATGCTTTTCTTATCGATAATCCCGCACACAACCGCGCTGGATTTACGATATCCTGTTTCTCTGCACAGGACAAATTAACTCGTTTCCTCGTCGTGAAGCCAGAGTGCTACGTGATTTAGAGGCGTAGCTAAAGGGGCGAAAATGGATTGCGCATATACACATACGTTATATCGCACGGCCACCGCGGAGCACGCCCGCAAAACGTGCGATGCGTCATTATCGTCGCCTTATTATTACATATTGCATTATTACGACGTGAGGCCCCCGCGGGCGACGTACCCGTGTTACTTTCGCCGGGTTTCTCCTATTTTCCGTGATTCGCGTCGCGAAAATTGAAGTCGGCGGTACCTTTGGACACGCCAAGGCTCATTGAAATGCGCGCCGCGCAAAGGGAAAAAAAAAACCCCTCCCCTTCAGTCGAGAACGAAAGTTCGCGGGAACGACGACGACGCGATTCACGTTTCTGCAATTGAAACGAGAACAGCGCGCGGAGAGCGCGGGCCCAGCGGGTACGACGACCCCCGGTGTACGGTTTAATACGGAGATCCGACATGCCACTTACGCGGCACGTCGCTCGTATTACAATGTCGTTATTTGGATTCGCGTGGGCGCCGCCGTATAAACTCGCTGATAGAAACGTAAGGCCAGTTCCGCGGTACTGCGCCCAAAAAAGGGGATGCGAGCCAAATACAGTGGACGCGCACCGTGCGTTTCTGCGTGATGCACTTTATCTAAGACAGGTTACGACGGAAACACGTTACGCCTTTAAGCCGTATATCTTGCCGATGATATAAACCCTAATCTTGAAAATCTTATTAGAAAAAGCACATTACTCTACTCTAAATTATACTCACGCCTTACGTAAGCCTAAATGGGAGAAAGATCCCGGCTTAAAATGAGATTTGCCTATGCCTCGTTTAAATTTAAATGAAAGGTCAGAGAACGTAAGTCTTTACTTTTCTTTTCTTTTTATATCGTACAGAAAACAAAAACGTAATAAACGTCATTATTCAAAGTCTGTTACTTCGTATGATTAATAACATTAAGAGCTTTTGCTTTGCAGCAAAACCATTCGTTTGCGTGGGATTTCAATTTATCGTACTTCAGAATTCAATTTATACGACGTTAACCCTGAAAATAAACGGCGGTTTATTTATATTAAGAGGCATGGAGCCCTTCCGAACGTATTTATGATTTCGTGACACGAATCCATGTCGCCCACGCCTAAAACTGACTCTGAGATATGCCGCAATAAAGCTCGCTTTTAGCGAAGTTCGTCTTACAACAGCAGAAGATTCCTAATTGACTTACGGGATACATAAAACACCCGAGGTAAATCGCGACAGCTCTATTCTAACAAGATACGATGGATGGAGAATTATTGAGTAAACAAGAATCCCTTCAAATGCGATTAGGGCGCGTCAATGAAACCAAACAAAAGTTTAAACCAATAAAGGTACAGTTAACACCAAATCGCCAGTTACTTGAGAAATATATACACTCTACTTGAGACTGTCGTCAGAGAGAGAGAGAGAGAGAGAGAGAGAGAGAGAGAGAGATGAGAAGAATTCTCTTCATTTTATTCATTGCACGCAAATCTTCCTTTACATTGTATATCGTCGGCTAAACTTACATTCTGATCGCGCGCAGAATCACGCACCGCACACGCACAGCATCGCGCACCGCCGCCCTCGATCGTTCCCACGCCGTCTTCGGATCGTTAATAGATTGGAGCTTCGAAAGCTCGGGCATTCCGGTAAGAGAGTATTGCCAACGTCGACGCGCGTAATCCACGTTCGCGCGCGGTGTGTGAGTTACGCCAATCGGGCGCACCGTAAATTATAACTTTCGGTCATAAAAGCGGAACTATGAAAGTGATTTGCAACGCGGTAAGAAGAGAGATATCTCTCCACCTCGCTCCCTCCCTCCCGTCTGCCCGCGGATTACGGTTTTCGCGCGAGCCGAATGAGGGGGGGTGGGGGGAGAAGGGAAAGAGACACCTGAGAATAACGTATACGAAATCATCGAGAGGAGCGTGAAATTTGCGCGCGTGTGAGCGAGTTCGTTTGCGCTTCCCTTCTCCATTAACGCTCGGTAGCTCGGCTAAAGAGGCCTTACGCAACGCGAGATATCGGCGGATTATTTATAAGTTTGTATCATTAATCGCGTTCAACCAAGCTTACGGCGCCGCCGTCCGCCGTATCTATACTCCGCGATTGTAATTCGCTTACGCTTGAAAAGGCGAATCCGATTATGTTAGTCGAATCAATCTCGATCGCAAAAAGTTAATTACTTGCCTCTCGCCACGAAGATAAATTATATTAATTTAGCAAACATTTAGCATTTCACGTAACGCAAGTCAGACGTTGCGTAATCTCTGCCTCTTTGGTGATTTTTTTCATTGGTTCTAATATGACTTTTTAACGTGTAAC
Organism: Monomorium pharaonis; assembly: GCF_013373865.1. Taxonomy (NCBI): domain Eukaryota; kingdom Metazoa; phylum Arthropoda; class Insecta; order Hymenoptera; family Formicidae; genus Monomorium; species Monomorium pharaonis. The sequence goes on along the minus strand of NC_050475.1, from coordinate 16,161,472 downwards.
GTTATAACACGATCGGAGCGCGTAGCTTGGGTGCGCTTTATCCACCACCTGCGTACAAATGGGCACGATTGGGGAAATCGCGGTGTGTTGTACGGTGTCCGGTGCGACAATCATAATTTTTGCACCGGTGCATTTTGGTGGAACACATTAATTGTACAACCGCGCTTGCCGCCGCGCTACTGCCATTATATATTGCAACGCGGTTAGAAAGTCGGTCGCGAGTCCGATTGTGCACCAAATTGCATCTATTCGCCTCGCCGAGCGAGTGTAAACACGTAATTACATTAAAATCACATTAAAATACGTCCCGCGTGTTGCGAAATTAACAGTTATGACTCATAAGCGCCGTCTTAAGGTGGATACCATTTCTTCGCACTCTCGAGTACATAAAGTCGAATACGGGACGCTAATAGTCTACGTTTTAATTGCCCCTTGTACGCAGAACGCGGTATTTTATGCGAGGACGTTCTCCGCCTCCCATTTTTTTTCATAAAGATCCCTACGCTATGGATAATAAGCGCGTGATTGTCATTCACAACTTTCTCGGGAAAACAATTTCTTCTCTAACAAATGAACATAGGCAATAAAGTGAGAAAAGTAACGAGTAAGCGAGAAAATGTGAACATTTTTAAACTTTCCCGCTTTCTGTGTAATGTAATTCTTTTCGTTCGCCCGAAAAAATAACTAAAATCTGCCAACTAAATTGGTAAAGGATGGCGCTGATTCTGGAATGTTCTCATGCGGCAGAGGAATCGCGGTAAAAATACGAGTCGCCGAAAAAAAGGAGACATGGGGGAAAAAAGGAAGCGAGCGAAAAGGAGAGAGGCGGCGCGTAAGAATTAAGTGCCCGCCGCGTAAATTATGCGAAACATGAAAATGTATGCGCGAGCCAAACTAAACGTTGGGCGCGCCTCGCACCTGCTCCTAAACGGCGCCGTGCCGCGATTTATAAGTATCGATACAAGAAGTTTCCCAGCGGGAACGGTCGGGGCAACGACGAGATTTATATCCGGGTAATATCAAAACAGAAATGTGGAATGCGAAGGGGGCTACCGTGCGCCGAGTCATTCAATAAAGCGAAACAATGGAGCCCGGGTGATTTACGAGGGCATTACCGGCGACCTACGTACACGTTTTAGATCTACATATTATACCAATATCCTTCGACGTTACTGGACGAGCGCTACCGCTATCCGCCTGCACGTTCTCCGTACAAAGTTCGGTTTCCACGTCGATAAGTCGCGTGACTGGTATCCTTGTGTGCTTCCTAATCTTCATCCTCGAGTGTTTCACGTGTCGAATGAAGTAAGCCTAGCTGAAAGTTAACGTCTATCTCTACAGTTATTATTTCCTTGTAAAAAAAAAACTTGAAAAAAATACAGTTCTAAAAAATTTACACTTTATCATTCTCTTTTTTAGTAAATAGAAATTATTTAATAGCAACTCGAAGCCATACAATTTTCGTAATAAGTTGTTGCGTTTCAGAAAGAGAAGCGTAGCTACATGTCACAAGTATAAGTATATTTAAACACACATAATACCCGGAAATACAGTCGTCGAGGATAAAACCATGACGCAAGATAATGCGTCCATTAATTTGCGATTGCGTACGCGGATCGCCCATGGGCGCTTCGGGACTGCGAGGATTTAAAAAAAAGAGCCCAATTACGGGTTCTCCGGAGCGATGTTGCAAATATTGTGATTCGCAATGGCGCGTTATATCAAACGGAACGGCCTCTGCTGTGGCGATACGCAGGTGAAGGGAAGGAAAAAGAAATCGGGAGAGGGACGGAAGTGAGCCAGGACCTACCGCATAAATCATGAGGATACGGTTAACGCAATAAGGCGCATATAATGATGACATATATCATCGGGCTAATAGTAGGCCCGCGATACGATCACGCTGGGAGAGGCGGGGGCCGAGAAACCGCCAGCGCAGCCCCCGACTGTGCGGGCGCGGCCCGATCGTTTCGTATAGTTATAATCGGCCGGGATCGGCCCCGGAATCAGCCGGATAATTACATTCGTTAAAATAACTGTGGCCTGCGGATTCGCTCGTTGCGGTTCTCTCTCTCTCTCACTCTCTCTCTCGTAACGCGCCGGCTTTTCCCGAGTCGAATTGAGTTCGAACGACGACACACGCGAGGAACATTTCCGGAAACACCGGCAGACGGTCCAAGGTGCTCGAGATGATTCATGAAATCAATTTAAAGAATAACCTCCCGCAATTTCTCTTAAACAATTTAACGAACAAGCGAAGTTACAGGTGACCGCAAAGTTAATGCCGGGCACAACGGAGCTCTCACTTCGAGAACGGTTTCTCTCCCCGTTTGCGATTTATATTCCGGGCAAGAATCAAACGACGAGCATTTGATGGGCTCGTTAATTTTCACGATGGGAGAGTCGGTGGAACCGGCGACGACGTCTGGGGTGAGGAACGAACGCTCCGTAACATTCGTGGTATTCGGTACCCGGGTCACGAATGCACCAGGAAATTGAGATGGTCCGGCTGGCTCTCCTCGTACGAGGAGGATAACCGCGCGCGGACCATCCACGTGTAACTGCGACGCTAATTGGAGCCTTGCCGAACGATTATGTCCTCCTCGTTACAGCGAATGCGCTTCTGTTTAACGACGGGAAAAAAATGGGGGGGAAAGACGGCCGGGACAAACGGAGGAGGGACATTCCGCTCTTTCGCGTACGACGAAGGCGCGGAAACGAGGGATCGCCGTGCATTATAAAAGGCGAACGCATAAACCTGTCGAATGCGAGGAAAGAGACCGCAATTTTCCCCGGTCGCGACGCGCCTCGCTTTTCTTACCGATAGAACGGTGAAAGTTTCACGCCGGGCCTTCCGACGACGGCGAGGGCTCGCCGACGGGAGAAAGAGCCACACGCACACGCTCGCGCGAAACCATAGACATATCTCGAAAACGACCGCCCAGACCGCACGTAGCAAGCTAATGCGCGTGCTGTTACGTACGCAGAATTAGGCAGGAGAGTATAAATTGCGCAAAAACAGGCGGACCGCAGTGGCACGTGTTCGCGGAATTGTACAACAATTTGCGCACCGCGAAACTTTTCCCGGGACAGAAGTGACTCCTTCCCGTTAAATAATACTTTTCCTTCTTTTCCCTATTAACAAGATAATTTTTTCTTTTTTTTATTAACACAAATATGTGCGAGCTGTGCACATTCTATGCTAAAGTAATATTCTCCCCGCGTATCTCGGGAATGTAGTTAGCGGATCAAGCAAGCGAAACATGACATACGGAAGTATATATGGATTTTTTAATTGATTGCGAACACATATCTTTCGGTTAACACAAATACGTTTTTTATCGCGCGACGTCTCGAAAATGAAGTCGAGCGAATCGAGCGCGGAGTAAAACATGATGTATGATGCCAGGATCGACGTGAACACATGCGATCGCTAATAAAGCACAAATTTCCTCCGGTCGCGCCGACGTACGTCGTTCGAAATAACGTCGGAGCGAATTGCGATCTCCAATCGATCGATCACGCGTTAAATGCGAACGGATAGCAGCTCGATCTCGTTGCGTCGCCCTCGCCGTCGTCGGTGATGCACTTCGCTTAAGTCAGCGATGGAGGAGCTTTCTCCTTTGGATTTCTCCGGAAATGTCGATCGGTTCCCCGGCGCGATCGAATTGACGAGTATTAGTGATAAAGCGTGAAGAAACTCGATTGTCAGATAAACGCGCGATATGGCTGCAGGCAAAAGTCTCTTAAAATGAGACGACATATATAACTCGGCAAGATTCACCTTGTCATAAGAATTTAAATACAAACGTTTAAAATAACAAATGAAGTAATTAAATATCAACTTTTATAGCTCTGCGAGGACTTTTACTGTGCGAGAGAGCGCGATGATAATTTTGTCGAATAAACTGCTCGATAATTATGCATCTTACGACTCACAGGGTTAAACTTACGGATGCGGAAGTGCATCCCGACGGGGTGGTCCCATCCATGCAGTGCCGCATCCTAATTTATATAGGAAATTAAAAGTGGCGCGTTAAAAATCTCGAGATTTAACCGTGCGCGAGCGGCTCGATCGGCCGTAAAATCGCCCGCCGGCATTTCCCAGCCGGCGGGATAATTTTCTCCGCTCCGCGGGGTGGAGCGATCGCGAGGAGCGTGGAAGGAGGGCGGGGAGAATCTCTCGCGCGGATAAAATCTTTACGATCGCCCGGCGTTTTCCGCCCGTTGCGGCCGCGCGAGACGAGTCGAATAATTACAAGGGAGGCGGCGGCAGTCGGGGCGACGTAGATCGCACGGACGTGATCTCGGCGAGCGGCGTGATGCGCGAAATGAACGCGAGAGAAAGAGAGAGAGAGAGAGAGAGAGGCTGCGGGTATACAGGCGAATTGTGACATCTTCCCGTTTACGAGAACGTGCACGCGGAGACGAGAGTTCGACGAGACCCCGGCAGGCGTTTAAGCGCTATGATATACCGGATCATTGAGCGGCGGTCCCGCTTTTATACTCGAGTACGAGATGCACGCGCTACAGTCGGCTAGTAAAGGTCGAAATGCTCGTTACGTTTATTTTAACGGCTCCGGAGTCGCTTCGCGCGCGTGATTGCGCCGCGAGGGTATAAAAGCGCGTTTGCGCGCTCCGTCCGCGTAGAATTTAAATAGCCGGCTATTGGAAGCGTTAATAGGCGCACACACTCGCGCGATTATGGCAAACAACCAGATGGTATATATCGCCGGGATCGCGTGCGTGCGCGATAATTACGACGTTTGCAATGCGTCGCGTAATAAATGTTAACCCCCAGCCGATCTAAGGTGAACTCGATGTAAGTGTACATACAGCGCGCGATTTATGGCAAACCTATGCATATTTCTTTTTTAAAATCTGTGCACGAGTACATTATCCGCGTAAAACCCATTCAACGCTTTTGTCAATTATAGGACTAATGGAAATATAATTATATCACAGTTTATGTAAAGATATTACAATTACTTGATGATACGTAAATTAATTACGCAAACGTAACTAAAGTTTCGGCTTAAATTACCTTCAAGAACAAAAAGAGACTTCGAGACCGATTAATATAATGCCCTCTTAAATACGACTCTTAAATACGAATTGAGCCATATATGATTTAGAATATTTATGGCAAGGGTGAAAAAGAAGAATTCGCAATATATACCTGAAGATTCGCGAGTCCGTCGGTCACATTCAGACTTTATGGCCATTCTTCGTTTTGATCTCGAACTTAATTTTTGCTCTTCGTAATTATAGGCTCCGTACGGGTATCTTTTCAGTGCCAAGCGGCACACGATGGAATTTTCGCCATTATATGACCACATAAAGCGATGCACACCCACCGCTCCGGTGCAACAATGTCTCTGAGACCTGACAAAGGCGCCACGATATGCTGTCTGCGAACCGCGAGACGTTTACTTCGACTTCGTTGAATCCACAAACAACAATGACTTTCTCTCCGCGCGTCGAAAGGAGGAAGTTAAAACGAACCTACAACTATTCATCGCCAGCACGATGCCCCGCGCTTCTCTCTGAAAAATGAATTATTTATTTCACACGGAACTGGCCCAGCCGCACCAACCAATAGTGAAAGTACCAGACCAGTTCGAATATTCGCAAAAGGGACGGCAATCGATAGATATTTGCTTTCGTAAAGTGTAAGAAGCGAGCTTGACAAAAAAATCACAACATATTAATTGGAGCAAAAATGTTAATCTAAATATCTCTCATTGCTGATGATGCAAATAATTGCTCATTCAAAGATTACCGATCGAATAAGATGGTTTCGCTCTTGAAACATCTCCATTAGATGCAATTCAAATACGTCGGGTGTCTCATCACGAAAAAGTCAGCAGACAGCCAGGTGGAAGTCTCTGAATGATTTATTAACGCTAGGAAGAGGAAGCCGGTCTATCTATTAGATCTATTAGCACCTTGGATAATAACAGCGCCGATCTAAGTACTTAAATAACCTGCGTGCGACTTACTCGCCGCCCACGTAAACTTCTTATGGTCGCCGCGTGCTGTCTCCTTCTCTCTGCCTACCGTAACCAATATCGATTGCGAAGACGATAATATATCAAGGGGAAACTCTATTAAACTCACTCAGACAAACGATCTGAGACAAAGGAAGAGAAAAAAAAACGAGAAAAACCGCGTTAAAAATTTTATCAACGCTTCTCTCGGTTATTGCTCGGTCTTTTAAATTGCTTCAACGTTGGTTATTACAGGATGTGAAAGTTTTTCATGGAAAAAAAAATAGCAAAAATTTCTTTAGCGAGAGTGATTTAAATGTCACTTGAACACGGCTCCGTTTATTACAGAACATTAAATCTTTTTCCCGGAGAATTTCAACACAAATTCTTTCACTCAAAAAATGCGCTTCTAATGTCTACATTTACTTTGATTTTTCACACGCGAAAGTTTATCCTTTCCAACAATAAAATTGCATAAAATATAACGGAATTTTCTATTGTAAATTTTTAGAAAAATGTTTAATATCATCCCTCGAACGTCTCGTATTTTTCTCGGGCATGTATTTCTAAGATTTTGCAAAAATCGACGTCGCAATTCGATCAATAGCGATTATGCTACGCGACGACGGCGCACAGAATCGAAGCTTTCGCAGGAAGACGGACGTGACGTCAAGAAAGTAACGCGAGGAATCGCGCGCCGGCGGCGGCGCGGCGGCGAGATCGAGAGCTTTAAAAGCGACGGCGCCGGCCGGCTACGAGCGCGATTCGCCGCGGCGCGACGGCACGACGAACGTTTTGTCGCCGGTGATTGGCGTTTGAAAGGACAAGCGCGTACAATGCAATTACCCTGGCCTTAACCGTCGCCGACCGATGGGACTCACGGCAAATATATTGCGGCGACGACGCAGCCACGCGTGCGCGCTTGCGCGTTTTCCCCGCCGCTATTGACGAATTTAAGGCCCCCCTCCCTCCTTTTTAGCGCCGTTCCCGTTCTTTCTCCGAGCGGCTCTAACGAAGCTGAGATTGATATCTTGAGATTTTGAGATGTATGATATTTTAGCAACGTCGAGTCTAAATTGATGCTAAATCGTAAAGATATGAATTGTGTGCTTTAAAGATGATGCATTACGGCTCATAATGTTTAAAATTGTGCGAGATACCAAGGGAGATACAAATACGCATTACGTAATCGTTGGCACATCGTAAAATCGTTTTGATATTTAAGCTTTAAGCTAACGCCTTTAAATTTAAGAAATTGACAGTCTAATGAATCATAGGAAACCTTCACATTTTCAGAAGCATAATTCACTCTTTGGATGCCTCGATGAATAACAGACTCTGAATCCCCTCTATAAAATGATATATATCTGTATATTATGCGCGGTACAAGTCTCATGCGACGATGTGAATGCATGCATGCCTCGCGCGTCAATATCCATATATTAGAATTCCGTTTCATCGTACAATAAATCAGACTGATAATACGTATTCTATCGTATGCAGCCTGGCCACGGTATAATTGCAGGCGTCACGGCGAGTACTGTATGTTACGACTCGTGACTCGTCCGGAAGGGGTTAATTAGCATGGCCCCGTCCTTTCGTACTTCCGGGGGAAGTTCACGAATAGACAAAAGAGAAACTGAAGGAAAGAGAAAGAGAGGAAAAAGGAAAAAGAGATAGAAAGAGAGTAAGATTTACTTAAAGTTTCCGTGTCTTTAACTTATTTAAACATGCTACATACGTTAAAAAATATCTTATAATATCCTTTATGAATTAAAAATAATTAATAAAGAGAGAGAAGAAGAGAAAGAGAGAGAGAGAGAGAGAGAGAGAAATGGCTTTTTCACATGCATTCAGTAATTACGTTTTGATTAATACTATATTTCTTATATTAATAAAAGTTAAATATTTTAATAACAAGAATACTTTATAAAATACTTCTATACAGATACATTTTATTGCAAGAAATAATTTTAATATAAATCATTAAAATATAGTTTCTAAAATCATTACATATAAATATACAGATTAACTCAATATCCTTATTCTCTCAGAAAAAATGTCTGACACCAAGACAAAAAATATTCTTGACCTATTTAATCTTATTACAACTCATGTAGTATATACAACCTCATGTAGTACAAAAATAAAACAAGATTAAGATTAAATCAAAAAATTTTTTCTTCAGATCAGTAATTATTTTGAATAGTATGATACCATCGACATATTCACAAAGAATTATTGTGTGTCGATTTCTTACATAAAATACCTTCATCAATAAAACTTTAAAAGTAATTTATATATATTTAGAAATTGATTTGGTAATAAATTCTTCTTTACACAAGTCCCGTAAGGGTTCTGAAACCGTCAGAGAGAAACAACTCTCGGTGAAGTCGGGCTGCTCGATGTCGCTTACGATTGCCGAGTCTGCGTTTGCGCCTCCAATACGTTAAACTCAGGCCGTAATCAGTTCTCTCTGTTACGAGCGAACGCAATCGTCCTTCCCTGATTTTACGAGCGCGTGGTGAGAGAGGAGCGCAATTCCAGGATCGGGCAATAAAACGATATTCTCTATTGTGAGCTAGCCCGGCCGCGTGTCCGGCTGGAAAAAGGACGAGAGGGAAAGGAGCGAGCGGGAGTGATCGAGAGCGGAGGAATGGGACAGCGGGCAGTGAAGGCTGAAAAGGCGGAAAACCGCGCGGTCAGATGCGGTTCCGGAGATTTACGGGTCACCGGATAACGAAGAGGACTCATCAGCATCGGCGACGCTATGCGAATGGCCGGCCTTTTGTGTCTCTTGCCCGCATACTCGTTGCGCAAAGCCCTACGTGATTCTGCGACGAATAAGAGAGAAAGAGACAAAAGAAAGAGAGAGAGAAAAGAGCCGCGAGCGTTCAATCAATTTAATTACTCGCTGGAACCGCGCATACCGAAGCGGGATGCAGCGTTCGTCGAGATGTAGCGCGCGCAACGGCGAGAAACAGGACTGCTGCTCGAGTGACTTGTCTCTCTCTCTCTCGTAGCGATGTTAAATCTTCCTCGAGTGGACGACGATTGGAAGATAGAAGATAAAGATCTGTATCTGCATCGATATAAATCGCTATAGAATCTTACGCAACGTACACTGCGCTATCGTGATTTCTGCGGTTGTACGTCTGATTGAAAGGATTTGTTTTGCTAATTTTCAGATTCGTCTTTAATTAAAGGCAATGAATATTTTATAATTCATACGTAATTGGTACAAGAAATAATCTTGTAATGATAATGTTAATTGCTCGAATTGCAAAAATTATCTTCCAATTGAGAGAGAGAGAGAGAGAGAGAGAGAGAGAGAGAAAGAGAGAGAGAGACAAAAAACACAGATAATTTAGACTTAGTCGTATATAATTAAACAGCAGAAAGTCACGATTCTCGTATTTCTTTCATCTCGATCGCAGTAATCGTAAAAAGAGTGCATCGTCATATTGATTACAGGCGATTCAAAATATCCGGCAGGGTAAATAGCCCGAGAAGGTGTTACACAAGGAGAGCAACACGCAATCTCGCCGAGAGACCTCGACGGACAAATTTACGCCGTGAAAAATGTCGCGCGCGTGCGGGCGCCATTAATACGGATCATTAGATCAAGCGGAGGGGAATATCAAAGGGAACGGACTCTAATTATTCTTGCCGACGCATGACAAATTGATACAATCGGGGAGACTGATGACGCGCGCACTCGCCGGGATCGCGCGATGGCCGAAAGATGACAAACGAGTATGTTAATTGCGAAAGGGCACGCATAGGCGTGCGGCATTCGAGCGTATAGCGCGGCGCGGCGCGGCGCGGCAGTACGCGACGCTGTTTTACGACTGTTTTAAAGCTGACTGAAATACGACGACCGATGAAATCGGTGCGAGCTAGCGCCGTCTTCCGTATGACTTTATGACTCTCTTGCGCAATGATAGGCGTAGAAAAATCGTATGGACGTGCAGAGGTCCGTAATCGCCCCGCCCGTACCGTTCCCACAGCCTCTCGATTAGCCTTTGATATTGAACATCGTACCGCGGCGCAATCCGCGTACTATAATTGAACCGATTTTTCCGGCGGGAAACATCGTGCAATAATTTTTCACGGGTTTTCCGGGCTTTTCTCGACGTATACGGGTGAAAACGAGCGTCGTATTTTTGGATCTCCGGTGATGGACGTGGAAAGATTCACCTCGTCATATATCGAGTAATATTTGTATTTTCTCTCTGTTAACCGTGTCTTTGCGATTGTCTATAAAATTGCAAAAATGACTTGACAATGTTTACGCCTCATGCAAATTCCCGTGTCATGTAAATTTCCACGCCGCACGTCGCGTGATCGCCAATCTTCAATCTTCTACGACGCGCGGACCTATAATGCAGACAAGAGGCCGTAGCCTCGTAGTCATTTATCTCAAATTTTCCACGTCATTATCCCTGCGTTCGATTACGCGGACGGCATTTCTCTCATCATAGATAATGCGTTGTATTAACATTATCAATGAACCGGCGAACAAAACCATAGGCGGGCGATCTTGCCATTTTTGCGACCGTAGGAGAACAACGTAGCGGAATACCCATTCCGCGGGAATAAATTAGTATTTTCATCGCAAACATATCTCTTCACGCACGGTACAGCCTCTCTTCGATATAAAATAATATCGTAATAAGATTTTCTCTTGAATTTTCGCCAAGATGAAAAACCGACTTTGCATTTGTTCATTAGGAAATGTATCTCTATGATTAATACCTATATTTCCACACAAATGCGCGCGCGCGCGCGCGCATTACGAATGAAAGTTTATAGAGATTCAAACAACGAGACCCGAGTACGCTCACGCATTATAGTGAGCAATGCTCACGATAGTAAGCAAGCTTATTATAGAAGTCAATCATGACATTGTTCCGGACGATCCCTAACGGATTCTCGATTCCGCACGACGGACGCGGGTTCTCGAAATTTCCCGTCGGCGCATCGCGTAAGAGTGTCTTTTTAATCACCACTATCCGCACACTTGCATTATAACCGGAAATATTAATTTCCAATCGTTCGAAGCGGCCACACCTCGGGGCGAATGATTAACGTTTCGCGCGGTATGCGAAGAAACCAGATATCGGATTCGCTGGAATCCGCTAGGTAACGCGCGAACGTCTCCGCATGTAATTACGCACAATATGATAGCCGTATGCCATTTCGTGCGCTTTTAAATACACATCCCGGTTTAATGCGCGCGTCTGGCGCGACGATGATGCACAATAACGCGCGACAAAGAATGCAGTTACGGCGCGATTTAATCGTATGACGGCTCGGGCAACTTGATGGGGCGTCAGACGTGCCGGGTATCTTTAGGCGCGTTAAAGAATTTCTCACGAGGCTGCCATTAGCGGTATGCGAGACACGCGAGAAACTTGTTGGGAAAATTCAGATACGCGTGAAACAAGAAGACACGAGATGTCCAGCCCAAATTACCTCGGGAATATTACAAAGTTTAAATCGTAATTTAGATAAACAGGCCGCATAAGTGGGAGACCGAAAAAGACCGGTTCGAACTAATTTCGATGGGTATCGCAGTAATTATTTGACGGCCGTTCAGAGTAATCGTTTTCATTATTTTAAGCTCTGGAGATATTGATATCGAAAAAGTGCCACCGTTTCATTGACATGCAGCGCGCGAGTCGCCGCCGTTTCTTTTCATTCGCCTCACGTTTTCCTTTAATACCTCTGCTAAGATTTTAAACAGCTCATCAGATTATTCCCGACCGAATTCTAATTCGATAATTTCTGGTTGAAAATGCAACCAGACTGATCGATCAGAAAATTAACTTACGTTATAAATAACTCGAATAAATAAGACCAATAAAAACACATACGCCCACACATGTGCGACGAGTAATAAGCTTGTATACTGCAAATTTAACAAATGTCCTTATTAAAAATCTTTAATAAATAGAAGCCCGCCTTCTTTACGGAATAAAGTTGTCGTATCAATTGTAGAATTTTATTGCCGGCAGTACTTCAGTATACCCTCTTCCCCCCTCGCCGCTGAGAGATCCGATGCACTATCTCATGCGGGACGCACAACTATCCCAGTAACGTAAATTCCGATCGGAAAATGTACTTTCGCCGGTTCGCAGGGGGCTTTCGACGCAGACCGACAGTGTCCTGTCGCACGAGCTGCGCGCGCGATAAATATTCACGAGGCTGCCACAACGTCGCGATGCGCCGGATCGGCGGATCTATCGGCAAGCCGCTCGAGGCTTCGAGCCGAGCTTCATAAACAACGACAGCGCACACCGACAGGTTGGTTAGTTACGATCCTCGCGGAGGTCGTAGCGCGTAGCGAGCGAGGAGTGTCGAGGAGGAGGCGTGGACGCGACCTTTAAAATTTTCCTGCACCTTCGCGCGATCATGTTGCATCGTGTTTGCGCGATGCCGCGCGATACACACGTATACACGTTTCCTCGCGTTAAGTTACGTTGCGGCAATCCTCGTCGAGCCATGATTTTCGTCGACGCAAAACGTCGATCTTGCAAATTACCAACCGAGAAGTCGTCGAAGATTCCTGCGTGCGTATCGAAAATTATTTCATTCGTAAGAAACTTGTATTTCTATCCGAAGTCAACTCTTTTTTCGAGCCAGTCGAGAGAAACGTTTAGACACTCTCTAGCGCTTGGTATCATTTTACTCTTTGCAATGATACAGCAAAACAATATAAAAGGAAATAAAGTTTTTAAGAAACATTTTTAGAAAAGAAATAAATCTCCAATTTGCATTTCCGGATTTTCTCCGTAAAACTTTAAGCAGGAAAACTCAGTTCGTTCTTAACGACTTAACTGAACCTGGCAGTCAACTGCGAATTATTCTGAAAAGCATTTGATATTTCACTCGACGCAAATCGTCAGCGATAGAGAAACTTTTAACATACTATTGCCGAGCACGTAAGTAAAGAGAACGTGAATGTATCTCGTAAACCCACCATATTATTCGCTTGATCTACGAGCGAACGCGGTAGCGCCGTGGTACCTCAACGGTAATGATACGATATGTAGAAACGGTAACATCCGGAACCGAGATTGAGCCTCTATTAACATCGCCTCCGTTCAATCTTTATTAGTCTATTCTCTCTCTCTCTCTCTCTCTCTCTCTCTCGCACGCACGCGCGTTCTCCTCGCCGTTCCTGTCGTATAAATGTATTTTCCTGCTCGCTACGTGTTCCTCTCTCGCGCGATTTGCGTAACCAGCTATAGTAACAATATTTCTGGCCTCGCGCAGCCGCCGCCGAAGGGCACAGACGTCGGGATTCCGCGTGGTACAACATCAAACGGCACCTTTGTGCAACGACGGCGGCGGCGGCGGGAACGGCCGTCACTCTGCGCGAGAGTCGGCCGGCATGAGTTTGGCTCATATTCAGATTATAATGGCGGTGAAAGTGAAGTAAGTGCGAGAGACAACAAAAGGGGCGCGATTCTGACGATGCGGCGTAGAAAGCATCACAAAGCGATCGATAACATTCGCGCGGTGTGCGTGTGTGTGTGTGTAAAAGTTACAACTCTCGGAAGTACCGGCGTCCGTGAAGCCCGTTAATTAATGAGCAAGGTTGATTTAATGAGCAATCCAAAAGCGGACAAAGACTTAGTTAGGAGTTTTCGTTGACTAATCAATACTTATTCTCCTCTTTCCTGGCGTTCTCCGCGACAACGCGGAGATACGGCGATCGTCGTAGGGGAACGACGGGAGGCTGAAACTCCAGAGAAGGAAAATTCGAAAGCGCGATGAAGGCATTCCCGCCAGGCAATCATTATTGCACTTTATCGCACAAGCTCGCGCGTAAAACACTAATTAAATGCGCGCGATTAGTTAGCGCCAGTTAATTATGTAGATTAATATGCAAATGACTTCTTCCCTCTCTCTCTCTCTTTTTCTCATTTCCACGGATCTCCGGGCAAAGTTGCAACGCGCGCGCGGCAGGGCGCGGTGCGTTTCGCCACGTGGTCTTTTGGGTCGAACCTAATCAACCTGCGCTCGAATAAGAGATACCGGTAATTAATCTCACGGACTCCCTCGGCGGAGATTAAAGCGAGAACGCCAGTTAAAAAGGTTTCCACTCTCAGGTACGCATACTAAATTTAGCCCAACTTTGCCATACGTTATCGCCTTGATAGTAATGACGGCTTCGATAAGAATCCGATTTGAATCCGCTAAACAGAATATAAATTCGAGCGAAATATTAAGCAATATCTTTTGCAATTATTGTCAGATATTTCATTTCAATACATTGTGACATTCTAACGTGACATTATATCGCGCTAAGGCATTGCTGAAGGTATGTGAAAATGAAAGAGATTAGGTCAAAAAGCAAATTACGCTTAGCACCATAAAAAGCGACACTGACGAATTTATTTCGCTGCCACGTAATTATTGTCAGCGAATCGCTGCGAGTAACGCAGTTTCTGCAACGCGAGCGTTCACGAGCGACACTCGGCGAGAATTACCTGTCTTCTCGCTCGTGCTGGGCGTGATAGGCGGAATTCCACGTAATACTTGAATAACTTGGACTCGTATGAGTTCGACAAAAACCGAACCTAGCAATGCACCGGCGCGGCGGCGGCGGCGCGGCGTGCGCATTCAGGCCGCGTTGCATTGAAGACACACCCGGATGACTTCAGAATTCTTTCACTCTTATTGCAAAGCGAGCATATTATGTCGAGTTGGGCAACGATTGCGAAATATCGCGCGGTGCTAAGACGGCATTGTACTCTCGCTAAAAGAAGCGTAGAGGATTCATCCGTAAAACATAATCGTAACATCGTTTTTGCACAAAAGATCCAATTACTCCGGACAAGTAAGATCTTCTAATTCAATACGACTCTTTTTCTTCCACGATAAACCAAATGTTACCTCATGTAAATTACAAACGGAAAGCATCGTGATGTACCAATCCCACGTGTACTTGCCGTAACGATTGCATTAGCTGTCGCGTTGACTCGGTTAATTATCGCTAATGAAAACCAATTAAAGCTCGTCAATACGTGACGGCTAGACAGAAGCGCAGCCATTGCGAAAAATACGGATCGACTTCAAAGACTCGCCGCGCCAAACAAAAAACCATACCCACGCTCTGATTTCGCACACCATTCCATGCAGAATTACGTTAACTCGCAGATATATACAGTCACCATTTTCTTCATTAAATTATTTAAAAAATCAGAATAAATTATAATTACTCAACATAAGCAAAGAAAGCTAAGTGCTACAAAATATAAAAATACGATTGTGCACTATTTTTACTACATTATTGCTTCATATAAATTATCATTAATACAAAACAACCTACGAAATTTAATCTAATTTCAAGAATCTATAACTATAAAAGTTACCTTTTGAAAAAACAAAGGAAAAGAAGCATCCCATTTCTATTCATCTCGAGTCTCGAGCTTTTACTATTAAAGGGCACTTTCAAGGCACTAAAAACGTCGATTTTAAACGAGCAAGCAATGAAATTCAAGATTGCCCGTGACGGCGAAACGGAAACGGTCGCGTCAAAGTGACACACGCGTTATGCCCCTGGCAATTCTTCAAGCTTAACATTAAAACCGCCCCGCAGGTGAGGTGGCAAAAGGACGACCTAAGCTTTGACGACAGGTAGACACGTCGGCGTCCGACCTTATAAACTCCCGGGGCCCTGGGAAGATGAGTCTAGCGCCTCCGTATACCTCATGTAACTAACATTAGATGCATAATGCATGAATAGGTGGCCGTGCTAGGTGTCGTCACGACAACGCTCTGCAACCCGCAACGCCCCTCTGCATGCGGAGGCGAGTGCAGTCGTCGCGGCTGTGAGGACCAACGGAAGGCATCGAGTGTACAATCGAGAACTCGTCAGACTCGTCGCGTCGGTACGATTTTAATGCATGTTCAAACTAATAGAGCTGATAGTAGTAATGCGAAAATAACGACGGGACATCGCTTCCTTATTTGAGTTGCAAATTTTTTTTTTTTTCGATTTCAGCCGTTAATGATAATTTTCTAATATATTTATGTCATGAAATGAGAAAATCCTATTAAGATAAAATTAATAATTACAGTAAGAATATAAAAATACCGCGGCACTACCGACGATTCGCTCGTAAGCAATTACACAGCCGGTGAGGGTACAGTATCAACAAGTAGCAACGTTTTCAGGAGAGACAAGCCCAACATCGGCCTCTAAGATTTCGCGCACCGATATACCTACGTACCCCGTCTGAGATCTTCACCGATAGAGCATTGTAAACCATTGTAATGGTAATGCAACGCATGTTCGGTAGCCCCGATATATATCATCCACTATCGATCCAACTATTTCACGATTTTATCGTCGCTCGCTAATGCGATTCGATCGCATCGCACGACCGATGTTCGGGATACATCCGTGCGACACACGAAAGAATCCTCCAATATTTCACAAATATCAACTACTGTATTAATAATATTACTAATAAGATTAGACATGGAGCCTGTAATTTCCTCAATTTTCTTCACATGCGGGGACAAGCCGCCCCGAGAGGACTCTTAGATTACGAGCGTGTAATCTAAGAAGAGACAGCACATCGCTCATCTAAAATTAGTTAACCCCGACATCGATGCATCCGACCCGAGCTCCTCGCCACCAAAGAACTTATCGTCGCGCCGTGCGAACGTCCCGATGAAACAATTAAGTCACCCAGCGAGCGGCCGAGCCGGGAGCGAGGATGACGCAAAGCGCGTATACCGCCGCGCGAGTACCGAGTGGCGCGGCATAAATCATCCGATTCGCGACGGTAATGATACTCCGCGACAGCTCGGTAGCGCATTATGTATGCATTTGCAGCGTTACTCGCCGCAATTACAACCGCACACGTAGCGCAACGTGCGCCGCCGCCGCCGCCGCCGCCGGTGCGGTAACGTCGACGATGTACGTACCTGCTCCGACCGCGATTGCCGGTGATTCTAAATCGATTTATCGAAGAACGCCGGAAGGAGCGCGCGCCCAGGTGTCGCTGCGTTTTCGCAAGAGATTAACGATCCATAGGTTTACACACACGCTGCGACGCTTTAATGCCGCGATCCTGCGGCACAGGCACTAATCCGTTAATATAGCGCTCGGATGGCTCGATTAGTGTCTCAAATACTGGAAATTCGATCCTAAAATGCGCCCTCTTCAAATCAAACGATTGAAGTTTTCTTTCTAATAAAATGTTATAGCGATAAATGCACTCTGTAGGAATTAAATAGAATTAAATACAATTATATTAACGTAAACATGACTACGTAACAATTGTTATTTTAATAATTTATCTATTTAGAAATGTATTCAACTCTCGGTTATCACATTTCTCTCCAGTCGCATCGTCGTCACACTGGGTATCCATTTCGATTTTCAAACGGTTACCGTTTTAAAACTATCAAAGATATGATAACCAACAAATTCAGGATTAACTTCAATTCTTTTAGAATATTATTTAATATTTACAATGTTAAAATTTGAAAAGCTTTATGTTAAAAGAGGTCTTCGAAATTGTAATTTTCAGAAAAAATCAGTTTTTACGAAAAAAAATCCTGTTTTTTTAAATTTCAAATATTTTAAGTTAAAAATTTATGTGGTTACCGTTGACATATAGTACTTTAAGGGAAAAAGTAGTTTTTTAATCGGCGCTTAAAAAGAATTTATTTTGAAGGTAGAAGGAAGGTATAAGCAGGATATAAGTAAAACTTATTTGACTCAAAGTTGACGCATGGGTACACTAGCTGTAGCCAGTATAACAATAAAGGGTTAAGATCGAATTTCAAGTAGAATACCAGTAATTTGATCATTTACTCTAAAAATAGCCAACTAAATTATACGTTCCAATAAAAAATCTAATTAATTAACGAGCGCACACGGAGTGCTAATAACATTATTTTATAGAAAATCAATAATATTTATTTAAAACAAGTATTAGTTTTCTATAATTCAGAAAATATTACTTGTTTGAAATAAATATTATTGATTTTCTATAAAATATGTTATTAGCACTATTCAAAGAAATATTTATTTGTATCTAGCAATTTTTTTGCTCAGTGCACACACCAAAAGCACACACCATTTACGTTTCTGCACTTACAGCATTACACTGATCTTGCGCCTATTACTTGGACTACCCTCAACAGGATTGGCAGAGCGTAATCTCTCGTTCGTCGGCTTCTCCGAACAATAGAGCGACCGAGACGCTGGATATATCATCGGAGCTGAGAGCACGCAATGCCGTTAAGCGCGCGGTTTCGTAGCGACGCATGAATATAATATGGGCATTAATAAATCCGAGCGGAGGGCATTAATACGGGCTAATGTATGCGCACGCGGCATTTGTTACGCTGTCGTAAAAGTCGGGGCTCTAGGCTCGGCGGCGTCACAATAGCCAACCACCGTTGTTGCCTGTCCGTGGCCGTGGACGGTGCAGCCTGACCTGGTCCGCGCTCCGCCGAGCGCTACTCCCGCCTCCCGCTTGTTCCCGCGCGGCATTTCACTTCCGGTTACCGGGGCCGGAGCTTGTCGCGGGAACTTGTCGCGGCTTGACTTATCTTGAGTGTCTCTCACGGACCGTGTCACGACTAATCGCCCTCGAGAGCGTGCGCGTTCAGGATGCTGCGGTTGATCGGTACTCTCGTCGTTACAACGATCTCTAACCCCGGGTAACTGAGAAGCGACGCACATCAGTTGGTCGAAGAAAATGAGAGTAGATGTAGTTATCGCATTATGTAAAAGCTGACAATTCCATTTACTTTAAACAACAACGGTAAGCTTTTAATCTTGTCTTGCCGTCTTACTTTCCTTGCAACATCAAGTATTATCCTGTGAATCCTTGCGACACAGCTTGGGAATAATCATTATGCGGTTGAAGGAACTCGCGTGTTCGCGATAGAAACTAGAATAGAAGTAAATTACATGGGTTACACGGCGAGAGGAATTCGAGGTTAGATTTCCTCGCTTTTTCGTCAATGTAAAAAATTCGGAGACGGTCCAAGCTCATCGCGAGAGTAATTTTTCTAGCCGCTCCCACTTTTTAACCGCATTAGGGTCGGAAATACTTTCTCAACCGCGGCCGTTAAGCTTGGTCGAAGTCCGGAATTTCGGCCGTCTTTCCGCTTGACGAATGAGCGGATGGAAAAAGGTGTCGTAGAAAAGAAGAAAAGAGGGATTAGCGTGACACTTTTATGTATCAGATCCTTCACACATACATTGTAAACGATAAACCATTTCAAATGCTCGATGGCTATGTATATTCCTCTGAAAATACTTATTTCTTTATTTATTATTTTTAATATATAAGTGTATAGACTAGCATGTATGTTTTAAATACATACTTTCCATGTATTTTGGTGGTTGGACTTAGTTATTTAAAGTCATAATATAATCTCCATTTGCGCGCGATCTTAATTATTTTAGCTAAAATGTTAAATAAATTATTGTTCAAAAGAAATGGTCCTCTGCTACTATTTCAACCTGTTATATGTTATGTACACGTTTAACTCGTAATTTTATTTATGCAATTAGGTTACATCAGAGTGTCCCGACAGAATTACCCATTTGTCGTAATGAATTCATCGTTCAGACGTATTTTAATTTACAAGATAAAAACACGTATTTTGCACGCGTAAAATCACAATGAATAGACTTTTACGAAAGTTTAAATTACAAAATGGATGAAAGAGAGAAAAGAAATAAAATATACAAATCTTCGTACATACGATAAATTAATAATTATTTATCATTCTTTCCTACGTAAAATCACTTTCGAGTACGAGATACAAATTTCTGCTACTTACTACCGGCATCGACATTTTTCAACATGCAAAGCGGCCTCGTTAAAACTGCGTGATCCTGCTCCAGCATATCCCACGAACCGTGGGATTTCCGATACGCAAGGATGAGGAATGCAGATCGGTTCGTTCCCGAGGACAAGCGGACGAGACGTACGACCGTCGTCGTTACTCGTCGGACGTGCGCACAACGTACCGCGCGGATATAAATAAAATAAACTCGATGCGCGTCGCGTCGACAGGCGGGGTTGGGACTTCAGGTGGCGATTCAATGTCCGTCCGCGAGCGGAAGGTCGTCCTTCCTATACGACGGCGGGGGAGGGAAGTGCACGCGTATAGATAGGTAACGCTCAAACGCGTAGGCAGATATTGAAAGAGAGCGCGAGAGACGAGCATATAGAAAACTCGGCGCGCTGCCGCGGGTGAAGACAGGCGGGCGGAAAAGGAGCCTCGCGCAGGACATCGGGAGGACGTGACAACTTCACCGAGCGTGTCGGTGCTCGTTAACGGTAACACCGTGCACCTTCGAGCAGCTTGCGGATGCGCATCCGTCTCGTTCGCACGGAGCCGAACGCCAAGTTCCGTCGACGACATCGCCATGATCGATTTGGTAGCAATGTGCACTCGCATGTGCGCCCGCATCCTGTGTCCTCGGTTTAATTTGAAAGAACGACACAGTGCACACGATAAATAGAGAGAGAGAGAGAGAGAGAGAGATAGCGTTTATGAATACACAAGAGAGACGAATAAACTCGGCGAAAAATCCAGGGAGGGTGGGCGCGCGTTGTACGAGCCCAAGGAGAAATATTTTATCACACCTATACGGGCAGTAAAGCGTTATAAAGGGGCCACGGGACTCTTAACGTATATAGCATATACCATCCGCCACAAAACGACGTTGACAACGTATCGCTCTTGCGAAAGTGCACAAAATGCACAGCGGATGAACCGTGGCGAGCGCGTGTCAGTAAATAAATCGGTCCAACGGCCCGGAGATAACATACTCGGAGCGGCGGAATAAATAACGGACGTTAACGGCATTGCGCGCGCGGGGCCGAGGCGTCTTAACGGCCGCGTCCCGTTTATCGCGATAATGCCGCGGCATGCATACCCGGTATGTGCCCGTCGCGTACCATTAATCGGCGATAAAGCGCGCCGGTTTGGCCCCGCGCGCGAGGATCGCGCCAATAAAGCGCGGAATTACAGGCCGCGCGACAAGCGGCGAGCGCGAGAGCGGACGAATGAACGCGCGCCGCGGCGCAAAAAGCCAATCGTTATTAACGCGTTAGCATAAATCCCTATTGCGAGGGGGAGGGGGGAGGGGGAAAGAGGGGGAGAAGCTGCAGCACCGTATGGTGCGCCCGCGGTGGCCTACCGCCGCCAGCGAAGGTGGCAAAAACGCCGATTGTCCGCCGACGTTAAGTGAGCCTCCGTACACCGCGGCTGTTGACAATGACCGTCTCCCTGAGAGACGGTCTCCCGAGGAAGCCATGTGAAGGCTCGTTGAGCACGACGACGTGCCACCGCGGAAACTAAGGCCGGAGTTACGGCCCCGTAGTCGCTATATCGTCGTGCCCGACGACGACGACGACGACGACGACGACGACGACGACGATCAGTCGAATGGGCTCTGAGGTACGTATCCAGCGCTCGGCAATAAATGTCGTAAGAAGAGAGAGCCTAAGCCGGTAATGACGCCCGGTCGCGGTGGTGAGTGTCGTCACGCGTCGCCGACCCGGGATGGGAGGTGAGGAGGGGAGGGAGAAAAGTGACGGCTCGCCGGGGGGAAAGAAATCAGACGTCACGGATCGTTTCGAGAGCCGCCTGTTGTCGAAATGATCCGTGACGTTCGAATCCTCATCGTGACGAGCCTTACATATTGGATATTCTTCTCTCCTCCCCCGGGAGAGGAAATGAAAAGTCAGAAAATCGTACGACGACAATAAGTTCGCGGTGGGGCGAGTAAAAACACGCGCTTTGCTTACGTTGCCTGCTGCCACGAGAAGATAAATCTGTCATTAGAAAATGGATTGCGAATATTAAGAATCGATGTATCCGATCAACTATCGAAAATGTATACAACGTGCATAAACAAATATATACGTACCTTTAAAAAAAAATGTCAAAATAATATGTTACTTTGACTAAATTTCCCAACTAAATTCAATTTTGTCTATTCAGAAGTATTCATATATTTCAATTACTTAACTATACAAATACTTGTTGAAATTTGTATATCAAGTTAAATGCATAAATTCTTGGACTGACAAAATTTCAATTTAGTTAAAAAATTTCGTGAAATCAACAATATTTTTCTCTCCGTGTATACACAAAAGATAATGATTGCTTTTCTATTTATATTTCTCACTAATAAGAAAAATAAATTCCCAATCGATAGGAACCACCCTTGGTTTCGAATCAGATCGCAGGTTCGCGTGCACCGTCTACGCGCAACAGCCCCTGCGAAGCGCAAATTCACCGTCGCCTGCGAAATTATTCAGAACTGCAGAAACGCCGCGTATCGGCTGATAAGACTTTATACCCGAGCAACCCACACGGTGCCCCGCGTAATGACGAGCGTAACGCACGGTAATACAAAACGACAGAAAAAAAACGGACACGGAGGAACAAAGTGACTGGGGAGGGTTGAATGGGGTCCGATCGGCGGCGATAGCTAGCTGGGGGTTGCCGCCGTCGGTCGCCATTACCATGAAATATTAAACATCGGCCACGGTAATTACCGCGATGGAAGCGACGCGGCTGCGATTAGATCTAAGGCGGCCGGCTAATGCTGTTAATTGCGATGGATTGCGTAATTGTCGGCGCGAAGGGTATCCGCCTCGGGCGCTGCGCACGCTTTAATGCACACGCGTGTCAGAGCGCGTAACGTGTGTGACTATAAGAGAGGGAGAAAGAGACAGGTCCGGCACGAGATAAGGAATAATAAGGCGGCCACGCTCTCGTACTTTCCTTCTTAATACGCAAATTACGATTCCGCGCCGCGCTCGCTGTGCAACCGAATGCATCTTACATAAGCCGCGCGAATAAATTAACGTCGATTCTGAAGCGCGGCTGAAAAATCGCTCTGTGCGCTCGCGGCCGATAATTGCGCGCGATTATCCAAATAAAGCTGTGAAAACATACAAATAACGACGTGTAATGTATTCTCTAATGCGGCAAGCTTTCAGTTTTTTAGGCTTTTGCGAAAATGTTTGCGCTAAAGCCGAATGTATGTACCTTACGTAAAGCGCGATCAATTAACGTCAATCTTGTATACCTTAAAAATCCCTGCGCGATTGTGCGCGCATTGTACGCGGTGTAAAAAGTCGCTCGGACACGACGGTGAAAATAAACAAATGTCCGTCATATCCTTTCTAATTTAATAAATTTCTTACGAGCCCATTACGCGCGTTTGTCGTTGAAGGCGAGTCTTACATAAGATTCACACGAAAAGTTAATATCAATATTATATATCTCGAAGGTAAATGCACTTTAGTTGCAAATGTATGCAAAAAAAAGTAACTTTTTAATTTAGCTGAGCTTATCTTATTATCAACGCCTTATACGTGGTCGACAAATAAATAAATGTACGTCATTTGCATAATCTGAAAAACGATAAGGCCATATAAGTGCAGAGCAGTTAATTTTGTCTTTTTACCGAGCGAACTTTCAATTTTTTTTTTGGCCTTTCAATCAATAAGCAAAAATAAAAGTTAGAAGAAAATACAGACCAATATAGAATATTGGATGTGCATGATGTAAGAGAATCCGAAAGCTATAATAGAAAGACGCTCATTACACACCGGATGTTAATAAACTATATATTATTAATTCGCAAAGGATGTAATGTAATTGTACATCGATTGAAAATCATGTAGTTAAACAAATTAATGCCCTATATATATGTAGATTATTGTACGTAATTTTGTAAACTGCGATATTATTAGTTGATTCGTAAATTTATGAGTGCGGGAGAAATCGTGAATAGAATGATTAACCCTTTCACATTTTTTTGCAGACTAAAAAAACGTATATCAGTAATTATTAAACGATTATTTTCTGCTACATGTATAAACGATCAAAATGCACATTTTTTTAAAGCCTTAATTTTCTGTCAATTTTCTCGCGCAAAATTTTACAAAAAAAAATATAACAGATAACTTTTAATAGATACTGATAACACGATAACGGTAATAAAGACATAAGTTTAGAACACTTGGAATTGATTAGTCGTATATTTGTATAAATTTTAATATTAGCATTCGTAGATCAAAAAATTTACGTCACATGAAAGATCAGCAAAATTTTCTTGCAATTTAAAATGGATCTCCGCCTGAATCTCCTTTCGCGCGACTTTGAAGGAATAAAGCACGCTCACACATGCTAAAAACATCATATGGTGGCTACCAAAGACCGTGCCACGCAGGGAAATAAATGATCCCATTACAGCCATAAATCAATCGTCGCAAAAAGAGCCGAAGTTGCCGACATGGGCTGAATGACATGCAGGTACAAAGGTATTCATACGGGCACGTCGGGTGTTATCGCGCGAACTTATATGTTGGTTCTTCTCGCCGCGTCTTTAGAGAAATCTTGTCAGGTTTTTCTACAGAAAAATTTGTTTTTCAAATCGATAAAAAATCTACAGATGAAAGAATTGACACAAACGCTTAACCGGTAGCTCATTTTTTTTCCCCTACGGACGAGATATCCTTGAAAACGCGTGTTATTTATCGAGACGCGTCGAAGCTGGACGATTGGAGATTGAAAAGTTTATATGCTAAACACCTCGAATTAAAAATTCAAAATATCGTTCCTCCGAAATAAATTTTTCCTGTAAAGCACCTAGTTCTACAATCGCTCCTTCACGACGTCAGGTTGGCGCCTGAAGAATATTCACGAGATGAATGCGAGAGGAGTAGAGCGGCAGTACAGACGCGACGATATATGGGTTGCCGAAAGGAACTCTCCTCCTCCACCTCCTCCTTCTCCCCCTGCGATACGAGATCCACGGCGGCTGCTTTTGTAATCGAGGTATCGTCTTCTTATTCGCGCGGTGTGTTTAGGAACGCTGCGTTGGAGCACGATCCTTCCAATGCTGTTCGTTCGCAGGCGGGGGAAAAAGCACGCCGGGCAATTTGTGACGAGGTGCTGGCGGCGCGATGCAAGCTCGACATGTACGCGCGCGCGTGCTATTATACACACGGACGTATATATCTTTATACCTTTGTACGTAAATACAGGCGGCGGCGATGGCGACGGCAAAGGCGCGACTCGCGCGCGATTGCTCTCATTAACCGTAATGTGTCTAGGTGACTCGATAAAAGCGAGGGGATTCCGATGTCGCGTAAACGCAGGATATATGGACCGTTTAGGTGATATACGTCACTCCCGTGCGCTCGTCGCCCCGCGAAATTTGCTTGAAATGCCGCGCGGAGGCACTTCTTGCGGCAGGAATTACCCTCGACGATCACTCCGCGGGATGTACGTGGATTAAATGTATAAAGGGTATCGCCGCGTTTTTTTTTTCTTTCCGATATAAAGGTATTGGCCGCAGATATTTTGGTCTAAACCAAGAAGAATGACGGGCATACATAGGTGGTATCTAATTATACGACTGTTGAAAAAGTTTTAAAGAGATTTTTATGAATCATGCATGAGGGGGCATGATGTCGTATGTAGATTACCTGTATGTAGAATACACATATAAGTCCTCCGCGTCGTTTCTCAAGCTTTCTTGCTGCCTCTTTTTCAGTTGCATTTATCCTCGTGACCCACCCATTTTTCAGCTTTGAAATTATGCGCTTCACGTAACCTACTCGAAAATAGTTATCTCAATATCTCTCACACGTAACCCTTCAGAAATATATGCAGTGAGCTATGTATATCATTACCCTACATCAACGACACCTGTTCCTAACATAGAACATCTCTATATTACATTCATACATATCTTATTACGCAGACATAAAATATTTATACGTTTTTTCTCTCTCTCTCTCTCTCTCTCTCAACGAGAAATGCTCGCCGTCGATATTCCCGAGGACCACGTGGATCGCGAGGCATAAAAACGTGTGAAATCCTGCTCGATACGTAAAATCGAAGTGAAATTATTAATAATCGCTAGTGCCGTGGATGTTCGGCTCGCTCCAAAGCGAAAGCGAATCGTTTCGCGACGGCCGAATACGAGAAACGCGATAAAACCTGCGTTACGTGTAGGCGTGCCTACCTTCCGCGGTATCCAAAGCGTCGAAGACGGCCGAGCGGTTTAAATTACGACGACAAGTTCGGCGCTCCGCTTGCAAGCAAAGCACAGGCTCTGTCCGCTTGTACTGCTTTCCTCTCGTCCTTGACGCGATGGGTTACATCGGCTTTTGCGCATTTAAAACTGTCACCGCCTCACGGAGCGTAATACCCCATCAATAATCATCGAGACTAGTCGACTAGCAAAAGAGCATGCTGATTTATCAAGAGAAACTGTCAAGCAACAAGATAAAAGATCTCCAGAGAACGCCAAGCATTAGGTAAGTATTAGCATCGATGACAAGAGCATTTCATCTAGTAATACATTAATTTCAAGCTCATTTCATAATTTCCGGTAACTATGTCCTTCTCTCACATTTATTTTAATACATACATCAATTTTCATAAAGTGCTATATAAAATATTTCAAGAATAGAAAAGTAAAATCAATGTTCTCTCTCTCTCTATTAATGCATTTAATATAAATTCCCTCGTCATTATAAATTCACAATTTTAATTATAAAATTGAATAATTACAATATTTAAAGGATTTGAACGTTGTAGAGATAGAATATCATTCTTACATTAGTTAAATCTGATTCCAAGTTATCCTTTACTTTACAACGCCGCCTAACATATTGGCAACGCTTAATTACCTTTTCTAAATTTAACTTCCAAACGCGTTACTTCGTGATTTTCGTTTATAATAATAATGACAATCATTGTAAGCTGAAAAAACTGATGTCCCAGGTTTTATATCTGCTTCGTGCTCGCCTGTTCATGAATATTCTCCGATTCTTTCTCCCAGAATCCCTACAAAGTGCGTCTCTCGACGACGATGTTCGAACCGACTCCACCCCGACCTCCGATTTATCTTCGGATCGTCGCAGCGTTAATGAAGCGGATCGTTGCTCGGTGTACACCTAACCGACGAGCCGAGTCGTGGAACGCGCCGTGCGCGACGCTCACTTGCTCGACATTCCATACAAATGTTCCAGCCGATCAGATTACTTGCCCCGACTGATGCGCCAGCCGCCTTTCCTCTCCCCCCCCCCTTTCCCCTTTACTCTTCTTTTTTTCTCCGCAACCGGCAATTTCGTCGTGCGCGACGTTCCGCGGATCCGGTTAAGGAGACGCGTGCGTCACCTTCGCATTTCCAATGCCGTCTCTAACTCGCGGAGTTTAAACCCGCTCTCGAAATTACCATCAGAAAAAGATGAAATGTTTTCTCGTCTCGTTAAATTAGATACAAGCCGCGTGAGTTTTTTACAGAATAAAACGCAAGATTTATTGTATATTGTATATATATATATATATATATTACGGCCGTCGACGTGCTGATGCGACATCAGCCTCAGGAATATAAAATATAAAAATAAAAACTGAGCTTCTAAGATTAATCTTATTTTTGGATTGTTAGATTCTACTTTGTTTTTTTTTGTTCCCACTTTTCCTCAAATGTTTATTACACTCTCACAAAAATGCAAAACCGTGTGTATAACGATACAAATGATAACGGTATAAATGTACATGGATGCTATGTAGCGTATCGAACTCGGGTCTGCTGGTTCACTAATTGTAAGCCTAAATGACTGTGCAAATCAGTCATCCCTGCAGAAGAAACGATTCTTTAATGAGATTTTAAATACGTTACCACGACATCTTGGACGTTACGATACCATTATGTTTCAATGTTACGAAATTACGACACTTTTAGTTATGACTCTGACTCTATAAAGACGGAAAACTTTACAAGATGTATTTTTTTTAAAAAGTAATATGCGATGCTGATTCATCTGCTTCTGGACACTAACATGACAATTTATTAATACGTATTTTTTATACACTGAAAAAAAAGTAATATATTCAATAAGATATGTTATTGCGGGCTGCCAATTACAGATATACTCAATACAATAATATATGCTATTGCAGTATCAACATTGTACTTGCATTAATAGCAAATATTGTATTCAGTATTTTATGCAGTTAGCAGCCCGCAATCACATATGTTATTGGCTACATTACTTTTTTTTTCTGTGTATATAATTTAAAATAAGAGTATTCATTGATCAATTCAGAGCACAGTCTTTTAAATAAAACGTGTCCATGATTCATTAAGGAATATATCGCGAGTTCCTGTTTTAAAAAACAATTTATGTAAGTCTTCATGTAAGTATCACGATGTATATACCTTCGCAGTAACCAGAATTAATTCTCGAATAATCTCCATTTGTCTCTTCGCCCATACCACAAATCGTCAATCGCGATTTGACGTATACAAGTTGCGCTCATTATTTTTTATCGAACACATGCCTCAAGATAAAACGCGCCGAATCCTACGTGCATTTGCATAAGACGCGTATCACGCGAACGAATCGATCGCGGATGCTGCAGTAGCGGTTTCGTGAGGTAACCTTAAATTACTCCTGCGTCTTTAGAGACACGCGCGCCTTAAAAGCTCTCGTACGAAACACTCGTTTCAATCGAGATACTTATCGGCACGTAGGTACACAATATTACGCCAGTTGGGCTTGAATGTCGATATACACGGGCGAGACTTTCTTACGTTTTTATTACGGAATGTAAAAATTTCGACGTATTTACCGAACGTTACAAGCTGTATCTTTGCATATACACGCATGAACACGTACAGGTAACCGGGAAATTTATGCCAGCGAGATAAGCATAAATGCAGTTACTGCAATCAAGATAATTGAGAAATTCGCAAATATGTTTCCGTCAATTCCCGCTTGTTTAAAGAAATGTAAAAGGATGTTTTATCTTTTCAAATACGCATAACAGAGTTTTATATATATATAAAAAAAAAAAAAAAAAAAAAAATGTAGTAGTATCCTCTTTCAAAGATTTAGCATTTTACGTGCTTATAACACATTTCGATCATAAATTTTTGATTTGTGAATTCAATCCAGAATAGTGTACTTTTCGTAATAAACAAATATTTCTCAAATGCAAAAAAACGTTCAGTTGATCTAAATATGCTCGTTATACTTCGCGTTTCCTTTCCACCAAATTTCTCTATTATTGTTGGTATAAGAGCAACAGGCGCGCGCAGAAATCGCGCGAGCGAATTCGAGATTGTCGATTTTCTGCGCGAGAGGGTTCGATAATTTCGCCGGCTATCTCGGAACGGTGGAGGCGTGAGCGCGGCGGGGGCGCGAGCTGTGGGAACTTTAAGTAATTTATAGGATGTAGTAACGGTATTTTTACAACATTGGACATTGCGGCATGGGAACGGTAGACCGGCAAAAAACTGGGGCTGCGCGATCGAGGTCGCGGCTTACCCGCGTACGCCCACGAGCGCCAGACAGCCATTGTCTCGCGCATCTTAAAAACGCGCACTCGTTTAAGGCAGGATCTCCTCTTCCCACCGTAAATCACGGCGATGATCTTAAATGATGCCGCGCCGCGCGCTCGCCTAG
This sequence comes from Monomorium pharaonis, assembly GCF_013373865.1. Lineage (NCBI taxonomy): Eukaryota > Metazoa > Arthropoda > Insecta > Hymenoptera > Formicidae > Monomorium > Monomorium pharaonis. The sequence goes on along the minus strand of NC_050475.1, from coordinate 16,131,969 downwards.
TTAACTCCATATTTTTCATCCTCCTACCGTGCGCGCCCGCGCTGCGTAATTATTAAAACGCATCCAGGAAGCGTGCAGTTCACGCATACGAGCGATTATGTTGTTTCGGCTCATTCAGCTATGCCTTTATAATACCACCTGCCTTAATGACTTTATCTACTTTTCGCACTAATAATCATGCTGTGGAAGCTATTTTAAATAAATCATTATATAGGTGTGTGTAATAAATCTTTCCTGTGTGTGTATCTGTCATCTCTTCTCGTAAACATATTTCTAAAATGTTTATAATTATAAATATAAAAAAAAAACCAACATTAAATCTAATTTCTGTAAATACTATTAATAAAAATAAAATTACACTTTAATCAGTCTGACTGGATCAATTTGTTTTAGTCGAAAAAATTAAGTAATTGCCTTTACATTGCATAATATTTATTTAATAAGTATATAGAAACAAATCGAATGCCTCTTAATTTATATGTCGACTGTCCAATACATTTCGAATCTCACGGTTATTACGAAAACTCCGATGTGGCGATTACGGGGGGACGCGGTGTGTCGCGATAATTATCGCGCGGCAGGAACGCGGTTCCCCGCGGTCTCTAATAGAACAATAATTATAGTCCACGCGAAAGCGCGTTTGTAAATCGACAAATGTTATACGTAAAAACTCACGCGACGCGAACCGAGAGTGCTGCGAGACGAAATGCCACGATGGAAGTGGAATTCGGTATTCAGACGAATAACGAGCGAAAGTAAGAAAGCCTCTCTCAACTTCCTCAACACTCTCTTCCTACCGAAAGAGACGTAGCGATGCATTGTTAGAAACAGCAACGCGTCTTATATTTCATATGTGGTTCTTTTTTAACAGCACGTAAAGAGAAACAAGGAAACAACGGATGACGGAATATGAGAGTCAAACCGATGAAGTTGTCCGACAGCTTCTCCCTCGCTTACTTTTTAATCGGCTTCGCAGAATCCCGCCGTACGGGATAGCATTTGACAATAGTCAGATTATACATAGGCGAAAGACACGGCGGCAGGTGGATATAAAGGCAGTCGCCGGTTTTCATGAGAACACAAGGTCTAATCGGGCAGGAGGAGCGGCGGCATCTCTCCTTGCCTGAATTGCTTTATTACTTCGTCATCGTCCTTCTCCCGCCTCGAATCACTCGAGAGGTGACCAAGTATCATTTTGTAATAATCGGAAAGATCTACTACTGTAAATCAACTGGAAGTCATTAAAAATTTCGCAACAATTAGCAAACGGCAATCAAGGATCGGAATACGGAGATGATAATACGGCAATACGGTACGTGATTGAAATTGGAGATTGAATTGGAGATTTTAAATTAGAAATATCCTAACATTGACTCACGTCGAGACTCGCTGCATTGCTGCATACTAATTTTCTCAATTGCCTGAAAGCACTGTGCTTTACATTCAATTTTCGTACTTTTGCTTTAACTTTATTCAACTTTATGCCTTTCACTTATTTTGTTAGTAATAAATCAGTGATTCGATACAATCTGTAATTTTACTACGAAACTAGTACTTATTACCAAAATATTATTATATCAATTTCAATATAATAAAGTCCTTGTCATATTTTTTTACATATCCTGTTTACAATATTCAATCAAATATTACAAATTATCATCAAGGTGCAAAAATTAATTGCATCAATTATTCCAAATGCAATAATGAAATTGACTGATCCATCGCTTTGTAGCTCACGTTTCACGGATTGGGAAACTTGAATGAGTGAGCAATCCGCTCTTGAATCAGTGCTGATAAACAATAATAAATCAATAATAAAATCAATGAAAAAAAGACAGTTTTGAGAGAAACAAATGGCATTGTATCGTAATAATTGTAACGCGATAATGTGGAATGTCTTTTCCCCGTGAAACGTTTGACGCAGCGCGAAAGCAGTCGTGAAATTCCCAGGATGGGACTCTGAAGGATAGCCACGAGCGAGAAAAGCGTCGCGTCAAAGTGAATTTTTTATCGTGACGGCGGATCACATGTGACAGCAATAATCGAGTTGACGGTGTACAATGCCGTTAACACCGTGCTTGTGATTAACGCGCACTCGGGTGCCTTCTCTCCGCTCAGGTAATTCGGTGAGCTATTCCTCGAGGCGTATTCTCGGGGACAGGTTCATATCTCAGGCCGACGCGCGGCATCTCTCTTCTCCCTTTAATTAAAAATAAACGACTGCTCTATTGACGGAGGTGCGGAGGCTCGCTAACAGTTGACGATAGCGACGTTCGTCGAAACGGGATTGGCGCGGACGTAATCATAATTTCCCTCTCTACCTCGCATTTTTCTCGGCCGCATCCCCGCGGTGCATCCCGCCGCTGCAATTCGCACAAACGCGACTCAGCACCGCGGATGTTCAAGGACACGCCTGCCTGTCGCCTTCGTACCTTGGCGCGTGTGTCCGTTCTCTACCGGTTGCGCGATTCTTAGAGGATGAGGCAAAATAACGAAACTACATAGCGACACGTAAACCACGGAGAAACGCGCGATAAAGTAGGGGTTTTATAAGTTAAATTAACGCCCGTGTCGTTAACACTCGATCGTACTAACTCGATTCTGGCTAATAGCTAAATAACCAGATTCTCTAAATAACTATTCCTTGAAAAAGATACATTTGATGCAAATCGTTTAAAAAGAATTTAATAATTTCTTTTATCTTCATTTTTTATACATGTTGCATCCTCACAAGATGGCACGCGATTCGGTCTACCCAAATTAAATTACAATTTAATTGAATCAAACATTTTGTCATTTATTTACACGTTTGCACCATGACTTATAATTAGAGTATTACTTCCTGATGTTCAATAATCCCGTGTATTAAAGTAAATTTTATTGGAAAAACTGGCTCCAAATTCATCGGAGAACACTTTAAAAGAAAAGCTAACAAAGCTAACTTCACCAGCAAGTATCCTCTATAAAGAAAAAAATTATCGCAATAATTATGAAAAATAATAGACAATAATTATCGCAAAGAATAGATATGATAGAAAATTAGAAAGCTGAGAAAAAAGAAAGTAACCAAAAGAATAAAAGTACCATATTAACTGCCGACTGATGCAAATTGCTTTCCACATGTATATATTGGTTATTAGCAATTACCTCAGCTTATTGCCACAGCTAACATCAATATAGATTTTGCATACGCACAATCGTAAATATATTGACGGACTAATATACAGTTTAATTTCACGCGGCGCGAACTGCACGATGACTCCCGGCCACGCTTCATCCACCGCGTACGCACAATGGAAATACGCGCGAGGATCCTCATTATTGGTGGACCTATTAAAATTTCATTTATAGCCACAGTTTTCAATGTGTCACGACAGAACAAATTTATATTTAATTAGGTAAAGATATTCTACCGTATTATATTAAATAGAATTATAATCAATGTCTGTCTTATTAAGGTTTCTCAAGAATTTCTTTTTCTTTTCGCTTTATTCATATACTATATTAGCAAATAATAAATAAAGTTATTATACTATATAAAAATTGTCTCTTTAGATACCGCATATTTTATTATCTCTTAGCAATGATGGTGAGAGAAATTCCATAGTTAATTGAACGATAAGATAGCTGAAGAATTTTGATCAATCGGCATATTCGCTGCTGCCACACGATTCGGTACGCGATTTTCTCTATTCTACATGACACTGAAAACTGATAACAGTATTAGATTTGAAATAAAATAGGCAATATAAAGATCCTTATCGAAGAGAAATGTTAATCTAGCAAGTATCTTAATATATTTCATTGCACAAAACGTATGCTCAAAATAATTCAGTAATAATTCAACATATGTATAAATATAACTATAATTAATAATACAACTAATTGAAAACAAGTCTTATTCGACCACAGTTGAATCTCCTTGTGTTATTTCACATAATCCTTCAAGTTGCGCACCGAACAGATTTTCAAGTCTCGAAGAAAAGCAATGCCGTTAAGACGCTTACGCTTTATACGTGGATCTGACTCAGATACTTCATTTGGTCTCGTTGCAAGATAACTACGCCCTTCATTCCAACGTTGTCGATCATGATTTTACCGTAATTGGCCTTTCTTACGAAGGAGGCACGCGACCTTCGACGCACGACGTTGATCAAAGTACCGCGGCGCAGACGTTTCCGCAAGCTGGTTTCCGCGTGGCAACCCGGCCGCTCATGCCTCAAACATTCCGGCGTTTGATACGTGCCCAGTCGGGTTAATCCACTAGCAACTCAATTATTGTCGTTTATCTCGATGAAGCAGGCCACACCTAATGGCCAGCCTTATTCTCGGTGTGCGCAGCGGTCGCGCGGCAGTTCGTACATTTGCATGCAATTTACTTGAATCAGCGACGGGAGATCGGGCGCATTTCGCCGACATGAACCACGACAGGATCGTTTCTCCGACTTCGTCGAGGTGTAACCCGGCGTGTATCAATTGCGGTCCACTCCCGGTCCGGTGACGGGTGATCGCTTGCGGTACTCTCGTTTTCGAACAATTATGCACAAGAGCTTGGCTCACGCTGCTGCACGACTTTACGTGACATGCTGACGATGTCAATTTATACGTATTCGAGTTGCGGCGGTAACTCAATTCGAAAACCTCAATTTAAAGCGAGCTTTCACAAACAATTAATCCTGGAATCGATTGTCCCGATTTTAGGATTAATTTTCTTTTTTCAAGTTCTTAAAATAGCGAGCAAGATTGCCGTTACAGTGAACCCTGCCTTTCATCAATTACACTACAAAATGCGCTGTATGATGAAATATGTGACTGTAACTAACGCAAACTGCGTTGAGCAAATCCAACGATTGCATAACGGTTGAGCAGTAATTGCATCTGATTGATGTATACCAATAGATCTCTAAATGATCAGATTGCTACAATTTCGAACCTACATGATACCGCCTCAAGATCGAGTATTGTGCGGACACGAAAAGTTTCCATGCCAATCGAATCTTTTTCCCCGCTTGAATCTTATTAAACACTTTAATTATTCCACAAGTTTGGTATATTTTTCTTTTTGTTTGCTTTCAATTAAAATATTTTATTTTTCAATTTTTTAATTGTTTTTAATTTTATGATCGTGTTGATACACAATATTAAATTTCAAAGTGGAGATATTGATACGAGAGCAAATGCGAGATACATTTTTTAATCGCAAGGATTTAGCTGGAAGTTATTAATTATGCCTATCGTTAATCATACCTAGATTTACTAGGTGTCTGAGAACCGATGTAAACCCAGACGGGTCAATCAATTTAGCAACGAAGAATCGACAGTTTCTATCGTCGCGTGAAAGTAGCACAAGTTGTCACTTCTAGCATTGACCTTACGAGTGACCGAGCACGTTGATCGATGATTTTGTCAAAAGAATCGCATGCATCCACATGTCCATCAATTTCTTTTCTTTTCCTCTGTGTATGACTATGTATACTTTCTTCATTATATTTCATTACAACTCATTCCGACGCCTCATTATTTTGTACGTGATCTTAAATTTATATTCGGAACCTAAATAATTTCAGAGACTAATACTAACGACAAGTAGTACACAAATTGGATATTTTACACTATAAACAGTAATTTTTAATATGTTTTTAATAATCAAATATGAAAAAATATGTAAAGAGTTTTATCTACACAGAAAAAAAGTAATATAGCCAATAATATAATAAAACGTAATTGCGGGCTGCCAACTACATAAAATACTGAATACAATAATATTTGCTGTTAATGCAAGTACAATGTTGATATTGCAATAGCGTATATTATTGTATCGAGTATATCTGTAGTTGGCAGCCCGCAACTACATATCTTATCGGATATATTACTTTTTTTTTCAGTGCAGTCTATTTTGTTTGATTTATCATTGTACACAAAATTAAATCATTTTTAAATAGAAAATTAAAGTGCAGAATTTTTACGCTCGCAATATTAAGTAATTCCGTACGGCGCATATGGTTATTACACATAAAAAAAAGAGAGCGTGATTTATGTTTACAAGTCGAGCAAAGTCATAAACGCTGCATGATGTCGTGAGAAACGCGATTTGGGAACGGTCGGTCGGTCGCAGATAGATTTTCACGCTGCTATGTCTTAGGGAAATTAGCCAAATCACCGCAAACCGGATTTGATACCGTGCTTCGACCGCACCTAGTCGACCGATTGCTTATGCATTTATTCTGATCTGAACAGCGTCTCGCGCTCAGCCTCAGTGGCGTTGAAAACAAGAATTTGCCCCTAATTCAACAATCACAATAGACGTCATGATTGAAACCGAAAGATTGCGCGTGCGATTCGTTCACAGCCAAATCGATTACCGAAAACAAATCTGCAGTAGAAATTAATGATGTTCAAAAATCCTTTCAGCGATCATTAAAAGCCAGCGAAGCTTCGGATCTCTAATTATTAAAGGGCTAATTATTAAAGTTAACACGATTTGCAAGCATTTATAAATTTCGCAAAATTACGTTTGTCGACCTCTCGGAAATGTCACCGCTCTGGCGTTTTCGCACGAAAAAAAAAAAAGACATTGTTCATGCGACTTAATACTGCAGTCACTCGCTTGCGCGCAAGCCACTGATAGGTTACAGCTGATTGCAGTAATCTGAGCGTCGATGTTTCCGCCGGAAAAATTCTGAAAACCCCGCGCGTGAGGCATTATTAACTAACGGTACGCGTAAGTACGGGCTTTAATATGCGAGAGAAATTATAATCGCGCCGAGAAGCCCTCGGTGAGATCGACTCCGACCGACCGACCGACCGACCGACCGACGTGCCTCGCGTGCGGTCGCAAAAATTATTTTTTCGCAACGCCAATGCCCCTCGTCAATTTTTATCGTGACGCGGATAATCAACGTGTTACGTCGAAATACTTATCCTCTCGGCGAATTGCGTATGCGATGCCACGCGCGCAATTCTACATACGCGATGGTCAATATACGCATCGGGCGTTTAAATATTCCCAGCCCTTATGTTTCACGCTTATCAAAATCGATGTGTTTACGGTTGCGCGCCACGTGATTTCTGCGCACGATAGGTAATCGATAGGTGTACATTAACCATTTTCCCTCGTAAATAACGCAACGCGTATACTGATTAACGAACGACGGGCGAATCGAAAGGAATTAGTCACGAGGAAAAGATATATGCACTACGCTACGACATTCGATTTAAATTCAAGAAGTCGAAGATGTAGTAATTATAGTCCGACTCTCGCTTGGCCGAGTGTGAAAAGCTAATGGTGTCCTTGTGCCATAGAGGTTCTGATTGAAAATGCTTTAGTAATGTCTACCAAATCGGATCGAAGTGAGCGGGCAAAGCGACCGGTCGTGCCTCGATATAGGAATCACTTCAGCGTATACGTTTCAGAACAGAAAACGTGTGTTAAAGTGAAGACTCAATGGACAAAGCTTCTATTTAATAGAAATTATTAAACATTCCAAAAGCTAATTAAAGAAATGAAGACATCCGTGTAATCGCAACTCGTATTACAAGCGTCCATATTTCTCACGTGCACATTATATCACGTCGCATCTAAATGAAATTGAAGCTGAACTCGAATCTTAAGTGCATATATCGTAAAACGCGTCATCCGTAAGAGCGACAGAACAATCGCATAAATTCGACGTATCGCACTTTGAAGATGCGTTTCCAGCGTGTTCGGCGTGCCCCGGGAAACATAATGCGAGCGCGATTAACGCGAGCGATTCGCTCGGCAGATACTAATAAAGCAGCTACGAGCCGCGGCTATGGACGTGCGAGGATCTACGGCGAGTAATACCGTGGCGAACGGGCCCTTTCCGCTCTCGCCGGAGCTCGGCGAGTCCCACGGTAATAAGGGACTTGGATTCTGCCACCGCGAAGAATATACGACACCTGTCCGATAAGCGTATACGTGGCAACGCACGTGGCAACGGTCGGCATTTGCAATGCGGGTACTGCGAGCGTTACTAAACGAAAATTAGCACTCGTGTGTAGAAAGAGAGAGAGAGAGAGAGATTTAAAAAATGCGTTTCGAGTTTCCTCCACGTTTGTCTTATCAACGGAGGAATACAAACCCCGAGATGGAAACCGAGGAGTCACGAAAACGAATTAGCCTTGACTTCGAGTTGGAAATTATGTGCTAGCACACCTCTAACTCTAATCAAAGTGAGACGTGTAAGATCTCTCTAAATTATATTAGTGAGAAATAAACAGTATAACTAATATACATACAAATAATGTACACTGAGAAAAGTGCTTGAAAATTTATTTGGAAAACGTAAAGTTTGTTTGAACGAAATAAATCTCTTAATTGGATAGGGCGAAATAAATTTTTATTCATAACAAATAAATATTTTTATTCATAACAAAGAAATATATATTTCATCGTTGCGAGTAAAATTTTTTTGTGTCAAATAAATATCGCAGAAAAATCGTAAATAAAATTTGTTTCTCGGTACACCGACACTTTTCTCTCAGTGTATAAATAAATCAAATTATTAATGTGCGTTAATTAATTTATCAATTTCATTGTTAGACAATATTTAATAATTCGCTTGGCTTGGGATTGCAAAGAATGGAGGATCAGTATACGTTGATACCGAATACACGACGCGATCTTGTTGTCTCAAGACATTATGGCCAATTGCAGGTGAAAAGTGACGAAACGTCTCGAACGTCCGAGATCGTCAGTGAGACGGCTGTGTTAGCAGGCTCACGTAGATACATCAGTGCAACGTGCTATCGAGTACCACGCGACGAGGACGCGGAGCCCCCGCGGTTGTGGGGATTAGAATGCTATCGACGCCGACGTACAATCTCGAAGTGAGCAACGCGAGCGAGAAACGCGCGAAGGGAGTTTAGTCGGAGTTTCCGCGAAACGGCCTCGAGAAACGTACGACACGTTACCGCAAACCCGCGAGCTCCCGCTGGCACCGCCGCCGAGTACAAGCACCAGAAGCGAGTATCGCGAGATATATGAGGAGGCCGTAAGGCTTCTAAGTCGCGTTGCGAAGGTGTCCGCCTTAAGATACTGAAGCTTAACAAGGAGGAAATTATTCTTCCCGCGCTCAAGAAAAGTACACACGTAAATTAACTTCTCGGTAAGCGAGACGACGCTCTCAAATATGTTTTTACATTCGCGCGTCTCTTTTTTTTTTTTCACTCTCGGCGAATCGATTTCCGAGTTTTAAAAAGTCGATACTTTAATAACTTTACTTGTACCGTCTAATAAATTATGCGGACCGTCGCACAGATCTCAAGCGCAAGTGTCGAGCTTACGTTCCATTGGATTTTCAATTATCCTGACGCGTATAAAAGCCCGACTGGCACATGTAAAGTGCAACGTCACGTTAAATGCAACGGAAAAAAAAGAGAGAGAGAGAGAGAGAGAAAGAGACGCGCGCGACGCTGCGACGACATCCACAATCGGACAGGTGAAATCGTTCGTCTACGATCGAAGCCGCATACACACGTACACGTCGATGCACGATGAGGGGAGCGATGTCCTCGATCGATCGCCGATGCATTTTACGACCTTTGTCTGACGCGGCACCGTCCGTATTTCTGTCCGACACGCAACACCTCCCACCCTTCCTCGCCCTCTCCTCCCCCCACCCCTACCCGACAACGTTTGCCGGTCAAGGAAGGTCACGGAGGGAAATTCCGCGAGCTGGTCAACCACTTCGTGTGAGATCGGGGGAAGGTTTAATAAGCACCGTGTCGTGCCTCTTGTCATACTGTCACGTATTTCTCGTGGGATGCACCGAGCCGACGACGGTACAAGGAAGTCTCGTTGCGCGAGAGGAGATAGAGAAGTTAGCTTCGGCCCCGCGTACATAATTTCACCAATTTCCCTTCAGCCACTAACAATCCTCGCTCTAGGCGCCTTCATAAACATCGCCGTACAAGAATGTGAGATATATTGTGTGAGAAACATCGCCTGGGTGCACCTTTGCCCGATGCGAGCCGAGCTCTAGATTTATCTTCCTTTTTGGAATTCGCTCTTTATGCACGAAAATGAATTCAATTAAACGGTGCAGCTACGCGGTTTTTTTTTTTTTAATATCAGACATTTTTTATAACGATATTAATGCGCCACACGGTTTAATATAATTTTCGACAGTAACAAAAAAAAAACTGACGTTACGACAACAACGATTTAATAAATAATTGACAGAGTCTGGCAGAATGAAACTAGATAATAATTTTTCTTTTTTGCTGAAAACATCCATAAGGTTTGCGTATGTGCGAGTCGGAAATTCGCGATTTAATGGACCAATTTAATAAGGCGGACTTTGGAGCGCCTCGTTGATCGCGCCAGACGAAAGCACTCGGATCTCGCCGAGGTAGATCTGCCGAGAGAAAAGAAAAGGGCCCCGCGTATATAATTCCAGTGATTTCCTGCTGCCTAACAACCACGAATACGCGCGTGCAAAAACCAGTCTGCCCCTTGGCACAGATGTGTTTTTTTTTCTTTGCGCGCGCGCGCGCGCGCGCGCTAATCTACAGAGTTCAACAATGTAATCGCCGTGATCTCATCAGCATAAAAAAAAAAAGGGGGGAACATTAAAACCTTTCGACTTCTCTATGAAAGCTTGAGAAGCGTTCCGGGAAGTACTGTAATTAACGATTATGTGGCCTCTCGCGGCCACATTTCGCGGCCTCGGCAATAAATTAATTATATAGCCCGGCGATCATTTTCGTTACTTACCGGACCGTTTTCTAAATCCTGAAACTCGCGACGGCGATTATTACACGGAAGGAGCGTCGTCGAGCGTGAACGCGAATGAACGGTGCTGCGCGCGTGCGTATGCGCGCCACGCTTCTCGCGTAAACGTATCGACAGGCTCTCCTCCTCCGTCCCTCTCTCTCCCTCTCGTAACCGCGGGGGAATTGAATTTTTCACTAACGGCGCGCCGTTAATTAGTAGTATAGAAATCGCGCTTGCGAGCGGACGCGCCGGCCGATAATCACGGTGGACAATGAACTGCAGCGCGGTAATCGTGTAAAAAAATATCGCCAGGTGTCGGCCGTGGCCCCCGCGGAGCCGGAGTGATTATGCAGACTGTCCGTCTAGAAGAAGGCCCGCGAGAGAGACGGGGGCAGATGAGAGGCGCAAGGGAGGGAGAGAGGGAGGAGGAGAATAATTACCGATTCATTCACCGATCATTAAGGGACGTATTATCGGATTGCGCGCCACGTCCGTTCTTGACGAATGTCCGGCGAGCTGGGCGTTACCCCGGCAGTGAATTACCGCTGTATCGACTGGCTAACGACCGTGGCTAAACCGCCGCGGCCCACGACGCGGGGATAGAGGCGACGGCTAACTATACAGTTAGGATAGCCGCTCGTCACAATGCGCACATCCCGACAGGCGCTGAACGAGGGCTGCGAGCTGCGAGCGGCAACGCAACCTGACTCGGCGCTCTCTTTCGGCCCGACTGTAAATAATATTTATTGGGAGATAATGCGCCGCGATCAATTTACACGTCGCGCGGCCGACCGTTGTATCTTATCGCGAAGCGTTTAATACGTCTTAACGATCGATTTAACGAGCGGGCTGTTTTGTTGTGCACGCACAGCCACCGAGATTGTAGCGACAGATACGGCGCTCGCGCGTTGCCTATAGCTAACACAGACGAAAAGAAAGGCTCCTTCTTCACTACGCACTTGTGTTATTCGAGTAACTAAGGCGTATCATTATCGATAAGTATTTTAATAATGGATACTTGAGGGGAATCTTTTCGTTACGAATTTTGACGATCGAGTATTCAGAGTTATCGAACGGTAAAGAGGATTTAACGTATTGTGATTGATCTAAATTATTTATCACGAATGTCTGAAACGCGCATAATTTTCTCACGACACGATGCATTCAAGCGTTTCCCACAGACTCGCGGAGCAACAAAGTATAAGATTTCCGCCGCGGAGCATGGCTAAGCATCGACTCGTTCGTCATCCTAGTGCGGCGTTTTACGAGTGTTATTAGGTTGTCGAGGGAGCCGGGATGCGAGACACGCGATCGCCACGAGAAGGCTGCTCAGATCCGGAACGAGCTCGTTTCTGCGGCTAATTTGAGTAACTAACGGAGTACGGGGAAACAAAGGCTCGGAAGACGAGAAGAAGTCTTGATGAGCGGGCGTGGCCGTCGGATCGTTTTATAAGGGATCCACTCCGCCTTCTCCTGCCCCGCCGAGAGCGGGGAAAGAGAGCGTCATGAAAGCCGAGCAAATCGGCCCGCGGAGTCTTGGGAGCCCGGGGGGGAAAGGGGGGGGGAGCCGATACGTCCGTGCCCTCGTCCTTCCTGACGAAATCACGGCAAAAAGGTTAAACGACGCGGCGCGCTCTTGCGGCAAAATTAAATTAATTATAAATCGCGGATCCACCGTGGAATTCTGTCGGCCAGTTTTTAGGTCTGCCGGCTTCCTACCACGACTGCTCTCCGAGACGTTAAAACGTGTGGCTCGACTTCGGAGGCCGGATCTCGCATTAACGTGAAGCATCCGAGTAGCATGCGCCGGCGGCTAATAGATCTATTTGATTTTTTTCTTGGATGGATTTTTGGCAAATTTTGAAGAGTGTATTTTATAAAACTGTACATAAATATAGAATTAGCCTACTTTCTAAATTTCCTAGAATGAAATCATTATTCTAAAAGAGTGAAAGTCGAACTTAGATATGTTCGATTTTCACTCTTTAGAGTAATGTTTCACTTTAGGAAATTTAGAGAGTAATCTAACAGTAAAACAAACTCGTTGATATTGATCATTAATGAATTGTCGATTAAATATAAAGTTTCTAATAGTATTCTCATGAGACGTTTTAGAGATTCAGTCGTATTAGGTACCATGGAAGAATATAAGAATCATTATTATTCCGAACGTTATTTCGGGAAACGAGTTCGTGTGTTTCGGCAATCGTTAAGTAACGGTCATTAAGCAAACGTAGAATTCTAGTGACATCGCTCTGTCGCACGACGGATGAGGTATTGCAACAGCCGGCCGTAGAAATCGCGGTCCAAGATGAAGCTCGCACGGTCTTATTATCCCATGAGTATACCAAGCTCATTCCTCGGCGGACCGCAGAGAAGACGAAGCGGCAAAGTGGATATCTCTCTTGAACGTATTCACGTTGTTGTTGGTACATTAGATACACAGACATTGGGTAGAGGGTCTCTCGGGTGGACAAGCAGTTAGGCGACTAGCGTAGCATATAGTTATGAAACATGTCACTCGTTACTCGGGGTAACAATGTCTCCCACGAGTAGAATCGTGCGGCCAGCGAAAACGCAACGCGGTAATTTATGTATAAAGAAATTTCCGAGAGAGAGAGAGAGAGAGAGAGAGAGAGAGAGAGAGAGAGAAATATTAGAAAATATATGTAATAAGTATAATTTCTTTCAATTTTTTTCTAAGCGCAGCATTAGTAAAGCTTTTCATATATTTTTTTAAAGGCACTTAATGTAAATAATTTAATAATGCGAAAAATACGTAAATAATACGTAAAACAAAAAAAAAATTGTAAAGCAATTCTTTTAAAATTGAGTTATAATTAACTATTCTTAATTGTCTTAAACCTGTCACATTTGCAAAATAAGGCGTAAAAGTATTTTCTTCGGCAAAAAGGAAAGTACGCCGCATGAACGAAATCGTACTCGAAAGAACTAGCCACGCACTTCACTTTTTTTTTTCTCTCCAGCCAAAGTTAAGTTTCTTAACCAAAGTTTTTTTCTCTCCCCAAAGCAAACCTGTGAGAGGTAACGGTAACACGCGCGTGCGTTCCCACATTTTTGCGCCGCGTCAGTGGAGTCGCCGAGTTTGACGAGTCAAATATTTGCCCAGCGACGGGGATCGAAAAGCGAAACGAGTCGGCTGCGCGCGAGCGCGAGCGCGCGCGCGACGCGGAAGCGGAGGCCGGGAGCAGAGCACGCGCTACACTTATTGTCGGCGCGGTATATAACGCGGCCTTCCTATCCCTCCAGCCTGCCTCGGGTAAACACGCGTTAGCAACACGCTACGTCTTCGGGAAGTCGTGCCGCGGGAGTACTCGGGAACGCAATTAGAGAGTCGGTTGTATGGAGCGACGGCGCGGCGGCCGCCGCCGGTGCTAACTGTCGGGGCAGGTGCGCGTCTACCTGCGCCGCGCCGGCCTGCCTTCGCGCGGTGAAATTTCCGCGATGAGATATGACTCCGCGAGTCGTAATATTATGAAAAGCATCGCGCATTGTTAGAAAGATAAATTTCACCTTGACAATTGGTATGAAAGATTAATAGCAGTTGGATTGCGCTTAAGAGACTTATCTCCCCTGCACGAGGTGTCCTTTCGTTAGTGTGTGTGTGTGTGTGTGCCAACGATCGTACAAATATGATTTACGATTTAGATTAATTGTAGCAGGCTCGATCTTATCTGTAAAAGAATATATAGTTTATTATTCATTTTTTTATATATAGGAGACGACGTGACACTCCAAAAATGTGGCCTGTTCTTCAACGTTTTGTTAAAATATAAAATATTAATGTTATCGTGTCTGTCTTCCTCGTTAAGTCCTTCGGAACTTGTCGAAAATATCTTATTCAGCACGATATTTATCACTTAACACTGCAACATGCATCGTAATGAATAAACACGGTTTTCGCAAAACTCGCAATCGTGTGAAACGAACCGCTCGCAAAGTTCGCTGCACGCGTGCACCGGACTCGTTGAATCTGCCCGTTGGCATTACAAGGCGCTCTCGCTTGCCGCATTAAAGCAAAATGATGGATCGCATCGAGGCGAGATTCGCACTCACGGAGTCCGGCTACCAAGGAATTTGGCGCACGGCCCGGCAAAAAAAATACCCGAGATTAAAAGAGCCTTGTTATCTTGAATCAGACGAGCCGAAGAATATGCGGCGTGAAACGCTTTATCGCCCCGAAGCATCGTCTCGTCAAAATAATAAAGAAATCTACTCGGGATCCTGAGAAATTCTAATCTCGAAATTAATGAAAAAAAAAAAAATAGAGCATTGCTCTGGACGTATAACACTGTCGTACACCAACTCTTTCTCTGTCGTTCGAATAAAATATTAAATTTCGACTTCGTGATTTTAACTACTAGAATTGAAGATTAGTTTTCCTGATTTTATATTCTCTACTTTTTTATGTCAACGTATAAATGGGTTGTCTTGAACGTCCGTTTCAGACAAATGTGTTTTCTTAATAATTCATTTAGATTCTTTTTATTATGAATTATTACTTCTCGGAAGGCACAGGCTTCACACCTTCATCTTGACGTGCTGCGATTCGTTATGCCAATGGCTATTGCTGTGGCGTAATACAAAACACGTCGCACGCAGTCACTTGTGTAAATTACTTGTGTAGTATAAACCACAACAAGAAGATCCTATTTAACATCGTAAATGAAAACTTTCCACAAAGTGGAATTCATATCGGAATTCGCCATTTGCAACATTATAAAAACCAAATTTGATCCTGTACACGTTCAACTATATTTAAAATTTGCCAATGGTCACACGGTCTATTAATTTAAACTAATCTTTCTCATAATTATTCTCTGAATTGTCACACGCTATAAAATAAATCGCAATGCATTGAATCTAGGAAGATATATAAAAGAATAGTCTAGTCTTCGTTTCGCATAGAAAAAAATTATCAGCTAAAATAAAAAAATATGTTTTGCTAGAGTTTAAGATCACAAAACTTCTTGAAGATTTTACATTCTTGCTTCCATATGAGACAATGATTGTAGATTCGACACTAACTTTTTTTCTATGTGCATAACCGCGAACGTAAGAGTGACAGCTATTCGCACACTTGCTCATCGACGTCCATTAACGCCTTATGGCATACATATATGTACAAATAATAAATATATATGTACCTATATAACGTATTATATATGTACAAACACACACGCACACACACACACAGACATATAGTTTGCATTATTCATACACGAACACGCCGCGGAAGCGTGCGTAAGTACCTGCACTTAATTACTTACTGCCACAACTGCCAGCTACCGTGGCGTGGCCGAAGTGAGCGATAGTCTCAGCCTGCCGAGTTGACTCTTCGCCTTTCTCACCGGATAAAAGCGAAGGAAACGGCACGACTGAACCGCGCGGTACCTTCAAGTACCCACCCAGAGAAGGGTGAAAGGAGGGGGGGGGGAGGGGCGATGGAGAAACGAGACGGGGAGAAAAAGAAGGACGCGCTTTATTAATACTCGCGAGCCATCCTCCGTGCGTGATTCCCAAAGAGATAAATAATTTCAATATCTCGAGTTACAAATAATTTAATAACGACCCCGCCAATGTGTTACGTAATGAACAATGAGATGTTGTCGATATATAAGAAACAAATTAAAAGAGGCGAAACTAATTGCTTTCATCAGGGCAAACTGTAATCGGAAGTTAAGACGAAAGTAATGTGGACTCCGAAGTAATGTGAAATTATAAAATATTGAGAGCGCGTATTAAGAGCGTGTATACCCGAAACGGCTCGCGTTACATTGTCGATTTGATCGATGAAGGCCTTTCTCTCGCGACGATCTTCGATCTTCGATCCTCGTGCCGCGCGCAGCAGCCACGGGCTCGTACAAATTACAGCGTTGACGGAATCACAGGCGATTTCTAAAACCAATAGGCGATACATTTATAAGCCACTTACCGGGCGACGTATCGGCACACGTACGCATACACGGCCGCTCTGCAAATAGCCCCGGTATTTATGCTTTCATTGCTCGCGCGACGACTAGTCGTCGCGTCGCTCGCGCAGCCTGCGAGCCGTCACCGTATGAATAACGGCTTTCTACCGATCGGAGGAGATTCGCCCACATCGGTCTTTGAATCAATTATGTACGATTTATATTTATACGCACCGTGTGGCACGGCAGGATGGTGGAGAGCGAGAGAAGGCGGTGGAGGTGGAGAGAGAGAGAGAGAAAAGGGAGACGCGAGGGAGAACAGAGGAAAGAGACGGAGAAACGCTTACACGTTACGCGGGCATACGATCTCGAGCGAAATAAATCAAGGCTGCGCCCAGATTTCAAAGCGCAAGATTACAAAAATTAATCGACCTGACGTTCGGTGCGATAAAAAGCGTGACTCTCGTTCTCTCATCTCTCTCTCTTTTTTTTTATATCCTTCCCGCGTTCTTCCCTGCACATGCACGCCCGGACAGAACGTGGTGGCTATTCGCCGCACCGTGGGTCCGCCGTGCGCGGTTCGCGTCGGGTTTATATCAATTACACCGATCGTGCCCATAAAATTTCCCGGGGCCGAGCCCGGGGACGTCGTTAATTACAGCGCGCGCTCTTAAACCACCAAATAAACCCGGAATGTAGATCGCAATCGCCGCATAACTCGATAACGCCGCGCGTTTAAATGGCGGCGGCGCTGCCCCGAAATTCGCGCGTGTTTCACGGCAACGCGATTTCAGGTATCCCGAAAACGCGAGGCACTCGACGAAAGCGCCCATGCAATTAGTGCAACATGTTAATTAATTGAAGGCTCGCAAAAGGACAGTGTAAATTATTGATAATTCGATACTCCACCGTGAAATGATATAACAGGACTATTATATTGATTATATACGGAATTTGACATGTATAATTTTAATTAAATTTACAATACTGATCAATTAATTTTAGATATAAATCATTATCGTCCCGTTTAACAAAAAAAGATTAATTTTACAAATTTATGATGTTCAAATAAAATTTTCAATAAAAAATTTCTATATACATAAAGTTCCATATATGGTAATTATTTGTATAGTAGATTATTTCGATTTATTTTTAGTATTATTTAGAAAAACTAATTAATAAATTAAACCAGTTATTTTTTGTAACAATAAAAAAAACCGTGCAAATACAAAATTATTTTAATGTATTAAAATTCTTTTTATAAATAATACTATTAAATAAAAATAACCGCGAAATGTACGTAAGATATTTTAGAAATAAGGACATGATGACGTGCACGTTTAATATCCTAGACGACAAAATGCTGTACAGCATAATCCCCTCCCCGGTATATTACGTTACACCGCTCGATCATAATGATTACCAATAATCCGTCGCATTTAGGCGTAATAACGACGTGGCGTAGCCTTGATCCGTCATTCGACCAGACGATAAACGTTCACTACCAGACAGACAAATAACGAGAATCATCGTTGCGAATTTTAAATCAAAGATTCGCATGTTAATTTAATTTATGCTTATTCAAGATAAATGGATGAGAGAGAAAGAGAAAATAAAGAAGGATGAAAACAATATAAGCAAGATGTGTTGCTTTTTAAGAATTCTGCATGAAAATAAGAGGAAACTTTTCACTTTTCCTCCTTTTTTTTTTTTTACTTTCGAATACTTATTGCATAAAAACCGTGCTGCGTTTTAAAATAAAGTACAAAAAATATAAATTCATAAAGATAAGATAAGATCTTCGAGCTCTGGGTTGCACGATTTTTTTTCCTCGGCAACGCATACCGGACATGAATTCGTACCAACCAACAACGAAAGTCGCCACTGGCTGGACGATCAAGTACAAGTTTTAAACCAGCCTGCGACATACGCTTTAATTTATGATCCCTAAAGAAAGCAAGAAGGATTAAGACAATGTTGCATCGATGTTACTCAACTCTTCGCTGCATAAAATACGTGTTTTGTTGGCGACAAAAGTAACGAGTTCAATGAAAAAGATCAGATAAATACCGATATACAAAACATTACAAGAACAACTTCAATTAATTTGAAATCAGTATTCTTAATTTAATTCCAGCAAAAATTGATTACAAAAGGATATTATATAGATATAAATACATAAATATGTTTTATTGAGAGAACAACAAAACTTTGCCTTCGTGTAATAATAAATTTAACATTAAGGTCTAAAAAAAAATTGGTTCGCGCAACTTTAAATATTTTTCTTAATACCGTCAAAAAACTTAAGTGCTTTGTAGCAAGTACGTCAGAATGTAAATTGCATATTACACTTTCTTCGGCGCACTCGTATAAGCTCAGGATTTTTACGAAGTGGGACAGCGTCGGGCAAAAATGATTTCGACGAGATGCTCGTCCCTGAAGCGTGACGAAGGTTGCACACGAGAGGAATTTCGCAGTTGTTCGGTGAAGGGCGGGCTTCGTATCGGCACGGCCGGGTTAAGTCCTCCTCGACGAAGAAAGATACGAGTCGTGAGATTTACGTGCGACTCGGAATACCCAGCAGCCGCGGTTGCCGCCTCCTATCCGGCCGTATACGATAAATAAGGCCTTGCATACGAATCGGCCTCGTATGAATTTGCACGATCGTTAGCCCGCTCTTCGGGCACGCTTAATTAGCCTATCACCACCGAGTTTTGCAAGCTGGAATACCGTGTACGCCGATCAAATAATTTTGCTGTTAAGACTCGAATGGAATTATGAGGGATGAATTTCTAGATCAATCGTCTAAACGCGGCTTTTCCGGTATATTTTTACAAGTAATTTAAAAAACGACCTGTTTCCAACAGGTTTCTGAAGAAAAAAGCCTGTTTAAACGGCATTAAACTTTTTAAGGCTTTGACTGGAACTGATATTTTTCATGCACATCTTCTTGATCTGTGTTGCATCGAAATGCTATAATATCTTATTAGCTTAAAAAATTAATAAGAGCCTTATATTAAAAATAATAAAACTAATTCGCTATTATATTAGAAAGAATATTTTTATCTGAGGCATATTAGCTAAATGGGAATTATTTTAGCCTAAATACCCCACCGAAATAATTATAAGTTTTATAACAACCATAAATCTCTTGAATAAAAGTTTATTATAAGAATTTCAGATGCGGTCGAGGAAGAGAATTAAGTTTGGAAGAATTTATTATGCGTTTACACACACGAGTAGATGGATAGAAATACAGGCCACGTAAATCGCTAACAAATGTATATCCCAATATAAAATCCGTGAAAGCATTACGACAGCACCGCGTGCTTTCGTATCTGCACTATTATTTTAGTAGTAAAACTTATTAGAAATCCTTTAATCACTTTCTCAGTAAAAGAAGACTTTAAAAGATTGAAAATCGTAAAAAAATTTTGAAAAAAAGATTGTAAATCAACTTCTTCATATTCTAACTTTAAAATTTAGTTCAGATCCAAATTAATGTGTATTTCTTTACTTAGAGTTGCATGTATACAAAGAGAAATGATATCGCGGCGTTGCTATGATGACAGATGCAATTTTCTTATCCCTCCTCAATGGCCAATTTATTACATGGATGCAACGGCATCCTCAGTCGGTGGAAGTCAGCCACAAAATTTACGATATCAATAACAAGAAAGAATATCACTTATGGGCTTCGAAATTTCTTTAATGGCTATGTATGCTGAATAATTTGAAGATGAAAAACGACTAACGCAGTATCTCAAGAATATAAGTTAAACATACTATAACATATAAGTTAAACAACAAGAATATAAGTTAAACATACTATAAATGATTAAAAAACTATTTTGTCTGTTAACGGATTTGACAACAGATAGAATAATGCATCTCTTCAAAAGTAGGATTATCTCCTTTTATCGATTGCATATGCAAAGTAAAATACTCACAGCATAATAAGCGTACATAAACAATCTGAAAAATTTCCCTCTAAAGTTTCTCTCTAAAGAAATTAACATAGAAAAATCGCGTTTCTACAAAATTAAAATACAAATATTTTACTTTTACAAATTATTATAACAAATTGTTCTTTGATAATAAAACGTGTGTGAAATTATTTACAAAATTTAAACGAGTTTCATAAAATTTTTCTAAAACTTTCTATGTATTTTTATGGACAAGTAATCAAATAATCAAATAATCAAAACTATCAAATCAAGTAATAAAAAAATGTTTTATTCCTTCTAAAATTATCCCCTTGTAGAAATACATAAATTACAGTCACGCTTTTAAAAGCGTGCAGTATTTAGGAGCTAGCAATTCTATTCGGTGACAAATAGAATTTGCGTTACTTACTTACAAATGATTATTATTACTTGCGAATTAAACATCGCTAAACAACTTTCGAGCTAAGAAAATTATCGCTAACGGCAACCTGCTTAGTGGGGACCCCCCGAGCGTAAGCGGTGGAAATTTCTCTCTCAAAAGGACATTCGTAGTCCTGACGGTACTCCGAGAGCACATTCTGACAGTGCTAACACTTGACTATTCAAATAGAAGCCGACACGTCTATAACGACGGTGTTTAGATACCGGTTTTAAAGGCGTTTTAAGCCGGCAAATATTTCAAGGCCGTCCTCTTGAACGGGTCGTCATCACGGTCATCCCGTAAAACCCGGAAAATATCATCACGAACGCGCGCATTCATCGTCATCGCCGTCGTCATCGTCGCCGTGCATGTGGGTCAACCGCACGCGAAAATTAATACGAGAGGCTCGTTAGCTTCACGTGGGCAGAGACGTGGCTCTTTCGACGACGGTTTTTATTTGCGTGTCGCGCGAGAGGACTGTCCCTGCCGGGCCTTATATCCATGCAAATTGATTGTTATTGGCCGTTACGCGTTGGCCGACCGACGGACCGCGCTCTTGCCGGCTCGCAAAATTGCAGCCGACTTTTACCCCGGGTGTGGTGCGATGGCCCGTTAACTCGCAGCACTACGAATGCGCCGCGGCACGAGAATTGTATTCTTCTTGATGTAGCTATTACGCGACACGCGATACCAATGCACTATTCCGCACCGCGTTTTCAAACGTCTTTATTTCGACGACGACTATTGTATGCGATGACATTAAAATAACGAACGCACTTAATGAATGCGTTATCATGCCTCGCCGAAAGAGAAGTTCTTCTCTCTAATCTTATTTAGATGCTATCTTTTATTCTTGCAGATATTCTTTTCAAGCTAGAACTCTAGAAATTCCTATTTTCTATCCGTCAATAAGCAATTTAAAAAAAAACTGCGTGTTTCGAAACATATATCGCGTGACTTTTTGCGGCGAGCTAAACGAAGGGCAAGGCCCACCAGTTGCAATCACTTTAGCGTATCCGATTAATTATGACTGCAATGTCGCGCTTAACCGTAACGCCGCTTGCATCGTGTCACGTGCCGCGCCGCGACATTATGCGTTTCATGCACGATTACGCACCATGCGATATTGTATTACGCGACTTGCGATGGTTCGTCGTGCATGGGTGCGGTTACACATGCGCCAATCTCAGTACTCAAACTCAGATTCGCAGTGGCTGTCAGTCATCGACAAAACTAGTAACCATGTCTTCGTAAGTGAATATCATAATAATTTAAATGTGCTTAAAATTTTATTTAAACTTATTAAATATTAGTTAAGATATTTTCTGTAAAATAATAAAACGATAAAAATATTAGCAATACGATTGCGGTAACGAAAACTTATACCAAATGAAATTAACAAGTGTAATTATCTATATATCTAAACGTTCCCTCCTCGTTTCCACGCGACACAAGATCATCTGTTACCAAGGAGACTGCAAGGAAAATCATCTTGCGGCGCACTCTTTCAACACCGGCAAGAAACGCGATATTAATCGACCGATCGTGTTCGAGCCGATCATTATGGAAACTAAGCGGTGCAACTTTTTCCGCGAAACAATCATCGGTTGCCATGATTCAGGATGGATCAAGAGAAGGACGGAGAGAAAAACCGATTGACCATCCTCGACGATCAATCAATCGGAAGAAGAAACCGCATCGAGTGGAAAGCACGCGTAGACATGGTAGATGCACCCGCGATGCAATAAAGTTAGCGGCGTGTGCGACGTTCAGCATGGACGAGCATAAACAGTACAAAATTGTTTGAGGGAACGACGCGTGGCAAAAACCATTTTACTATAGTTTACGCGGAAATTATTATGTCCAAGGCTGTCCCTAATTATCGCTAGACTAATTGATACATCTTGCGGAATGTCGCTCAAATATTTTGCAGCGGCGGTCAGTTTATCAATTGAATTACCAACGATTTATAGACGTAAGCTTCTCGCGGAGAACTATAATCTAAAAGTCTTGATGTTTAAAGAAAACGTTTAGAAAACGTATTTTACATGCAAAAAATATATCATAAAAATAATTAAATAAAAAAGAAAGCGATGATAAAGATGTGGCTTCTGTTTGTTTTATTGTAATACAAGGACCTTATCAATCTTTAATAATTTTAGAAAAAAGTAAAACTTTAAACCTTATTTTATATCCCAATTTTTTTATATATAAAAGCAATATTACTATAAAATTAATATTTCGATATAATTAAGAAATAATTCAATCTCATGTAACATCTTTCCCCATGCCAACGTGAGTAAATTACCTTTAAATAATGTTAATAAACCTTTTGTAAAGCAAACGCTTTAACGTTATTGCGAAGGAAGTTGCGAGAAAACTGGAAGAATTACTGTTAGTCATTAATTCTAATTATTTAATCGGCAGGCTAAGTTATGTTTGACTGATGCTAATTCATCTTTTACAAGTTGCCGATGTCGCTGCGAAGAATTTCAAATTGTATTCTGTAAGAAGAATCATCTACTTATCATCAAAGGCGGTATATTTTTATCATAGTAACGAACAGCACCTAATACTCTCGGTCATCCTCTCTATCTTTATGAACGAAACTATTTCATATTTATAAGTTACGATCAATTCACAATGCAAACGACGGCGATAATTAGTATAATTATCTATCGTCCATTAATAATGCATGCTATTTTTCATTTGTCGACACTTTTCCGTATGCATAAGAGAGCAAGTTATTGCCTTCCCGTTTTTATCACCGAAATGGCTTAAGTATGCATTTACAACACATACGCAAACTGTATCGTAAATCTATCACTATCCGTCGTTTCATTTAGAAAACGGTAATGTCCATTATGTTCCCATCCATTAATAGAATCCTACGCATTAAACGAACAAGAGTGACTAAGAGTAAATAAGAGGCTAACAAAGATGAATTCTCTATCTTCGTGTGATTACTGCATCAAAAATATGTAAATCTCGGCTAAACGTGTTTGTAACGTAAATACCTCACGCGACGTCTGTCACTTTACGGAACGGCCGGCAATTCAAGCACGGCTAACGCGTATATGCACTGACGCGAGTCGATCCAGGCACGCTGCTCGCGTATATAATTCAATCGACGGTGCCCGTAGCGCGCCTAGTTTACAGTGTATATGACTCAGACAAACCGGGCCACGGGGCCTATTTCGAAACCCTCGTACGTGCATACGTACGTACGTACGTACGTACGTTTGTTTAAACCCACATTCCCGCCGGAGACCGATAAATTAATCTCCCATGCTAATACCTGCGGCGAGAGCCTGAGCACGGCAGCCGCGCACGGCTCCGCGAGCTCGCTCTTTCGGACCCCGCATTAATTTTCGAACGCTTCCGGATCTCGTGACTAGCGTACGCATTGAGGATATCTCTACCGGGTGTCCCGAGTTACGGACCACTTCGTCTGCAGTAGACGTAGAAGCGGAAAAAATGTGCGGTCATGTAAATTTCGATCGTGCAAGCAAAGCCGAAAACTTTCCATGAGTAATTAATTTCAAAAGTATATAGATAGTGAAGCGATCACACGCTTAATTTCAAGGAAACTTTAATTCAATGGAGTCTTATGGCTTAATTTGCCGAAGTAATTATCATTAAGATTATAAAAATATAAGAAAAACTTACAAATAATTGGCTCCGTGGTCTTTTATCTAGAACAGTTTCACTATAAAATCATTAAAGGAAGTGCGTCTATTAAAGTTGAGCTATTTATACAATGATAATTGTAGTTTCAACTGATATACACGCATATACAGATAACACTCCGTGTACATATTCGGGCTGGCTTGAAAATCCACAAGGAATCCGAAACGTTATGCACTCGTTAAAAACGTGGTTTCGAAGTTTAACTGTCGGGCGATAGTAGTCGCTTTAATATTAATTATCCTCGAGAATATGGTTCTGCAAGTTAATGCGGGCGGTTTTACAACCTTTTGCGGCCCGAATGCGTATCCTTACTGCGCTCGTATTCACGGCCGTTCCGTTTTCTAGGACGACGAGAAAGTACGTAGCGATAATTTACTCGGATAAGGTAGTTCGATAGCCATTGTAAATTAAAGACCATCTGTACTCCGGTGCGCCCCGGTTATTAATCGATATAACCCTCATCCCAGAAGGCAGAACTCTCTCCTGCGTTTATGCGCGAGTATAAATGCGCGGCAACATTATATAAAAACAGATAATCCATTAGTTTTGTGCGCCGTAAATAGTTTATATAGTTTATTAATCTCTGTTAGTCTCTATCTACACATTTAGTTTTTTTTTGTTTTTTTTTAAATATAGTTGCGGCAAATTGCAACGAAAATCTTTCGCTTCAGAGTTCGAAGTGAAGAAGGCGTGGAGCCTCTTTAACATATGGATTTTATGTTCAAATTCACTCGCGAACTGAAAGCGCGATTCGCTTAATGTTACAGAGATTAATAAACGGAAATACATTAATAGGAAGTCTACTAAACAGTCATCTTTGAGATTGCGAGACATAATCATCTAATCGTGTGCGAGTTCTCAGCCAAATTGAGAGCATTCCTTGATAATTTACAAGGAAAAGTAGCTTTCTTACATAACTATAAATCAAGCCATGATGATAAAAATAAATTAATCGTACGTGCACGAAAGTTTGATTACCGTTTAAGGACGCGGCTCGTCAGGTATTGATATTAATGTCGCGAATCGCCAAACAGACGTAATAAAACGCGCGGTAGTGCGGCGATCGAAACTCAAATATCACATGCATTTTAAACAAGCGGATGTACAAACGCGAAAAAAAGCAATTCCAGCGAGTATGCGGCGCGCGCTCTCGGGTATGCGAAACGTATATGCGTAAACGGGGACGCAACAATTGCGTGCATTCCCGCAATGCGGCTGTAATCGATTACCGGCGCGCGGTGGCCTCCGCGATGCGGAATTTAAACGGTTTCGCCGATGCGGCCGAAGTGAATGTCAATGAGATCGTTTAACGCACAGTTCCACGGAGATAAGGATAACTTATTATTAACGAGCCGAAACTGAGTCATATGTCCATCGCGATGTACTCGGTGACATCTGAATATGCATATGGATGTGTCAGCTGCATAAAGATCCGCCTAAATGTCCATTTCGGACTAATGAAATACGTTTTCGAATATTCTGTGGAGATATGCTTGCCAAGTTATTAACTATTAAAATATGTCAAAGGCATATACATGAACATATATCACTTAATATGTGCTATATCTTATTAAAA
The DNA here is from genome assembly GCF_013373865.1 of Monomorium pharaonis. Lineage (NCBI taxonomy): Eukaryota > Metazoa > Arthropoda > Insecta > Hymenoptera > Formicidae > Monomorium > Monomorium pharaonis. Next base: position 16,105,664 of record NC_050475.1, on the reverse strand, counting down.
ACTTTTCTTCAATTTCACAAAAAAAAATATATATATATAACATTATAATGTTAAAAATATAATTTTTTTAATGCAAAAAATAAATCAATTAAATATGTTACTAAAATAGAGAGTATTCTTGGATATTAGTCAATTTTAAAAAATTTTGTTACTTATTCAGCTCCCTGTTTCATCGTTTTCGCAACAACGCTGCGTTTATTTTTACGAACGTCATTGCATGTCATCATTAACCAGAGTAAGCTTTAACGGTAACATGTACATCACCGTATCGAAATATTACATCCTCGTTACATTCTCTCCGCGAATAGAGGAGTCGGGGTTATGGAGGGCTTTTACGACAAGCAATGAATGTCTCAGCAGTGGGGCCGGCCCGTAGAGCTCGCCTATATATTATTGGGAACTTATTAGAATTAATTAACTTTTCACCCGTACGTTATATTACTTATAAGCAAACGGCAGCAGCTCTTATCCCCTCGCTCGTCCCCATTGCGTTTCTATTTACGGGCGCACATAGACGGTCTCACTTTTCCTCTTTCTCTGCTCAGCCGCTAAGAAAGAGCTATTACATCGCGCGAATCGAGAACTGTCGATGTTCGACCACAATAGTCGGAAACTATTCCCTCGCAACTGTCGCGCTCGCAATCCCGTGGGCCATTGTCATGTAACTACAATTCGCTTCGCGAAACCCCAGCACCGTGAGAAAAAGTCTCAAAGCGCATTACGGCTGTCTTTCTGATCGTGCAGTCGCACTGACCGGCACACACCTGAGTGCGGGAATGCTTTTTGTGTAATTTAAACGTAAAGTAAAAGTTAGAAAAAAGATGGCAAAGCAGAGAGAAGATGTTTCAATCTCTGTAACATCCTCTCTTTCTTCGAAAGGATTGGCGTAACAATGTACTTTTGAAATAACCGCATAACGAAAATACTCGGTTTTTTACACTAAATATCGTTTACTGGCGAATTCGAACGTAATATTAGAATAACTTAGGTACACGTAACTTTTGTCTAAATATAAATATAAAAACTATAGAAGAGCATGTTAAAAATATCAGATGTGAAGTTGTTCGATAAATTTTATTTGGCCGATAGTAATAAAATTATGCAGCAATGAACAAAGAGCGGGACAAAAATCCAAGACAACGAAGCAAGGAGCGACGAACGAGACGAACAAAGTTCGAGGTAAGGTGAGGTCGAGGCGATTCGAGACGAGGTGAGTCCAGACCAACCTGCAATTATCCGGTCTAATGAGCAAACAGTTCGCTCTCTCTCTCTCTCTCTTTTCTTCTCGTGCTACACCCTATTTTCCTCTCTCCACGCCCTCCCGATCTTCCCTCCTCCCTTTCCTCCGTTGCCTCTGCCGCTGAATTGCCCATCACTCGAGTACTTGACACAGCCACTACGGTAACCTTCCACGGTCGTATTTCCCTCTCTCGGTCTCCTCCTTTCAGCCCCCAACCTTCACCTCCGCCGCCTCCACCTTCCCCCTTCCCTCCTCTTCTTCTCCACGTCTTTTTTCGCCTCCTTTAATCACCGACTGAACGCCAGTTAATGAAGATTATTAAATTAGTACCTCTCTCACGGGCAATTTTTCCGAACGTACCGAAGGGACCTGCGGAATCTACGAGCCATGAATCTCGCAGGGCAACCGGCTGGTTCAGAGCGGAACCATTTCTCGCGTTCGCCTCGCGAATCCGTACAAAACGGTAAAGTCTGAAAAATAAAACTCGCTCGCGTACGAGGAAGGGATAAAAACATAGAAACGCGGTCGATTAAATGATACAAAATGTCTAATGAACGCGAAGACGACCTCGTCGATATTAGGAAGCATTTGCGGCTTCAAAGTAGCATTAAAATGAAACGTATAGAATTAAAAGTTCAAAAAAGAAGTTAATGAGAGCATCAAAGTAGGTTTAATAGGTGTAATATCATCAAAATAGGTTTTTCATAGTTTTCCGAGTATTTAAGTAAGTGTAAAATAGCCTTATGGATGTTAAAGTAGTATCAAAATTTCGACTTGAGTAAACACAAATCTATTAATTATTTATAAAATAGATTACTTATTATTATCTTAATTTAAATGTTAAAGCTCATTACGCGTTTCTAAAAAAAGAACGACAATTTCTATGTGTTCAACTTTCACTCCTCTCACCGGCCATCGTAGAATTTATTCCCACATCTCAAGGAACTGCCGGAAGTTAAAATTCCAACAAACACGACGGCAAACATGATTCGTACAATTCGTAACTACGGCCCGGAGTTAATTGTTCGCATTACGGGCGCGTTGAAAAATCGTAGAGACCCGCGGATGATGTGCACATTCATGCTCGTTACCGGCGATAGAGGAAAGATGATAGCTCATGGCGAGTCCCGGCTCGTTAGTCGCGTCAAAAGGGCGGGGCACGAACGGCGACACGTGGACAGCGTCTTCGCTGCCGGTACGTTGACCTTGATTTTTCGATTTTAGACGTAGAAATGATGCGGCACAATCGGTCACCGCGAGACGACGCGACGAGCCCGTGACTCAGCCGATAGTATGCAGGTGGAAAAAGGGATTACATGAAAGCGACGAGGGGCGAGGGGAGGAGGACGGGGAGGGGACCACGAAAAATAGACGTGGACAAATAATCGGGAGTGGTAGGTGTTCGTGTAGCCGCGGGCGAAAGAGACGCGGAGAAATCACCCGTTTACAAAAAGTGGAATAACGCTCCCATTCGGTGGAGCGGAGAAAAGAGAAGAGTGTCGCGCGAGCGCGTCACGGACGTGGACAAATAGCGAGATTAAATCCCCGGCGCGTCGAACCGATGCGAATGAAATGTTTCTCTTTGCGAAAAAACGCGCGTCGTACACGAGACGACCGCGTATTACGAGGCCTACGGTTTTTAACGATACGAAGTTTTAACATGACGTTACACGGTGCCAAACACACGGGACACCGGTTGACATATACGGATTATAATTACGCAATACTTTTTTTATAAGGAACGAAACAAAGGCTTTTTCCTGTGGTGTGAAAGTTACGTGAACTATAATTTCCGTATAATGAATTCGATTTTTTCTTAAATACCTCTTGTATTAGTGTGCCATTTAGTTCTTTAACGTTGAACTTTAATACGTGCAATAATAATTTAGTAGTACAAGAGTAATCGGCTGGAAAACGAGACTTTGCGCCTTTACGTGCAGAAATGTTCAACTGGGAACCGCAGATATCTCGAAGAAACGTCCTTCGAAGTGGAATAGCTTGAAAGAAAGGAAGACGGTGATCAAGGCATCGTTGCAGCAGGATGCACTCACCCTACCTTGACTACCCGCCACGCCCGCCATTCACCTTCAACTTGGTACCTCACTCACTCTCTCTCTCTCTCTCTCTCTCTCTCTCTCTCTCTCTCTCTCTCTCTCTCTCTCTCTCTCTCTCTTCCTTTTTCTTTTCCATTCCTTTTCTTAGACCTCTCTTTCGCAGAACAAACGCGCGTCGTTGTTATGCATTCTATATCTGCAGTTTATATAGGTTACTTAAAAATCCCTATGCAACATATTGATATTAAATTTAAATTACATTAAAAAAATAATAATAAAAATGCCTAAATAAATTTTGTAGATACTCAAAATTTTTCTTCACGTTTTAATCTTTTTGTTATTATTTCCCCTTCACATCTCGCAATTATTAAAAACGCATAAATTATAAGAGACGATATAAGTCTGTTGTCTAGGCATTCTTAATACTCTTCGCGGAAAGCGCTACTGTTCAAAATAAAAAAAATAGCTCTACGATATAAAATGATGACGAATGATCGCGTCGAACGCGGTTCAAGTGGCATAACTCGCTAAACGAAAACGCTGTCCCCTGCGAGAGATTCCGGGCGGCGGCCATGTGCCTACATGCGCCCGCGACCTTGGATGGAAACGACTCGATGTAATCGTTACCACGGGCTCGCCGAGGAACAAAGAGAGCTCGTCTACTGATACACCTAACTTACACACACCGCACCTCGATCGTCTGGCTGCTACCGTCCGATACTACAATACTACCGTGTCCGGTGCCGCGGCGCACGGAGAGTGGAGAACCGCCGCGGGTCCGTTTTAATGGCGCCGGCTTGTGTTTATTCCGACAGTAGTCCGTAACTCCGCGATTCGTAATTGCTGTAATTATGCGACCGCGCGTAATCGTCGATTCGATGGTAATAGGGGAGGAGGAGATGGAGGAGAGGTAAGGAGAGGGATAGAACGACCTCGGGAAGGAAGAAACGACACGTTTTCCGCGTATCCCTCCGAGATACCGGACAGTTTCCTTCCTTCCTTCCTTCCTTCCTTCCTCGACTCTCTTTCGTTCGATGTTCTCCCATGCTTCATTTCGCGGGATCTTTCTCTCCCGTGAGAAAGAGCGCAAAGCCGGCGATTATCGTAATTATTCGACCGCCCCTGCAACCGCACGATGATCGAGATTGAATCCAGACGGGTCGGCTGTGCGTGTTACAAGCCGCGTGTAGCGAGTAGGGTGGAGCTTCCGGATCTGTGTGTTACGCTGCAGAAAAAAAAACCACCGATCGTCTAGCGTGGTACATCGGAAAAGATTGAAAAGAGATTCGCGGTTATTAATTTAGTCTCGGCCACAGATTATGTAATTTCGAACGTTTGAATTATCGTATTATCCGAACGTCTTAATCGCTGCATTTCTGTCGCACGCTTCTCGCTTTTAGCCTTTCGCAAAAAATTACTTGACCATTTCGATAACAATACAATTCAAAAAATTAATACATTTTTATAAGGTTAAAGAAATTCTCGGTATTCCTTTTTGAAATACATTTTGTATAACTTTCTGTAAAATTTTAACCAGGATATTTTTTTTAGCAAGAAAACACAAAATTTTTTACTGTGTATTAATTCACCCGCACAAAATTTGAATCTCAATAAATAGCACGTCAAGAAAGAAAAATTTAGAAAAAGAAAGACGAGGAAACGTACACTGTGATTACTTTCACTAAAATCATCGTAATTATGCACAATCAATGATTCACAAAAGATCAACGATTTGGGAGTATTTTCGCTCGAGATAATTCGCCCGGTTTAGCCGCGATGCAACAAACGTACGGACCGATAGGAAACCGCAATCATATAGTACCGCAATCTACATTGTGCCTGATATTTTGACTCGGTTATTCTCTGCGTGCGAAATGCGTGGAGTTTGTCCGGAACAAAGTTTCGACTCTGCACTCTCACGGGCGACATAAAACAATCCCACGGGAAGCACAGAGTTCGCAGGGCAAGTTGCTCGACGCAGAACACAGAACGATATAAAAAGATAACTCCATAACGAAAATTAAAAAATAAATTTGCCTTTGATTTTTTCCTTCTAGTAAACATTCTTTCCGTAATATATGTTAATTTTATCGTGGTTTCATGAATAAAATTATTTGCAACGTAATCACGGATACTACTGCATGTATTTATTAAATAGATATATCTCATAATTGCATCTGCGATAAGGAAACCTGGAAATCTCACGGTTATAAAACGTCAGAATCGGTTTTTAGGCTCATCGAAACTGGTAACAATTACAGCCGCGGAAACGATCTGTTAAAACGAGGTGAAGGCTTCGCACGCAGGCACATCTTTCAGATTGTATCGTGCACGCGTACAAACGAGGAGACAGGATCAGAGTTAAATTTTCTTAAAGATGCGTGGCTGATGCTTAACAAGTCATAAACAGATAAATAATAAATGAGCTGCATAAACTTGACTTTACGTACTTATATTTGCATAAGATTATATTTCAAAACGACAAATTTGTTCGCCGTTTACTGATCAAAGCAACACACTCTCTAAATTTCTTAGAGTGTAAATACTGCCACTCCAATTTTTTGAGTGATTTTTCACTCTTAAAGAGTGGCAGTGACAGTATTTTCACTCTTTAAGAGTGAAAAATCACTCAAAAAATTGGAGTGGCAGTATTTTCACTCTAAGAAATTTAGAGAGCAGGGCAATCGAAAATCATAGTGTACTAAAAATAATAAAAATGTTCAAAATAATATTCATATTTGTAAAGATCCTTCCAAAAAAAAAAAAAATCTACCCTTCTTTCATTTCCTCTTCATCTTTAGTATTTTTAATTCACTTACAAATACTAATCTACTTTTGCCTCACGTAATTTATTTAATTGTAAAAGTCAAAGTCGTGTGAAAAGAATAGTGCAGGTGTCATGCATTTACGAAAGCTCGTCGAATGTGCGTTACATAGAAACACGTCGTCTTTGAAGCCTCCAAATGCAGCAGCTAGCGCAACGACAATTCGCCGTCGCCGCCGGTTGCCTATCAGCGATTGCGTTGACCTCAAAGCGATAACGCTAGGTACGCCCCTTCCACATGCACCGACGATATCGCGTAAGCGCGTGCACCTCCGCTCTATTGTCCCCGTCACCGAAATCGATCGTTGCGTGTCGCGACACGAGCTTTGATATCGCGACGTCGTAACAAAACAAAAAACAAAAAAATCGCGATATCTTCGGGGCGCGACGTGATTTACGATCTCGCAGGATTTATCGAAGCAGCGCTAGCTTATCGGTAATCTCAGCGCCGTCATATATTTTCCAATTAAAAACCAATACGCGAGATAATTTGCTTTTACAGAAAACAGTGGTATATATCAACTGCAATTTGTATAATAATCTGAGGACTTTGTACATAAATGTTACATAAATATTTACAAGCGGAGCGTATTCAGATAATTAAATCTGAAATTAATGACACGACAGAGCTGCATTCGCGTCTTCTTAAACTATATAAATTATTATTGTGATACATTTTCTTCGGCGTCATTATAAGTAAAATCGAGTTTAGCGCTTAAATAAGCTCAAATGTGATTTAGGGGCCGTTATATGAAACATAAGAAATATTGTTTGTTTGTACGAAATGGAAAGACGCGATAAGAGCGCGGCATTCAGAGTTTCGTTATATCAGCTATGAAAATTGACGCGTCCGTCTCGTACAAAGTTCTTCCAATCAAAATTATCGCATGCGGCGAACGACCCGTTATCAGATATATCGTATCGCCGAGGACCGTCCGCGGAATTGGCAACGCTCGGTACGTAGGCGAACCACGCGACATATCGTGCCTCTGCCAGATGGGAGAGAAGGGCGTGCCTGCAGTCGCTGCACACTGCGCAGTTTATGCACACACGTTCGTGTTGTGTGTGTGTGCATATGTACGTAAGCTTGCACGTATACGTACACACAAGCCGCGTAAGCGACACGCGCGCGTACATAAGCGTACACGACCAGCGCAGCCAAATTGCAAAATACCGAGTTGATTTTGACTATAAAGAGGATTTTTTATTTCTTTTTTTTATTTTTATTAAGAAGCTTACTGCGCGACAAAACACGAGTGCATGGGATTCTGTTGAAAAAAAGAAGAAGGTGAGATTTCAGGTTCTAGATCGCGTGGGGAAGGGGAAAACGGGAACGAAAGTCCCAATAAATCTTCATCAAGCAGCGATCGGGGCGGGTGCCTACGATTTAAGAGCGCAGATGATGTCGTTTAAGAAAGTCGCTTAACACCAAGGCTTGAAGACATTAAGAAACGCACGGGCAGTAAATAAATCATTTCGGTTCGCGAGGCGTTTCGGTTAAACTGGCTTCTCCCCCTTAGTCCAAATAAATGAATCTTAATCATTGGTTACATGCAAAGAGACATGGCCTTGCCCACCGCGCTCGTAACTGGGTTATACTTGACATGAGCACACTATATTATCCCATCCGTTGCCGTCTCTGCTTCTCGGCAATTTTCCGATAATTAAAAGCGCGTACAATACGAAAATTATAAATCGACAGTCGTACATGAATGCATCTTAATTCAAAATAACGACTGAAATATCCGTTTTGAGAACAATATCAATTTTCAAGTACTATAAACTGCAATGAACTATGTAAAACGCAAGAAAATTTTTAATGAGCTATATATAAACGAGTTTTTAATATAAAATACCGATATTTCATTTGAGACATTAAATGCATATCATTAACAAGATTTCGTATGTATTTCTTTTATAGAATCGGAATCCTTTTCCAGAATTAACGTACACATATTAATATCATCATACGAACTGGATTTTATACCGAGAATAAACAAAATGTTCTCCAGAATTGCTCTTTTTTTAACCTATATCTGAATTTGCAGTTATAAAAAGTTCATGAAACTAATCTTTTTTCCTAGACTTTTAATCTTAATTTGAATTGCACGATATTATTCGTATATGTTATCTCTAGAGAAATACGGTTTTATTTTGTATAATACATATGTATCGTAGATTTTGTATACTAAGCAAATATTGTCATCAAGTGACAGCTGTACCAAAAATAAATTTTTCTTTTCGTTTTTTCTATTAACTCGACCGTATTCCCCTAGATTTTGGTGCATACTTTAATTCTTTAAAAGAGTTTTGCGATTCTATAAACCCAATTAAAAGATTAGTTTAATGAAAAAGTGTCGAGTAAAACAGACGACTTTTAGATCCCTATTTTAAAATACTACGAACTACGGATTAAGATTTTCAAAAATATATAAACTCATGCCACGTTTTTACAAAATTCCCTATGATTATCATATCTCCGTTAAGAGAACTCAACAGAAAATATGTTGATATTATCAGAACAACAAAGCCGGATGCTAGCTTATACAAACGAACCATCGCGACGACCGACGGCGCGAACAGGTAATGGACGACAAGGTGACGGCAATTTTCCGGAGATTCTGGGTTTCGATACGACCGTGAAACGATTCGACGTAACTACGAATCATATCGTGAATGACGTCCACTACGGAGTCGAGGAGCGTGGAGCGTGTCGGTGGCGAGGGTCCCCCTACTTCCGGCGAACCATATCCGGCAGAACGCCCACCTATATCTCGGCCCGCCAGACCGTGCACACTCCCTGATGTGTCCGTATAATCTGTCGTTCTATTGCGAGCCAACCGGACGAAATCGTGAACAGCCCTAACCCTTTGACGTGCCATTCAATTTTCATGTTGGTCAATCAAAGTTGCACTTGTCGCAAAATACATACATTTTCCGACGATAAACGCACACGTCGATATACTATCTTTATGCGTGATAATCAATTTAATTCGTCTCAACAAATGGAATTGTTAATTAAGAGAGAATAACAATAATTAATTATAAGAATAATTAATTGGTGAACGCGTTTAAATAAAATTGCAAATATCAGGGTTCGATGTTCCATTAAGTAAGATACAACTTCGTTTCGAGAAATTTTATCGCGTTCGTGGTCAAAGTTTGAAGAGGACGTTTTTCCTCGTACCCAGACGGTGTTTACCAAAGTTTTAGTCACTTTAATAACGACTGATCAAGATTGCAGGTTCCATCGCGCAAAATGGAATAATTTATTCGCGTTCACGAGTCGCGGCTTACAATCGCGTCTGGTCTAATGATATAACTTTCCTCGAGAATCTCATAATACCCCTAGGAATCTTTTGTGAAAATAAAAATAAAACGTACGACGAGATAATAAAAGGAAAAAAAAAAGACGCAAGCGTATCATAAGCGTATTGATCGGTTCGATCCTTGGTAATATTATTTCCTTGGAATGGCAACAATTTGTTTTCTTGCCGTTGACAGCTTAGTCGCGATAAATGGTAAAAAAAAATGTCAGTAACACGAATGTTTTCTTCTTTTTACCGGCGAACGTACAATTTGCTCATTTCCACGTTAATCTGCAGCCGCGATCGTAAACAGGTCCATAACAAGATGCACGGCGAGTAGGGCCAACGACATCGTGAAATAGAGGAAAAAAAGTCGCGTATATACTGCAGCTTGTAGCACGGCTGCGTATATCGCGGGCAAAAAACTCCGGGAGGTCTACTCCTCGTCTTGCGATTCTCCTCTGGAACGACTCCTCTCTCTCTCTCTCTCTCCTGCGCAAGTTTTAATCCGTCAAAGTGGCTTTTGCCAGAAACCGCAAGTACGGCGGGTAAACGTGAGGTACCGCAAGACAAAAAGTTCCTGCGTAAGCCGACGTAAACGAGAGGTTATCTCAATTATACGAGGATCTTTGATGAAATTAAAAAGTTACGAGAAATCACGAGCGCGCCCATAAATTTTCCATAGAGACGGAGCTAAAGTCGGAGCTACGGGAAAAAAAAAAAAATTAGAAGAGACCGACCCTCTCCACCGTGTGGAGCTGCGGCTAACAGGATCCATCTATCGTGCGTCGACTGCCGTATAGAGACAAATCGACTTCGATATTCATCACGGCCCGCGTCCCGTTATCGTAATTAACGCGCGAGAGAGGCGCGATAAGGCGCGTTGCTCGCACACGACGATCCCGTCCACGTGGGTGTTCACGCGTGGAGATGCCGCGATGCGTGACGCAATGACGAGAAGAGGTAACGGCGGACCGATGAACGAGGTAAACAATATACGATCTTTCGCACCGCGTTGCTGACCTCGCAATTAAAAATGCCGTAGCTGGGACGGCGACGCCGGCGAGAGCGTTAAGTCCGTCTCGTAATTAATCACCGCAATGGTATAAACGGCATCTTGCGATTTTATCGCGTGACGCAAACAAAATAAACTCGCGCGAAGGCACGCGAGATGCCATCTCCAGTGGCGAGGAAGCTCCGATAATAAACTCGCGATCGGGCGATAGGCAAAACGGATAGTGATCCTAATGTAGGATAAGAAAATGCAGATCTATTAAAAGTATTGATTAATAGATGGAACATCTAAACAGTTTTCACAAATAAATACACAAATAAATATGTTATTAGAATTATTTAAGTAACTTAAACTTACAAGTAAATGCCACTGGTTTGATAAAGTGTGAGATACGGTAGTAAATGTATCAAACATATTAGCATAGGAATAAATCTTTATAGTCCATGAAACCTCTTTGTTTTATTGGGCGTTAAGCGCATAAAAAATTGAGTAAGTAGCGCCAGGACAGAAAATCAGAGACCCGCAAACTTAACGAACCGCCGCGCGCCGCGCGCCGTCGCTCGGATTCGGAGTCGCTCCGGCGCGCGCGGCCAAATGAAATCGTCGGCGTGAATTGATGTGCACACACGTTATTAACTAATGAAAATTACACGCGGCCGCGCGCTACCGGCCTGACAATGGAGCGGCAGGTTAGACATTTCCAAGACGCATAAGTCAGCCGAGCGTTAGAGCAGAGCCTGCTGCTCACAAGCCAATGTACACTAACCATTTGTCATGCTTGGTTACTGCGCGCGCGCGCGCGCGCGCACTCCCGGCACCCGAAGTGACTTCATAAACCTAGCCGCGGATGGAACACCTGCGGCGCGTAAGGATGCTTGCGTAGCTTTTATCGAGGTGTCAACCACGGCGCTTAGTCGAAAAATTTAACGGCACGTGAAGTGTCATCGCGTCAATCTCTAAACAAACAAACCCGGCCGTCCGCCGTGCGCTTCCGCGCACTGTGTGTTTCGTAAGGCTTGCATCAACGCTCGGAGTACGTGCATTAAGGAGTTTGCAACTGATTTACAAGGCAAAAAGCTGACGACCCGAGATACAGTTATCCGTTATCGGACGAGAGGAAAGATCGTCTGGTTTTTTGTTTTTTTTTTTTTTTTAACCTTTTTAGTCTCCATAACACTTATCTAGAAAATTTTCAAACATACATCTCTTCCACGATGACTCGTCGATAATTTCACAGGGAAGAAATATAATTAATATGTTGTTTAGAGATACATATCATATTGGTTTAAGTAATCAATTTTTTTTTTTTTTTAATGTCACGGAAAGAATTTTCTCTTAAAAATTACCCTGAAAATCGAGGTAGGACAACGCGAACCTTGAAGAATTTTACTATATTTTTGACAAAATTTACTAAAATTTTATAAATTTTGCTATACTTTTAACAAAATTTACTAAAACTTTGCCAAATTTTTATTAAAATTTTACTAAATTTTCGAGGTTGTCTCACAATCACCACGATTTTCAGGGTAATTTTTAAGAGAAAATTCTCTCCGTGACATTTCCCACAAAAAAAGAGTTCGTAGATCAATTCGAGTGTTACCGCGCGCTCGCAATATTTTCCCACAAAATTTAAATTCTCGATACCAAATACAGCTCTCTCCCTAGTCACGCTTCTAAGTAAATGCACCATAAAAGGAACGGAGAGTTGTGCTGTCCGCGAGAGGGGAAGTCACTCGTCAAGACGTCACGCTGGGCCGGCTAACGTTCCGAGGACCGGTCCTCGGATACGACGCTGGGCCCCATGATCTACGCAGGACAAAATCCGCGATCGAATGATCTCGATCTCGAGCTTGAGGAATTGGATTATCAATTATCCGAGCATCGGCGAGCGACCGCCGCGAGCGACGATTCGTTACGGTCCCGTGACTCAACGCGATATATCCCGAATGGACGACGAGAAGCTTCGCGGCTACCTATAGATCTCGCCTGTCTCTCTCTCTCTCTCTCTTCTCGATGCAATAATAACGCACGGTAGACGCACACGGTAGCGCAAATGAGGCAAAGAGAAGAAACGAGAAATTCAAACAATTACAGTGAAGCGAGCGATCTTAATTGTATTAAAGTAGCGGTCTTAATTGTTGGAAAACAAATTGCGTTATCTGTATACACAAGAGTAGTACGTCTCTGCGAAGTGCGTAACAAGCGAATATTACACGCGTGATCGCAGTATGAATCAAATTTGTAGAGAGAGTCTATTAAAAAATAAAATGAGTTTGATAATAATTTTAGAATAAGTACAAGTTATTTCCAAAAAATATTTTTTTCACAGAATAAAATTATTACATTATTAAAATCGACAAATAATAATAGAAAGTAAAATTTACTATCAACTTCACAATTACATTTACACGCTGATCAATTATTTGTTACCGATCTTAACAATTTCATCGTTTTTATGTGCATTTTGCCTCTTTAAATTTTTGTACATGTATACATTCTTTTATATGATCCAATAATTACTGCACGTATGTTATAATAATTAACTAATACCGTCAAATTGATTATTAATATCAAATTTTAATATTGTGAATATTAACTACAACTCTTAACATATGGAAATTTATTCAATAATGCTGCCACTCCAGGACTCTCCCTCCTTTTACGTTTTTTTTCCTTGTCTCATTTAACGCTCACACCAATCACTGGCGAAAAGACAGCCACGATTCGCGCAACACTTTTTTTCGGCATTTGCGACAATAATGTTCGTATAAGAATCGATAATGTTCGTAAACAAATAAGCGTAATGACTAAATATTTGAAGAGAATAATCGCACGATCGCATTTCGAAAGATAATAACGGATATGCACGGAACGACTTTCGCTGGAGCTTGTCCGTGAGTTTCATCGTGCGAATGTCAAAACAAAATAACCGGTTAAATAGATCTATGTACATTGCAAAACAACAGACTTCGAACTTCATATACCGTACGTCTGCAGTTGCCGTTAGGAAACATCTAACATAATAAATCGCAAAAGTTAATTTACCGTACCAGAGTATAAAGTATTTAATACGTGATCTAAAAGTATATGTAAAATATAAAAATAAATTATCGAAATTAATTTATTGAGCAAGCTGATAATCGGAAGTTATCCATGAAAAATTATTACGTTCTCTCTCTCTCTTCTGATACCCGTTACGATCATATCTTGGAAGATAACGCGCCACCGTGTAACGTACCGTTCGTTGCAGTCGCGAAATACTTAATACAACAGAGAATTCGTGAGAAATTAACGCGCTGTTCTAGCACTTGACGCAGTCGTGTCTTGGAAGATAAGATGATACACTTGACTATTTGTCTTTGAGTCTCGCGCGGCGCAGCGACTTTGCGTACATAGCATCGCTGTACATAATAAAACTTTAAAACCGAGCACGTGCCAGCCAATTCCAAATGTTTAAACTTTGCAATTTAAAATTTTTATTTTATTATAAATTAGATAAATTCTGAATATTCTATCCCTAATATTGCATATTATTTGCCATTAAATACATTATTATCGCGCGTTAAACTTAGTATCTGATTAAGAATAAAAACTCATTTTTATTATAATCAAAGACATTATAAATAAATAAATTATTATTGTGTTAAATTGTGTTTTGCAAGAAAGCAAAAAATTGAAACATTAATATTTAAAAAATATCAAATAATGCAACAAAAGTATTATTTAAATTTGGTTGCTCGTATTCTGACTATTCAGCATGTCATGTAAAACATGGAAATGCATGTAAAGTGGACATCATATATGACAGGCAAGGAACAATAACATATATGAAAGCAATCGATTAATACTTCAGATAATAATAATGACGTGACATAGTTAACGTTCTATCAGAAATATTTACAAGCATAATCGCACATTAATTACTATTAACCGCACAAGCTAATAAACGTTAATAAACAATTAATACACGTAAACGATTTATAATACATTAATAATTAGCATATAGCTACTTTCCGTCATTATTTCAGTAATCTTGCGTCCAACTTCTCTTTGTCATTGCGCTAAATTAATTACGTACGTGTGGATACAAAAACTATTAACAAAAAATAAATGCTATTCTATACGCTGCGTTATTTAAATATAATCTAGTATTTTTTAACCAGATACGATTAACTATCATTTTGACTATTATCTTGTTCATTTTGTTTTTCTTTATATTAAATAAAATATATTACGTTATGATGAGTTGATACACTGAGCAATTCTCATTTCGCACTTAAATTTTCTGAACAGAAGTTAAAATTGCATACCGTGTTCGACTCTTCAATTATAGTAAGAAATTATGCATGTCGAATAAACTCCATCATTAATAAACACATTTAAATTGCTCGACTTGGGCGGCGTAAGAAGTGATACGAGCTTTCTCCGCAATAATCACGGAAAAAAGACTCGGAGGTGGATAATTTTATTCGGACAAGAACGCACATTAAAAAAAAAAACGTCGCGAAATCGATAACTCATCCACCACGTAAATTATATTATTAGCGACTTAATTGCTTGGTTATCGATGTAACACATTCGATGGCGTGACGTTGCTAAAAGTCATATAAGACGACCTTTCACGCGAATGCAACACGATACTACTTAATGCTACGTTTCTTGATTGAAAAGAACTTTTCTCAAAGATATGATTATTAATAAATTAAAAAAAAACCTGTCTTGAATTTTCCCAGTATTCTCTTTGTTAATAAAAATCTTTCGCACACGGTGTCTGTTAACATTATACACATATGTGAAATAAAGAGTATACTGTTATATTATCTCTCTGTCTTCACAAAAGTACAGGACGAATTCCCCGTGACGTTGTTAGCCGTACAGAGATGCACAACAATTTTTGCAAATTTTTCTTTTATTCCTGTATCAGTGGCCAGACTACCTCGTCCCATTTGTCCGTTTTGGGCGACAGTGTACGGAAGAAATCTTTCCGGTTTTGGTGATAAAACCGGTTTTGCCGTCTTTTTTCGTTTTTGCCGGGGAGTCTCCCGTGAGCTTTTTTTGTTTTTATTTTTCCGCATGCCTTCTATATGCGGGCGTACGATTCGTACATTTAATCGTTTTAATATCGACTCTTAATTTGATACGAGAACTCGTTTAATTCCGTATTAACTGATACTCAAATCTCTGATATTCAAATTTATATTATTATTTTGTTTACATTATAACAAGCGCAATTAAATTAAAAGAAAAAAAAAAGTCAAAACGGCAAAAATTAAGGATTGCAAAAAATGTGCGTTTGATGATAAATTTCACATAAGCATAAGTACGAGAACCCTCCTTATCTTCGAGATTATACAGTGTATAATCGTTAGTATATAATCATTGTAATTTATAGTTCTAAACGCTGCGTGTCAGTTAAGTTGCATGTTTCCTGCAGTTAAGTAAATCGTATGTAGCTAATCCATTACTAAACAGGTCTTCGATGATGTTAAAAACTGGGGAAAAAAAAAGATGTTGGGAAGGCAATGTTTTATGCAATGCGTGATTTACTGAATTACTGATTGCATTAATGACTCGTGTACGGGAATTTTTTAGATTATGATATCAGCGGTGCTAATTATACAGATCGACAGGTACTTGGCGAGCGCAACGTGTCACGCACAAAGCGCGCAGCAATTTTCGCAACTGACACGAACACCGACGTTTTTCATTAGCACTCCTGGGAGTGCAGCCCGAGTTAATTTCCCCTTTAAATAGATCGACGCTTATGCTCGCAACCCGTCATTAGCGTACGTCGAACGAAAGAGAGAAGTGCGAATTAAGAACACAAGGGACGAGACATTATGTAGTCTTCGAAGAGAGAGAGAGAGAGAGAGAGAGAGAAAGAGAGCATTTATAGTCGTCGTTGTTTCGCACAGAGTAATTTAATGTTTCTCACCATGTCGCTACATCATACTGCTTTTTCACTCGATACGCGTTTAAATGTTGAAATAAACTGAACGAAAGTTAAATATACCAAGAAACTAAGAAAACCAATAAAACTCCAGTGACAGCGTAATTCAGTTGCTAATTGCAATATTTTCAAGTTCATATTAAAACAAAGACGTTCGGAAACTGCATGCAACGTAAATAACACAAATTGCTTGTGTCTACCCCGTGCTACTACGATTAGCATTCGTTAATAACATAAGTCTGGACAACGGTTACACGACCTGCATCGCGAGATTAATAACGGTGCGGCAATGAGACACACGATTGATGTTCTGTTAACATTCAAGTTAACGTTCCTCGACATATATGTCTCCGGAAGATGGACGGGCAGTGACGAATGACGGCGGTGCCAATAAAATCGCTTCTTACGATAGCTCGACCGGCCGCGCCGACCGCGTAAATTGACGTCGACACGACGATTATTTATCGAGATTCCTGTAACGGTAACGGAAGCATACGGCGCGTGTTTAAGACAGGATTCTGCATTTTTATAAAACACACACGCACGACTGATCCGCGCGACCATATTCGAGCATGGCAGAGGCTCGACGATTCGCGACGCGAAACTTTTCCTGGCGGAAGATCGATGGCTTTCTTATCGGAATATATCGAATAAAATGCTGGAGATATTCCAACGATGTAATTGCTACTTTAAAAAAATGTAATGCCGTGACAAATTATTATACGTTAATCGCTCATTTATGTGGCTTTTGTTTTCTTAAAAGACACTCACATTTTAATACTGTAGAATAACACAATTTTAAGGAGAGTCGGAAAATATTTATATTTCATCTAAAAATAACTGAAGGGTCAAAGTTTGTATAATCTACAAAGAGTTCTTACGTAGTAATGAAGCAATGAGGTTTGCGTAGAGATACGCGTGGAGAACGCGTAATAAAAACGAGGCTATTAAAACGCGCGTATAATAAATGCGGGTGCAACCGTTGAGAAAGGCCATCGTATTCACTATCGCGGGTCGTTTTAAATAACATGCACGAAAGAGGGTATATGTGATAGGGTACAGGTGAGTGAACTAATAAAATGTGTTGAACCAATAGTTCTAACATAATCTAAAGTGCTCGATCGAGTAAGTGGTGTAACGACCGCGGAAAGTAAACTTACCGTCGAGCAACAAACGGACGTCATGTGCCACCGTTTGAAGCGTTTCAACAGACCCGACGAGCCATTTCTGCGACTGTTAGTACTAAGAGTGATCAAAGATTAAAGATTAGTTTCCTACATAACATGCAGGAAAAGAGATGACACGGAAAAACAACTTCGCGAAGCTTTATCTCAAAAAAAAAAAAAAAAAAAAAAAATAGATGAGATTTAAAAAAAAAAGTGAAGAAAAACAGCTGGAACAAGTAAAAATAATATGAATTTCGCAAAGGTAAAATGCGCAGCGCGATTTTCTTTGCAATTTCTTCACCGAACCGTTATCAGAAATGGCGCTTTGGCGAGACATATTGTCGATAAGCTGGCAGAACCGGGTGTATCGAATGGCGCGTGAAACGAAACGCGATGTCGAACAGGTTTTACGCGGTGGACACGAAGGAAGGCGCGGTGGCAATCTGAAAATAGATGTAGACCCCGACAGTTCGATTTTACGAGGAAGTGGTCCGTAGGCGCGTCATTTATCGCCGATATTCGCTGGCGATATGGCCACTAACTGACTCGCCGGCGCGAAAAGTGATTCTATTAACTCAGTAGCATTGTGAGTCACGATCGATACAGCCTCGTGTGCCGACAACGTCGAGCATTCAAATAACGCGATTTAGACGACTGAATACGTTCCCCCATTGCGATTTTACGCGATTTCCACACGTCGCCTACTTAGGTGTGGTCACTCGTTATGATTCACACTCGATTGTCATATCAATGCTTGGAAACGAGAAGTTATGTCATTTCGTGACTTCGAAATACAAGAGTGCACTTGAATGTTCTGTGACTTGAGATAATGAGATTTTCTTTAAGAAAATAACATTTTTTTTTTAAGTATTATTTATAAAGATAAATACATCTTGCAGATATCTTGAGAGTTTACTATATATAGATAATGTATATCCGTGTCGATAACAATTATTGGTTTAATTTTTAACTGACTTAAAAAAAAAAAGAAAGTTCTCATGAATTTTGTTCTGCACTGATACGAGATACAATTTTAATAAAATAAAATTTTATCATTAAAAATCTTAATATAAAACGTATAGTGCGCTATAAATCCAATCGGTGCAAGTCGAGATTTATCAGCAGTATACCTCTGCATGATAAAATCAATAAAATAATCACGAGCACTTTGCGGTGACTCGAAATCAGCCACGGACGATCATATTGAGTGTAATAAACGGATCAAGGCAATTCAGAAACAGCGACAAATAATTTTATCGCGGGACCGCTCGGGTGGGTTACAATGTGGAAATAGACATCCCCAAGCTCACCCGTGAAGAACTCGCGCGAGTGCATATACGTTCGATTTTACGAGGAAGTGGGACGCATTATTTATCGGCAATATTCGTTGGTAATGTGGGTACTTACGGCCTCTGAAACGGCCACCAGAACATGCATCCCGAAGTGACTCAGCCCCGCGCAGCGAGCGAGTCGTAAAAAGCTCGTGAATCTCCTTCACTCAAAATTCACAGGCAAAGTAACTGAAATCAATGTTGGCCGAGCGTATCGCTCGTTGCTCACCCACTTTGCGAGCTCGCTCGAAGATGAACTAAACTCATGGCATTAACTCCTTTAAAACCAGTTTTTTTTAATCATCGCGAAATCATGCTCATAAAAATATTAAAATTTTCATTGCGTTAAACGCGTAATCCGTTATCTACCATTTAAATTTAAAATTAATATTATTAATAAAAAAATCTTGCTACTTTTAACAATAATAAACAATTTAAATCTTATTAAGATAGGTCTCTAAAATAAGTTATTCTATTTTAATGTTTTCTGACATGTAACTGTAACAATTAGTCTATATAATAATTTTTATAATAATAATTTCTTATTAAGCATGCGTCATTGATTTTTTTCATATTAACGAGTAGAGTCCAAACATGTTGAATCTCAACTATAAATTTTTGGATTCAAATTTTAAGATCTATAAATTCTAGATCTAGAAACAAAATTTAATTAAAAAATTGTTTAGAAAACTATTATATTTTTACCATAAAAAAAACATTAACAAATATGGGAGAAACTTAATCTGCGTTTAGAGAAAACCTCTCTCGAACTCGTCTGGGAATCTGGAAAGAAGGAAATGGCCGAGATTTGGAACACTCTACATAATGAATCTGCTGTTCCCTGAAACGTGTAATCCGTCCCATTTTCTCGTCTGTGCGGCGCAATCCTATATGAAAAAGGCCGTTAATTTAAAAAAGTGGTTCCATTCTCCGGATGCTGTAATAATAATCGCGTATCCTCGAGACCCGAGTGTACATTGCCACGGATTCTGCACAACGGTGCAAATCGACGCGAAACTACCAAAGAGTACGTCCAATACAAAGATACGCCCTTGCATTACCGTGAAAGCGGATCGCTCGACCAGGTGATTTAAAAAATTTGGCACCTCTTTAACACCAGCGAAATTTACACCGGCCTTAAACCTTCCGTCTCGCCGCGGTCACGGCCTTTCGTCGGCTTTAGTGCTGGCCCGGATGACGTTAACGATTCGTAAATTAAAAGAGCGCCATTTTGTTCCGGCAGCGTGGGTAGAGGGAGAGAAGAAGTTGTTCGCGCGTTTCTGGCCCGTGCCATAAAATTCGGACGAATTCTTTGTCGTTTCATTCTCCGGTACTTCGGTTAGCGAATGCGACGCTCACGACGTTTTACGTGCGGAAGGCTATTATTGAGTTAATCGCGAGTTATTTTCACTCGAGTTTCAGTACCGACAAAACCAATCGTTGACGAGCCGCACGCAAATTTATTATTATTATTATTATTATTCCAAGGCAAGATAATCATTGTGTCTTACAGAAAAGTGAAACTTTAACACGGAACAAATTGTCACAAATTCTAGATTTCTTCAGTACAATAATTTGTCGTTACATCATTAATTTCTTTCGTTAATTGACTTAATAATTTTCACCATATTATTTTAAAATTAAATACGAATAATATTCACATTTTACCCTAAAAAGATTCTTCAATATATAATTTAATATATATAAATCGTAATAATCATGCGCTTACTATATAATAATTCCTTCATATTTAAATCGATCGTTTCTGAAAAGAGAAATTCCTAATTAAATAATTTCAAAATAAACGATTTTTTTGCGCAATTTCACTTCACGCAAGTAATGATTTCAACGAACGCGGTCACTTATTATTCGAGAGAGTCGTAAATCAGAAAGCGCGCGTGTTCACGCCCGTTAAATGAGACCATCGAAAAATCGATCGCGCTTATGCGATACCGATAATCGAGTCTTCCATATGTAGCGTTAGGTATTGGACCGCACACGAACTCGCCATCAAAATGTTATGCACCAAACGTACCAAAATGCGAGCAAATCACATATTATACGATGTGAATTAATGTATTATAAAATCATGTACATTGTTGTAGCAAAAAACTCTCTAAATTAATTGTGGAGCTATCGTAGTGCGCAAATAATTTGGTATTGATTTATCAGTTTAAAAAATGAGAACGAATTAAGACAAATAAAAAGAGATTCTATTCTCTAATTGTGAGAGAAAAAAAAATAAATGTACAATTTAACAATGTTAGAAAAGAATTAAAAAAAAGATGTGCCGATTCCGCAAAAGCGACCTTCAAGCAATCTGAAATTTGCAAACGTAAAAAGCGGATAGAATTGCGTTTACGTTTAACGAAAGTATCTCGCGCTTGCCTTTACGATCGCGAAGACGCCGGAAACGCGTGTGTTACGATATTCCGTAAAGTTCCGCTGTTAATAGTTCGCGGTCTCCGCTGCACTGTACAGCACGTGGAATATTTCTCAGTGATCAATGTTTTATGGCACTTGCGGAAAAAGAGTTGCTCCGCTCGGCTATAGAAAATGCGAACCGTCAGTATACCGACGTCATTGTTATGAAACTATTTCCGATCGTTATTGTTATGTAGTAACATTAGAGCATGTGTCACAACTCGTAGTTTTTTTCAAATATAATCTATTTTTTTATTGATTACTTTTTATTCAAACCGTATAATATATCGTGATTTTTTTCAAATAGATGAATAAATAAATTAATTTCTAAATTCTCAATTCTAATTATTAGAACGGTACTTTTTTTTAAATAAACTGCATTTATTTAAATAGTTTTAATTATCAAGTAACGGACGTAAAAAATCGCATTATGTAAATCTTTCTTTATAAATACATTTATTAATAGCATTCATCAATTTCTGTCAAATTGCTTGCTATATTTAAAAAGCTAGGACCGGAAGAGAACGCGACAGATATTTCGCGTGGCAAGCTGACACTCTGCTACGTATCTTAAGCAAGACATTAGTTTAATGATCACGACACGTAATCATTAGCAATCGATAAGAAAGAGAACATTGCGCCTCCACCTGCGTAATTGAGTTCGTTTTAACGTCTCGCTGGCATATAAGTATGCATCGGCGTCAAGCAGAGCAGCCCCTCCGGGCACACATTATCCGACGATAAGATCTCATTACGTCACCGGCGAGAGAGCGATTATCAATTCGTTGGCAATTTTGCGATTTTTTTTTTCGTCGTAATACGTGTTGAGACGGTGACTTTACTAGCCGATTACGCGAACTAATCTTTATTAATTGCTCTCGCACGCAAAGCTACTTCACTCTAGACTTCACACTTACTTCACAAATCGACTTTACTCTAGATCCAAGTGTACGTATGTGTGAAATTTAGTTTTCCGCGTAAAAAAAAGGTAACATACTATATAAAAACACAAATTTACATATTTAAACGTGTTAAAGTTGGACGCATTTTGCTGTTATTTTTACGCAGAAAACTGAATTACACGCATAAACAATTCTTGTACATACCTGGATTTGCAATGTTGCCGCAATTTTTGTTTCGGATTGTTCAAAAATAGTTTCCGAATTAACAAATTCCACGACTCTTCCCGTTTCACATGCAGCTTGATATCCGCGGAATATAGAATATAAAGTTTCGCATGCGTAAACGAAAGCTCGTATAATTAAAGCCCACGCGCAACACTCGAAAACGCTGAGTATAAATAAATGTCCCCCTGCGTATATTTCGTGATGCTTAATGGCGTGTACGTAACGAGACTAAAAAATACAATTCGCGACGCCCATACACAACTTGGACACACCTCCGCGGACGGTGTTCATTTATTTCGGGCACAGTCTTTAAATCCGTTTGGACAATTAACCGGCGACTTATGCTCGTGTGGGCGTTACACCACGAATGTTACAATCTTACGACGTAATCAAGAAAGGCCTTAATGTGTCACACATCTTCTCTCTCTCTCTCTTTCTCTCTTTTTCTCTCTTCTCTATTAGAAACGTGATAAGAATGGGTAAGTTAATTTTCTGAGGCAAATGCAACCCGAAATTAAGTAATGTGATCGTATCTTGTTGAACTGAGTTGAAGTGATCGTATTGAACCGAATAATAATATAAATTAATAATAAAATCATAATCATAATACTTAACACTTAACTATTAAGAAAATATGTAAAATTCAAGATATTATTTACTGTGGAGAAGTTTATTTGTACATATATTTGAAAACACATTTTTCAAAAAAGTGAAAAGTGTATGACTAATACACCTTCCTTTCCACCGTTTATTCTCTTATGCCAGCTAAAAATAAACCGCGCATTGAGCACGATAACATTAATATTTTATATCAACTATAAATTTTTCGTTCTTTTCCGGCAGGCGTCCACGCCCGGCAGTTTTCCAACGTAACGAGAATAATTTGTCCGAACAAAGTGCGGTGCGGCCCGTTGACTCGCCCGCGGCCGTGCACACATTAAACATTGTACATTACAGAATTACATGGCCAATAAAAAGAATGATAAAGGATCTCCATATAACGTTGGATCCGGCTGTGACGGCTGAAATCGGAATGGCGCCTCTGTGCCAAAAACCACTGCGATCCCGCGTTAAAACATTAACTATGACCCAAAGAGTTTACGTTAATTTTCCAAATTTTAGTGGTCGTTAACGAAAAAAAAAAAAAACCCCAGCCACCTCGACAGCATATTAAAAATTATTAGCTTGTACATATTTCTTAAACGCACGTGATCGAGCACTTTACAAAAAATGCATTTCTATTGAATGTGACAACATTTCGTACTCATGTGATTACAGTACAACTTTAACTTTGTGATATACTTTTCAAGCTCTCCCTTTCTCCTTCTTCCTCGCATTTCATCGTAGATTTTTCTCTCGGTAATATAAATTTCGCTATTCTCTACTCTCTACAATCTTCGCGAGATACACGAGTTATATCGGCACGATCCTTTCGTGTCAAGCATGCATGGTGCTTGAATATATCGCGGGCGCATTCATGCTACGGGATAAATGATATTCGGCATATCGTCCCCGACAACAGACATGCATCACTTTCTCGAAGACTGCAACCGGCGCGGGTGATGAATCGTGCCACGGAATCGTTTCATTTTTCACTTCCCTCAAAAGAATCTTATACCCGGTACTGCTTTTAATACGCTTTACGTGAAAAATATGTTCACGGCGTGCCGTGTACCTAAGCGCGGCTATATTCGAATCGATAAACGTGGGAATTTTCTCACTTTTGCATAACATCGTCGAAATATAACATTTCAGTATTAATGAAACGCGCGTTAATGTGATGAAATTCGTTTCAAGCTTACTAGATCATATGATCCTATAAAATCAATCCCGATATTAAATCCATAGTAGAATTCAATTTTAAAATATTTATGCGCAATCTTAAAATATTCTATGTCTAAATTTATACTTTAACGATCTCATTGTCCGCTCACTCACGATTGAATAAGATTTTCCAAGTTCGATATAAATCCCGGGATAAATTCTATGTAATTAGAATTCATAATATATTGCAAATTTCAATAATTTACAGACGGAAACCAAAAAGAATCTTATCCAACAATGCAAAGCGAACGTATACTTGCGAGATTGATCCTCCGAATTAAACTTAAGGTTATCTTTAAGAAGTTAAACTGAAGTAAATTTTTTTTTTCTATTATGTACACAAGATATTAATTTAACTTGCATATGACTAAAGACTAACGTGAATTAATTGTAACTAAGTAACAGTCTCTCGTTATAGTGATGCATATCATAATTGTTACAGCATCGTCTCGACGTCCCGACAACTCTCACTAATATGTAAATGGTGTGTCTCGTATCGAGTTTCGATAGCGGCGCTTCTAGACACACCGTCCTGGCACGTGCATTATGCACCGCGACGTTATTAATGCGTCTCGCAAACGCGGGCGCGCGATGCACCGCGCGTCTATTAAATTCGACCGGATGCTAAATATGCTGATTCCTCGCTGCAGGTGGCGGCGACGGCGAGATGACCGTGTGGCAATGGTAGGTCATTCAGAGGGGAGGAAGGCCGACGACCGATTTTCAACCGGGACAACCGAATCGCAACGCGTGTCGGAGGAACGGGTTCCCGAGAGGGCTGCCTCTTGTCGATTCGTCGCTCTTGAGAAAAGAAAAGGAACGCCGGGAAGAGAAAGAGAGATCCGACGTCCCGAGAATCAAAAGCGCGCGTATTTATCACCGCCGTTAATAACGCCGCGCTATACGGTCCGGAACAGTCGGAAGTTACGATTTCATGAGAAATCTACGAGCGCGCCCTTTTCCTCTTTTTCACATTCCATTAAAGTAAAAATTAATCATTTAATTTAGAAAATTTCAGAGCTTTACATTATTTAATACAGATATATTTATTTTCAGAGTTTTCTCTTTAAAACGTGATAATAAATGAAAACATTAATGAGAGAGTTCTTTATCTAAATTTTTTAGATTGAAGCTTCGATAACCAATTATTCGATGTCTGGCTGTGATGCTATCATTTAATTCTAAAAGTATATATATTGTATACGTAAAATAACTTGCGACTAAATACAAACTATTTTTAATAAAAAACAATAATGCTAATATATACTATTATAATGTATTCGCGAGATAGCCAACAATTTTCACACAAAATAACGTGGATTCGCGCGCGGCCGATAATAAAACAGGTTTTTCGGAGACGCTTTTTTCATGCCGGCGCGGCATGTCGAGAACCCGATCGCCGATTCGTCGCACTCTTGAAAAGAACGGAGATGCCACTCGCGCATATTTATCACCGTCGTTAATAACGCACGAAAAAAAATTGCCTTATCGCCTACCGCAGCGAATTTTTCGATGGTTGCCCATCCCACAATTCGGCGAGAATTAACTTTGTTGCCGGACATAAAAGTAATCACGAATAAAATCACTTTAAGATCTGTGCAAAGTCTCGCGAAATCGAGTGTAACGTTTTAAGAAAGGTACCTTTATTAAGTGTCGACACACAAAAAAGCTATAAATTTTCCGCCGGAATGATTAATTTACATCGTTAATAGAATGAAAAAAAGAATCGTCAAGCAAAAAAATAAACAAAGAATACACGCGTTCACGTTATTTCTACATAAATTATATTTTTTTTAACGATTGGTATAGGAATGTAATGAAAAAGACGTATAGTTTGTTTGTGACGAGGCTCAAAATAAGATGCGCGAAATCCGTGACTCCCGATTTATATCGAGTTTTCCCGACCGTGGTGTTAATTTCTCGTTTCTAATCGATACCTCGCAATTTCGAAACAACCGATACATCTAAACGCACCGAGCCGATCATAAATAATTGATACCCACTGGCGCGCCGATGCTGCGGGGCTTACAGTGTTTTCTAAGCATTCGACACACCTTGCAATTACGGACATAAACTACTACTAGCGAGAAAACGGACGTGAAATGCAAAAGGCACGGAATTGCCGGCCGATAATAGTAAACATTATCACTTCACGCAATCTAAGGCCATTAAATTGGTAGAACTTGTCAAGTGCGAAACTCCCGATTATTCTAATAAGAAAACATTTTATTTTGATTTTTATCAATTTTTCAAAATGCATATTAATTTTGTTTTCAATCATTAAAGTATAGTTATACGAAAATTTACGGAAGTTGCAATGGTTATCTCGTTATCTCATAAATTACTGTATAAAATTTTAATTACATTTCATTTAATTTCTTTACAAAAAAATTGGTTTATCCCTTTAATTTGTACAAGTAAGTTTAAGAAAAATATTTACAATATTTCGGAATTTCTTCCACGAAAATGCATATTTAATTTTTCTAAAACATTTATAAAGATAGGTCGGATCTTTCTCCTACTACACTTTGTACACTTTGCACTGTGCGAAGGAAGAGAAGAGCACGGGGGAAAAAAAGAAGCGGAAGAGAAGAAGGAAGAAGAGGAAGACGAGGGTGAACGCACTCGCCACACCCTGCCTTAAAGATTATAAACGATTATTAATGCTCCACTGCGGCTGACCCGTAACCCGGCGGTGGGTCTTCTCGCGCAACGTCTCGCCTCGCCCCTCTCGCCCTAATCCTGTCCCTTTCCCGAACCTCTCTTCTTTCTCCCTCGAGAAATAATCTCGACTGAAATACCCAGGCGGGATCGCGCGGGATCGCCTCTCGGACGGAATCGATCCTTATCCGGCTTTTTTTCTTAATTAGCCCACGGAGGCTACCTCCCCCGGTAAGGGATAAATAACATCGGGGTTACGTCCGGTCACGTTAACTAATTTGCGTAACACGCCGCAGACTCTCGCATCGAAATCTTCGCGCCAGCAAATCATCCGGCCGTTGCGAGCGAGATGAATTATCTGGACGTTGGAATGAAGGCGAGGCGCGGTGAAATATAAGAGCAAGGTAGGAGCAACAAGAAAAAATAAACGGGCAATCTTAATACGGGAGGAAGCAAGCGTCAGTTTGTACATATTTTGGTGTTGGCCAGAGCGTATTTTTGACACTTGCGGTGCCAACGTGGACTTTCAGTCTACGTTTTACTGCGTCGGAGAATTATCGAAAATTCTTTAACCGAAATAAATTGCGGAAAGACTCCTAATTGGAATCCTCGGATGCAAATCGTTATGTATATCTCATTTCACGAAACCGAGAATCTTAAAGATACTTCGGGAACGAAATGCGGAAATGCGATATGCGTTTGTGCCAAGCTCCCGATGTAAACACGATAACGCAAACGATAAAGATAACGCGGTGTCGCATATAATGCGAGTTACATTCCGCAAAAAATCTCTCGCGACCTTTGTACGCGTGTCGATAAAATTGCCCGCGGGGCCGCGTCGAATCCGTTCATTAGGGGAGCCGTTCGTGCGGCTCGAAGGGAAAACGAACGGCGGCTATGACAATTAATAAGACGGAAATAAACGAACCGAGGAAAGGAGGCGGTGACGTCACCTTCGCGCGAAGACGTTTGCGCGTCAACGCGCCGTTCTCTCCGCCTTCCGATTTCGCGGAGCCTCGCTCAAAGCGCGTAAGTTCGACGTCTCCGGCGATTCAGGCGCAATATGACGAGCATAAAGATAATGAGGCGGCGCACGGCACTAAGAGAAGTCAACGAGCAATTATGCAAATCGCGCGTGACACGTGCTGCGCACGACAACGACGACGACGACGACGATGACGACGACGGCGATCCTCATTATCGAACGATCTTACGGTGGAGATATAACCCGAAGAAACGTACGGAATCGGAGGTGCCGCAGAGGCACTGACCCAATGAGTGTCGCTTAAAATGAAGGAGCCCCGAGAAGCGAGAGAGAGAGAGAGAGAGAGAGAAGGGGGAGGGGAAATGAAACCAGCGAGACAACGGTAAGAGGCGGACGAAGGGTATATATACACGTATACCGTCGGTAGTCCTGTTACGTGGCGTATTTACGGTGTTCGATCTCACCGCTCGCCGATATCGCGCGGCGGTAATTTCCAATATATCCGCAACGTTTCTCGTCGCGCCGCGGAGATGCGACACGATACGGTGCGCGCGTAAAGATAACGGAGACGAGGGCGCGCGGAGGCGGGCCCGGCGCGCGAGAAATTATGCAAATCGCCCCGGCGCGGCGCGGCGCGGCGCGGCGCGCCAGCATTTGCACGACGCGCTCGTCGATACCCGATAAAGGCCGGGATTTAAAATTGCGCGCGGGTATATACGCACTCATTTGTCGCCGCGACCTCGTCGAAGCCGCGCGCGATCGATTCTGGGTGGCGCCCGTATAAAATGGAACGTTCCGAATGCGCAAAGAAGGTATTCAGCGTGGACAGAAATAAACTAGTGGCCCGAGGCGCACGAATCCGCACGGGTAGTTTCACGGGCCGGTGTGCCCGTTCCGCTTGATCGGCAAGCCCATTCGCATGTGATTGCCGAACGATGGTTATGCGCTGCCACGCGAGGGATTCGTTAAAGAGAGTTAATTGAATTTATTACCTACAGTTTTACTTTTTATCATATGCTTTCTATAAAAATTATTTTTCCCGGGAAGAAATTTTTTTTTAAGTATAGATATAATTGTACAACTAATTCCAAATCGATGTCGTAATCGATAAAAATTCAGGATTACAATTTAAGGTGATAATTCGCGAAAGAAATATGACATGAGAAATAAATTCGAATAGAAAACGCGACAGTTCGTTCGGCAAAAACGGAAGTATCCGTCCAAAACGAGAGTTCAATTGCAAAGACGCGAATCGTAGCCGAATTGATTTCACGTGGCACTCACCGGAAACGGACGTAACTAGACTTCGGTGTCCGAGATGAAAAAAAAAAAGCCTGAGCGGAGTGACAACCGCCACGCGGCGCACGTGGGAGGGAAAGGGAAAACTCAATGAAAAAAGAAACGTCAAGGAAAATGCTCGAAATAGATGTCGTGACTCACCATGAAAACCATGAACCTTGATTGCACGTTGGCGCTCCCGATGTAAGTCAGCGTTTCCAGCCACCGTGGTGATCGCCGCCGGGGTGGTGTCCGCATCCACTTCTGCGTCGCAGACTGTCCTTCGTCGCACTCCACAGCCGCGCGAGAAACAGTCGGTCGCACTTCACGATTACGCGATTACGCACTATAGATCCGGGGACTCCGCTCCCTTCTTACTTGTGCTTCTCCCGAATTCGACGACGCGGGACAAGGAAACGGCGTTAGAAATTATTGTCGTTGATAGAGAAGCGCGATAAGTGCGTGGGGCGTGTTTATTCGCGAGACGCGATCCTTATTGCTTACAGAAAAATGCGGGCTTGTTCGCGTTTCCGCTGTAGTTATAGCCGCGTTTAACCGGCGTATCTTTCACTTGGCCGACAATATTATTGACTACTGTAATTGATCTATCTAAGTAACTTATTAATTGGCTATCGGTGACGGCGAGTATATATATATATATTGGTCGTCTACCGGCATTCGATTGGCATACTGGCGTGAATACTGGCCCGTTCGGCACCGGTCACCTGCAACATACAAATACGTCGTCCGCATTAGAAACTGCCCGGCCGACGACGAAACTGGAAAACATAACTAGCGTCGCGGAAATCATAATTCTGGACACCTTTGTAGCGGAACGATGCAAATTTAGTACGAGAACCGCGGCACCGAAATAGAGATTACGCGTTCCGAATCGGCGTCGCATTTCGCGAACGTTGCCACTCCTAATTGTATGCATTTGAGATTTCTAAGATCAAAGAATGTGTTTACGAAAACTCAACGTATAAACACAGCAACTTCTACTTATTTTTATCAGTCCTATTGGAATTTATAATTTATTAAAATACAATTATATCAATAATTAATCATTTATACATAATATTGCTATATATATATTATTATTATTATAGGATTACACCCTACATTAAAAAATATACTTGTTATTATTTTTTAGTATACAACTGTACAACTTTCTTTTCGTTACAATAAAAATCGAAACAATAAAAGATAATGCTATATCTATATAAGTTTTAGAATTCGTAAACAATATATTACGCTACGATAATGCAAGAGGATTTTACAGAAGCAGATACTCGAACCGGCGCATTGATTGATCAAGGCGGAAGTGTTGAGCTCCGTTATTTTGTTTCGAAGATCTAGTATGAACGATCGCGTCATCAGGAAAAACGGATCGGATAATAGAATGGGCAAATGCAACGGCATCATTTTGTGGGGCGCGGTCGAGTGTACCAGGCCGGGCCTGTGACGCACCCGGTCTTTATTTAAATCATTCGATCCGTCACGGTATAATCGATTAGCGCTAATAGCCGAGGAAATAGAGTATACCGTAGCTCAAAGATACACGCACCATTTTCATGCTGGTCACGATCATCTCGATCGATCGATCAATCGATCAACGATTATAATAGCATCTATATACGTCTTATAGTAAATAGAAAGTCTAAAGCAGTAATCCTAAAAATATTGCAATCACTTTTCCCTTTTAAAGAAATTTTAAAGAGCGTAATAAATAGTATCTTTCTCTGTAATTATAACAATAATATGCAAAATTTTAATAGTACAATTTTAATACCTAGTTTTAAAAATTAAATTTCTATTAGTTATTTATGAAGTAAAACTTAATTTAGAAGTAAAACTTGTCGTGGCAACTCAATTCATTAGAATATTTATTTTTGATAACTACTCTCTTAATAATCTAAGCAATCATTAATATTCAACAGATAATAAAATATAAAACAGATTATAAAATATAAATATATATATATATATATATATATATATATATAAATACTTCAAATTAATTTTATATATGTAAATTAAAAAAAAAATGTTTTTCTTTCAATCGACATGTTACTTTGTAAATAAGAATAGAAATTTGAAACTGACTTCTTAAAATATTTTCAATGGTAAACAGGAAATGATTACCTTTGTGTTTACCAAATGTTTTCCTAAAGTTACAAAATAATTAATCAGATAATGAAGCGCCAACGTTGCAAACGACACAAAAAAAGAACGTTGTTATTCCGATCTTTTAGCATGTGCTTTCACTGCAAATTCGTCACATCGACGAAACATATTGCGATTGTGGCCAACAAATAATATTTCGTATTCTGACAAGTTGCCGCAAAGTTTTATTGAAAGTTTGCAGTACATATAGTCTGAGATGTGGTTAAACTTTCAGCATAATTATCGAACGAGACAGTTCTATGACCACTTGACCTCAAACTTCGTCCGTTGTGCATCGGTACAACGAACTGTAAAAGCAACACGCTATCTAAAACTATCTTTAATTACGTTAAAATGAATAATACGAAACAAAACATGTATCATCGAAGTAACCTAAAATAGTCATAAAATTGTTATGAAAGTTCTTTAAATAATGAGACATTTACTTTATTTTGTTTATAAATTTATCAAACACATAGTTATATGTGTGTGTGTATACACTTAAAAAGTTGTTAATTTGATTAAATTTTTCAACTTAATTAAATTTCTTCAGTTTAAGTATTAATGCATAAAATACGTGAACTTTAATTTAACTATTTATATATTTAACTAAAATACATAAATAGTTGAATTGAAGAAATTTAATCAAGTTGAAAAATTTAGTCAAATTAACAACTTTTTCTTCTCAGTATGTGTATTAAACTTATATATGTAGATAACTTTATATATAGACTAGATATAAAAATCTGTCATTCTATAATATGTGCGTGTATTAAAAAATATATATGAAATAATAATTTTATAGGATAGCTAATAAGAAATTGTATCAAATTACGATTTAAATTGCGGGAGAATAGTTTTTCCTCATTCTCGAACACATGATCGACATTAATAGAATACACCATGCGCAAATGGTCGGTGTATTTATTGTTTTTCATCTTATTGGCCACCGCGCGTTTGTAGCACAACCGATAGATAGGGTTCGGAGCAGCACGGCTATTGATCTACGGATCGATCGATCTATTGCTGTCAGCTCGTTTCATCACAGAACGAACTCCTCGACGACGACGACGATGACAACGACGACAACATACCAATAAAGCTCGCCGGAGGCGTCTACGACGATCGTCTTATCGATCGTGATCCTAAATCATCGTTTCCGATCCAATCGTTCAGAGATGCCACGAACTTGCGTGCTGTTTCCTTTATACAAGTTGATCCACGCTTGAATAAGTGATCTTCAAGAAAACGTAAAAAAGAATCCATATCGAGAAAGAGAATAAAATACACTGCACAAACGCGTATATGATTTCTTTGTCGAGATATTATAGATTAGATATATAAATAGTGAAAATTACAATAATGTCATATTGCAAGAGTATGTGATATATAGTGTCATTAAATATAATTGTTTTTTCTCATAAAAAATTTCCACGTAGTGCGAAATATCTTTACATATTCTCAAAGTCTACCAACCGAATTTTGAATCGCCTTATATAATGCGATTTCGACTGAGAGAGCGGTACAATGCTTGAATCTTAATTGAAAGATTACGAAACCTCGCGCTTAATAAATATAACGCTCGACTGCCTAGTTTAAACGAGAGTATCTATATATAGAATTAATATGTCCATTATGTATGTGCATCTCTTTCTTCTGCACAAATATCAGTCGGAACCGTACAGTTATATAAACAATGTCGTTCCGAAAATCTGCAAGTTTCAGAGAGGACAATCTCTTACCTCAATGTAATTACAAGCACTCCGCAATGATTTCGTAACCGCAATTTTATAGTATGTTATTCTTTTCGCATCTCTGTACCTCTCCTTCTCCGAATCGTTCTACAACAGAAAAGCGCGAAAAAATGTGGTGCGATAGAACAGACACAGTTGACAGAAGTACATATAACATGCGATATATATTGGGTATATATCTGGGTGTATCGACTTTCCGTCAAAATGAAACACATTTCCGACCAAACTTGTAAAGATTCAATGAAAGAAATAGGACGACAGAGATGGAAGCTTCCTATATACCGTTCGCCGTCGTTTTGCAAGCTCGCCGGCAAATCTCCTCTCTGTACACCTACGCGCGGAGCCGCCGTACGTTTCCATAGGTTTATGAATGGAGTAGCGCGCGTAAAAGCGACGACTAGAAACACACCGTGCGCTTATGTGTAAGAGGCGGCAACGGCGAAAGTGACCTGCTCTAGCAGCTTGTACCTGCTCGGAGGTGCGCACGTGCACGCACGCACGCACGCACACGTACGCGCGTACAAGCGGGTAGTCGAGCTGCCAGGCAGGTAAAGAACCGCCCTAGATAATTGCACCGAGTGGCAAACCGCACGTCGCTGCGGGCGCGAAATGCGGCGCCGACGACGATGGCTGCTGGGCGCCACGATGGGCGGTCTCGACGCTTTCTTCGGCGACATCGAGACGAGAATTTGAAAGGGAAAGACATTTATTGTATCGGACGAAGGGTCTTCCCTGCGGTATACGATGGAAATAAAATGCGAAAAGGTTGAGGTAAGAGAAAACCTATTTAAAAGTAAGGACGTTCAGACAAAAGGAATAAAATATGCTGAGCGAGAAATAAAATTAAAATTACGAGAAAATCAAGTTTTAAGATAAAAGAAAGAGAAAATAATTGAAAGCAAATTTTCTTTTCTCTTCTTTCGAGTAAGGTTTGAAATAGGGTAAAAAACAGAAAGAAAACATTCTAAACGTTATTATCAATTTAATTTAATATACGGAATCATCTTGCTTTCGCGGAAAATAAATAATTTCATCCATGTAGTTAATTGGACGTTATTAATTAATCAAGAGATACTAATTAAATGTCAGGTAGTTTAAATAACGCTATAAAAGGAGAAACACTCAATTAATCTTACATGTACTGAACGTAAATGCCTAATAGTGCAATAATAAAGATTTAGCGTAATATGATATTCATTAAAATACAGATGGTATCATATCGGAACTATTAGTTATCATCGCCCAGCCGTCATAGTTTATCATTATCATTTGTCACAATCAGTAGAAAGTCGCGAGGTGTAAAAATAATTAGACATCAGTCTCGTATATCCAGCGCGAAAATCAGATAAGACTTTCCCGCGCGAGTACGAGATTAAACTAATAATTAGACGATCTCGTTCGAGTTAAATGAGATGGCCGCATATGCCAAGGTGCAACGGTAATCAAGTTGAACTTGAAACTTTTATGTAAATCCGCGATAATAACCGTTCTCACGAAGAGCAACAGTTAATATTTCAAACAGCTTTAATCCGAAATAAAGTGTAAAGATATCAAGTTTCCTCATTATTCAATTCAAAGTGATTGATTAAATTACATTAAACGGTAAACTATTCTTCAAACAAAGGACTACAACTTATTATTAAAAAAAAAAAAAATTATAAAAGCACTAGCAGTTGTAACTTTATGCGATAAAATAAGAAGTTTTGTACATTTCCTTAGAAAAAATTCCTGGAACATTTCTCTCTTCTTACATTTAGCGATTATACTCCGTTACGCACGCGATGTGCTCTCGTACGACACAACTATCTCGCGGGCAACACGAAGAATTTTGTTACGGTTGTAATTTGCTAACCAGAGATAGAGAGAGAGAGAGCGAGTGACATAGGATGCATTCCCTTGTGTGTCTCGATACTCCGCTGTCACGTCGCCCAGTTATCTGCATGCGGACCGGTTATACAACCGACGCAAATAATTGCATTATGCGGTTAGATAATGATCGACGCGTATCGGGTCGGATCCCGCGTGTGAACTCGGACTCGGGTTTGCCACTTTGCCATTGCCAGGACATTACCTTATCTGGCCTTCTGGCCAGTCGCCTTGAAAATCACCGCAGTTGGTAGCATAGATAGCTGGACCAAATGCCAGGCATAAGACTCGCATTACTTGTGCGTGATGCACGTCGCGATATAATGCGATTTCGATATTTATCGCCGATTATCTCATTAATTCTATAGCTATCTAATCTAATTCTCGCTCAAAATCCCCTTCTCCATTCCCGTCCAAACAGATGTCGATAAAGCTGATAAACGGAAAAGTTGCGGCGTAACGAAAGATACTCGGTTTTCACGCTACACAGCTCAGTTTTTTTTATTTCCTTAAAATCGATCCTTCTTATTTTTCCTTTTCATTCTTCCTTCGGAGAATCTTCTTGCTATGCCTTATATGCCGCACTTGCGGTGAACAAGTTAGCAGCACTCAATTCTTTCGTGGTGACGAGTGACATTTAATTATGTAGTCTCGAAAGCGATGCAAAATAAATTTTACATCAATTACCGCGGTCAATCCATTATGGATAACCGCGAGATCATAATTTGCAAGAAATTCTTAATCTCTTGAACGAGAAGATAAGATTGGCGGAACGTCGGAATTACAAAGTCTACGATTGCTAAATCAAAGTCACTTAAAATTAGAAGCGAAACTCGGAGAGCCGAGTGAATAATGAAGCTCGAGAGGAGGTACGAGCTTTGCGAGTTCATTGCACCATCGATCACTGCCGCTTTTTCTTCGGCGTTCATTTCTCCGCGAGTAAGTTCCGATCGCTCATTTTGTTCGTCGATCCTCTAATCCGATTGATCGATCTCCGATCCGCGATGGCGCCATTAGTTTCTTCGGTTCGTGACGATGGATCCATCAACACCGCAAATACCATTAGCGCATACCGCGACTTTTTGCAATTAACCTTACCAATGATTGCGAAACCGCCAGCTATCTCGCTAACCTATCGGACCTCGTCTCGATTAATTAATCTAATCACCCTCTATAAGCTAACCCAACTTTCATCTCATCACTGCGTCTAGAAAGCGGCGGAACCGATCGCGATTGCCAATTATTTTGGCAATCATAATTACCATAATCTCGCCCAATTTATTATTAAAGCCAATTATATTTTCACCCTGAAAAGAATGCCGTCTTCTCGATCTCTTTTCCAATAAATTCAGTAACATTATTTATTTCATTATTTTGTTAGTTTGATTTTTCTATTTTGAGCCAAACGCTCCGAAATACATCACAATGTGCCTCCACAATGAAAAGAAATCTTGTATGCGTGTGTTCACCAGTTTTAATTAACGTGCTCATTCGAAAAGCACGCGGCTTACAGGCTACTCTGAGAGATATAATCGTTAGACGCAATAGTTAGGGTGTCGCAATAATAATGAAAAATCAACAGAGACAACGCCCGGCTATTTCGAATTTTCTCCTCGGATTACCTCATGAATTGTGAAATTCTACTTCTTCCAGTTGGGACTGTGATAACACCGGAACGAGCACAAATATTACACGGGCGACAGTCTAAGCATTAATAAAGTCCTCCTCCTCGCGGCGAGCATTGACATTAATTTGAAACTCGTCCGGCCAAGATCTTATCGGTTTATTTCGAAAGCGAATCGTGTCCGCGCGTGCATACGGACGAACGCGGGCGTATGCGTGTGTCGACATGCATATGCATATAGGCGTTTATATCAACGATCAAAACGATGTCGCCATCTTCCTACTTGCGCTCTAGATCCCTTGTCTTGTGATAAAATAACATTTAACAATATCAAAGATATCAAAAATCCCAACTTTAAATTGACAAACTGAGTTTTGAATATCGCCATTGTCTATTGGCTAATCATCCTCGCATATCTCACAAACCCACGCAAGTGTAATTACGACAATCAGGAATATCAACAATAAGGATAAGAAACGCAAAAAAAAAATTCAAAATATCCTCTACGAGGATACAACATTATCTAGCGGAGAATTCTCATTATCGGAACGCGCGTTTTCAGAATTATGTACGAGTCATACGATGCAATGGCTCAACCGAGTGCAATCTCTAAAATACGTATCGCAACGCATTGATATGAGCGTATTAAGCGTGACGAAACGCACGTATATGCACGTCGCTGGTGCAGCAGCAGAAGAAACTCGTTGCGTTAATGTAGACCGCGACGGGTGTACGTGTATCTCATACCCTGGGACTCCGCGATATCAGATTTTATCGTCCCACGTGAAAGAATGAAAATTAACGAGCCGATTTAGGTCCCGGATTGCGACACGTCGCGCTGAGAAAACGTCCGCGAATACGAACACGAACGCGCTTTGCTCTCTCGAGACACGTGCTGCGTGCGCCGTGCGTACCTTACGCGTTTTGTATCTGTCTCGCAACATGACGGTTCGAGACCGCGAGCAGATAAAAAATGTATCCGCGTATCTGCAATATATCGCATTATCCTAATTCTGACTGACAAAAATTAATGTAATTTGATAAAGTTGGAAACGTATATAAAACCACAGTGAAAATCTAGTTGCGACCGAATAAGGATCGTCTATAATTAGTTTTCAGATATTCTCCTATTATTATTTAGTATAATTTTATATCTCACAAATAAGAAACATAATATCTTCGTGCACAACTTTCGACTGATCGATCAATATTACTCAATATTGATTATAATATACTTTTTTTATTTTCGGCAGAATTGAAACTGCATCACACATATCTGTAAATGTGTTAAAATTAAATGCAGCTAAATCCATGAAGCAAGATATAGAATCAAATAGGACATCAGCTTACAATTCAGCTAATTCTACACAAAAACACGGTCACAATTTTATTACTCTCAGAAAATATGTATATCTTTCTCTAGGATTCTTCATTAAACATTCCCGAGACAAATTAAGATCTCAGACGAACCAATGGCTGCGTTCGGCAGAAAAAGCAGCTTTGCAAGTGTTGTAAAATTCTTCAACACGATTGGTTCTTGCTCTTAGTTCCTGTTATATCTAAACGTATAAACCAGTCGTGTTGAAGAATTTTACAACAGTTGTAAAGCTGCTTTTTCTGCTGAACGCAGCCAATCTCTATTAGTTTACGATTACAATTAGATCGAGAGAAAGCGCCTCTGTTTCTTGTATGAAGAAAAAAAAATAGATTTCCAATAGGCTTCTGTCAAAGTATTAAAAAAAAACGTCTCATCAGATCAAACCCATAAGTTTTTGTACCAAACAGCATTACGTATTACGACGGCAGATGGTTCGCGCAACTGCGACAGACGCAGGCATCTAACATTTTTATCGGGTTTTCGATCATCGACTGCTACCTGCTGCCACTGCGATCGCTGGCGGCAAACGCCAGCGAATGTTCCGTTTAATTTTATCGCTCAGCCATTGACGTTTTTACTGCGCCGCACCGTCGCACAGGATCTACGGGCTAGCTCGGGCTAGGCGAATTCCTAGTGGCAACTCCCGACCCGGAGTCCCTGTAGTGCTTGTAAAATTATACCATTGACACCCTTGTGCGCGCCTAGATAATGAAACGCGGGATAACGAGATTCCACACCTCGTAAATCGGGTCCTTATCGATCGATACACAAGCGAAACACAACTTTCGATAATCAATGTAAATCTGTTAAATCAGACGGCGCGCGGCGTGGCATTACGCAAAAGTCAACCGTCACGCTCATGATGTTTGTAGCAATTCCTTTAATTCTCATTCATTAAATCCCTCTCTGGTCGTTTTCGTATTCGTAAGAAAAATCTCGTGTGTGTGTGTGTGTGTGTGTGTGTTTTCAGAATAAATAAACATTTTAAATAGATTTTTTACAAAAAATGTTAAAACTGAAAAAAAAAAGTTGATAAACTATTAAAAGTTAATGTTCCGCATGATAAGCATTCAGATAAATTGTTCGAAAACAAAATATGAGTGATTTCTTAAAAAAAATCTGTAGTTTCCGTTAAATACACTAAAATAAAA
Organism: Monomorium pharaonis; assembly: GCF_013373865.1. Taxonomy (NCBI): domain Eukaryota; kingdom Metazoa; phylum Arthropoda; class Insecta; order Hymenoptera; family Formicidae; genus Monomorium; species Monomorium pharaonis. The sequence goes on along the minus strand of NC_050475.1, from coordinate 16,066,538 downwards.
GTTAATTTGATTAAATTTTTCTACTTAATTAAATTTCTTCATTTCAATTTATATTTGTATATTTCTGTTAAATATGTAAATATTTCAACATTTAATTTATGTATAATATTACGGCTATTTTTAACTTATAATTTATTACAGTTATCACATTCCTGAAAATCTGTAATAAATCATACAACCTGCGTAAACTAATAATATTGTAACTTGCGCATTTCTCAATCTGAGAAAATAATCTCTATAAAAAGAAACAATATAATAATGTTAAATTTTCCAACACGCTCGCTAAAATTACGTTTCAAGTGCGATTACAGGCAGCAAAATATACATTGCATGCTTTGCAATCTCGTTCAAGATCGAGGATAATTCTAGATTTTTTATTTAAAAACAGAATAATATATCGAGTAAAATATTATAGCACTTTATATAAATATAAATATGTCACAGTTTTACGACTATAGGCATCGTTTCCCAACATTTCTATCGTCACAAACGATGAATGCACTTTCATTTATCACTGTTATAGTGTTACATAAAACGAATAAAACAAATTGAAAAAAATAAAGATGTGACTTTCTAATTTCGTAATTTTCAAAAATACATTATTGCTCTCTTCAATATATCGTAATCTTTCAAAAATTCGAGACAAGTATCAAGAATAAAAGTTTAAAGCGCTTAACCGTACCGTAAAATAAGCTTAATCCGTACGCTTAATTCGATTTAAGAAAAGGTATCTACATTTACTGTATCATTAGATTCTAGATTTTCCTAAAGTATTCCTCAAACTAGCGTCACATATTCACGTATAATTTCAAATATTATCTCGTGTCATTTTCGTTTTCAATAGAGGAGAAGATGGTAATATGGCCATTTATATTTTATTTAATAACTTCGTTAATAATCAATGTTTTGAGTTAAAATTTTACAATTATATTCATCATAGTGTTGCTCATTAGATTTTCAATTCAAAGTTATAAAATATTTGTTATATATTATTTATAAAAATGTAACGATACTGCATAATGGGCCGAAGAGAAATAAGGAGGGTAACGACAAAAATAAATGTAAAAAAATTGTCATATTAGCGTCATTATATAACAGTAGGCTACTAAACAAATGATATCATAAATAATTACTAGAATTCGTCAACTAATAACGGAGATAATATGGATAGCCATATTATCCGCACTGGCCACATTACCACCTTCCCCTCTACTAAAGCGAAAGATACGTAATATTTCTACCTTCCGTTTCCTATTGCGGTTTCATCGATTATAAAGATCGATTCTAGGAAAATAATAAACGTGTATATGGACTTCTGAATTAATCCGAGAAAAGTGTCTACACATCGCGGATTAATTCGCCCGTATCCAGGTACTTACGGACGGTAGGTGTATCGACGAGGCGATCATTCCCGCGCTCTCGAGTACGCTACCGTTCGCCCCGTGATCGCCGCGCGCCGGCTTATCGCGCCGTCTAATCCTCTCCTCCGTAAGCCCGGCGGGGGGAGAAAGAGAAAGACCGTAAATGAAAAGAGTGCGGCGGTGTATAACCGGTGCCATGGTGTGTTGCCTGCCGTTGCTTAGAACGGCAATCGTAACGCACACAAGCAAATAACATGCGTATTACAAGTAACCCCAACACACACGTGCCCCGAGTCTTTTACTGCCCGGCACTAAAACCAACATTCGCATGCACTCGTTGCACCGCGCTGGCACGGTAATGAGGGACGCGGTCCGAGCTATTACGAGATGACGTGTAAATAGCGGGCGGTACACAATGCCCGCGGGAGAGAGAGAGAGAGAGGCCTCGGCGTCGGTTTTATCCCCCATCGGACGACGAGGGAGGGACACGCGCGTATATATATATATATCGCGGGCTATGCTGCTACAACGGCGACGACGGCGGCCGGTTTACGTAGAAGGGCAGCCGCAATTCGCAGAGCGAGTTGTACGTACTAACGCGCAGTTACGCGTTACAAGCTATTGTATCGCGACGAGCGCGATATAAATCGCTGATGAAAAATCGCGTTGACAAAGGATAGGCGAGCATCCGTCCGTCCGTCCGTCCGTCCGGCGAGGGAAAAATCCGCGCGCGGTGGACAAAAGAGCGCGCTCGACGATATCGCGCGCGCTGATAACGGCCGGCCGAGACTCGATACGTCTTATTAGTCAGAGGAGTTAATCATCGAGACTTACTGGTAGCGACATTTATTTTTTCTTTTCACGGCTGCCATCGCCATCGCCTTTGTCTCGTTGCCTCGGGCGTAAGCAAGCGGCGGCGACGACAGCCTCTTGTACGTGCAATCTTTATATCGCGATATTATTATTCGCAAATAAGAGGAATGTCTTAATCCCTCGGGGTCGTTGTAGCATTTGTAAGAGCCTGTGTACAGTTTCCTCGTTGATGTTAAAATATTGTAAGCTGATGTCCTCGCATTATTTCGGGATAATAAGGTGCGCGTGTATAAAGCGCGTGTTAAAAATTAATGGTACAACGACGACATGCGCGCGTTTCTCGTGAGTAAGCACACACCCACGAAATTTTAACAGATATTATTCTCGAGAATAAAAATAAATTACGACGATTAATTACTTGTAATGAAATACTTGCATATATGGAGGCGAGATAAATGCGTGCGGTATTTTTTATGGAAATATGACTAATCTACATGTGTATTCCTGGTAACGTATAGTTATAATTAAAATAAAATATTTAATATAATAAATTTCGAATCTTCAAATTTGTTCTCATTAATAGATAATCGTTTGCAAAATAAATGAATAGATTCGATTATTTTATTAAAATCTATAAAGAGTATATTTTTTACATTATTTTTTTATGGTAAAGCAACAGTTACATATATAAATGGATGGATCGTTTATCTAGAGCAATTGTACGATGCAACACATTGTTTAAGTAAACGCGAAGCTATTACCGAAAGAAAGCGAATGCAACTTTTAACATGGGTGTAGCCGTAGGCCTGCCAGTTGGAGGGTGACTAGGACGACACGGGGGACACGATATTGAACGGTAGCCGTCAGCGTGCGATCTTATTAGCCCGCATTGTATGCTAATGAGCGCTTGTCGCCTGTGATCCGTGTGCTTATATCGCGTTATATCGCCGACAGCGGTTCTCAGCGAATCGCGCTTTTCCGTCGCGCCGAGATAATTTATCGCCTTATCGCGGTCTCGTCGCGTGCTCCGTTGCACGCTCCCTCCGACATCCGTTATCGTCGAGACGACTCCCGAAGACTCGAGCGCGACGCTCTCGTCGACGACGTCTGCGATGCGACGAGACCTAATTAATCGGAATCGCCGATTAGAGGCGCGGTTTACCGACGTTCGCGCTTCGCGCGGAATCACTTGTTCTCGAAACGGACGGGAGAATGAGAACTGTTGCTAGGCGATTACGGCCGGATTACGGCCGATTTAACGCCCTAATACGTTTCGTTGACGAGTATAAAAAAAAGTTCCGGTAGGAGAAACCCGCGCTCAAAGGGTTACATAAAATTACACGCCTCTCTCTCTTTCTCTCTCTCTTTCTCTCTCTCTTTCTCGCAGCTTTACTGAAAAGTTCAGTCGGCAAACGCGAAAAGCAAAGGGACGTGAGAACGATGAAAAAGGGCCCCTCGTCATCGGTTGATAAACAATTTACGGTCTAGTCTAATCTCTTTTACGACCCTTTGCTGCACGCGATTTGAGTTTAAAGCGATGTAAATGGTGGGTATCTTCGTGACACTAAAACTTCTCCGCGAACATTATAATGGTGAACGTTATACACAAGAGGGAAATAATAATTTTCTAGAACTCAGAGAAAGAGAGAGAAAGAGAGTAGAACATTTTTAAATTATTTAGTATAAAAATCATTAATCACTAAGGAACAATGTGAATATTTCGGTTCGCCCTTACAATAACACCGTTTTAGTCGTTGTTACATGTACAATGTGTGACGTATGCAATTTTAACCAACTCTAAAGCATAGTTGGAACATTATATACGACCGATGAGGGCAAACTGTACGCTTTAATGGGCACGTAAATTTTTTTATGCGCCATTAAAATGATCATGAAAATGACCGCGCACATACACGCATATGCACGCACATCTTTCGCAAAGAACAGTGGGAGGAGAGAGAAAGAGAGAGAGAGCTTCTTAAGAAACGCAGAATAAAGCTTTAGCGCAATGAATTTTTCTGCGGACGACTGAAACGAGTGTAATTAACATTATGGCTGTTGTTGGTGGTTATCCGACTGTCTGTAAGCCGGGGCTCATCTCAGAATCACCGACCGACCACTCGGTTCGAGTGCGCGCGCGTGTGTGTGTGTATGTGTGTGTGTGTGTGTGTGTGTGTGCGCGCGCCACACAGGCGCGCACACACTACACCGGCTTACATAAGCGCCCGTACCATAACGTTCGTGCGATACGCTCTATGCAAAGACTGAATTAGATATCAACAATTAACCGAGTGAAAGTACAGTAACGTAAACCAACATTAGATATATATCTTGAATGTTCAATCTATATCAAGAGGGCGGGCCAGTAATTACCGTCTATAACACTCAGTATTCTCGTAATTCAAGGTGCAGGTCTTATTATGTCAACTTTATTATGCAATATACGCTCGCAGAATTTCTCGTCCGCGTATCTCGCGCGATTGCTCAAATGAAAGGCGCGCGCGCGGGTGTACGTATATGTGTGTGTGTGTGTATGTGTGTGTGTGTGTGTGTGTGTTTACGCGAGCGTATCTTCTTTCCGTTTCGTCTTCAATATGTTCCGCGAGGTTGCATTACTCCAGCTGACCTCTTAAATTACGTTATTCCCCGTCTTGTTTCCGACGCGTGGGCTAGTTTTCACCTGTAGTATTCAAATCGTTACATTTTCGCTTAAAATCCATCGCTCTTCGATAATAGAAATTCTTTTTGACGTAAAAAAAAATCCTCGAGTTAAAGAAACTTTAAAGTGAGTGTAAAGCCGAATGCGACGTGCTTTACCAAACTGACGTTTGTAGGATATTAAACGAGATAGTGTCAACACTCGACGGTCTGATCGGTGTGCCAAATCTCGACGCGGCCACATCAGTGGATTAATATGAACATGTTTCTCTGCATCGGTAGCTAAATTATGTCCGGCATAGGAAGACAGAGATAGAGATAGAGATAGAGATAGAGATAGAGAGAGAGAGAGAGAGAGAGAGAGAGAGAGAGAGAGAGAGAGAGAGAGAGAGATCGCGCGGTGACGGACATCGTAACACGTGCACATCGAGAAATCCCATCTCGAGGACGGGATCAGGGATCAGGGTCTAGGCGTCGTCAACGTAGCGAGATATATACGAGGCGCGCGGCGCGTCGACATAATTATGCTACGCACCGTCAGGTAGATGAAGCCGATACGGACGCGCGGAGGCCGTTTAAGCGCCTCCGAGAGCATAAATAATCCTATTAAACGTGTCACTGGTTGTGTCAACAATCTGACAGGCAGCAGCCTATCTCGGTTGCTCAGGTATGCATGCGTGCGCGCGCGCGCGCGCGATACTCGGTTACGCAGATACGCGCGTTTAACACGTGGGTCGGCCGTACAAGCGTCAATGTCAGGAAGTCACGGAAGTGATCTCATCGGCGAGGACGGGAGCGCGACGGACGGGTATGTGCATACGCTGGCATTATGCAATGTCCATTATTCTGCGTTACCCGTGGGTGGGCGCGCGCGCGCGCGCGCGCGCGCGTGTATTAATTCGCTCGTAAAAAGCCGCTGTAAAGCTCGCGCGTGATAAGGAGAAAAGATGGGGGGATGAGAGGGAGGCGGAGGGGTCCGATCACGTCGGGACCGATGGCATTTCGAGTGCCGCGGCTCCGATCTCTTCGCTAGAAATTGAACAAGAACGTCCGTTTTACAGTTAAGAGCTGCGCGCGCGCGTCGCGGCTCGCCACCTGTTTGTCCGTTTGGCTGTTCCGCAAGCCACTCCACGGGCGACTTTGCCGACTCGATGTGCGGGTAAATAAGGTGTACGCGACGTGGAACACGGCGCGCGCGGGACTCGAGTGCCCGCCGTCGAGGAGGGCCCGGACGCGCTACGTGTGCAAGGTGTCACTGGAGAGTGATTTTTAATTTCGTCTAGAGATTATTTGTGTTATTTGCAGTCAACGTTTTCTCAACGGGAACGTCGCGGCATCGATATCCTTTGAGCTGTCGGCAAATAAAAATGTACAGTTTTACGGCCTGTAAAATATTAAATCTCGCGGATGAACGGCGAGATATATATATATATATTTTTTTTTAACGCTCGGCTTCACGCGGGCGAACTTTAGCTTCGTAAAATTTTGATTCTATTGTTCCAATATTCGAATATATGCAGCAGGCTGTTAACTTGCCGTAAAAAAAAAAAAGATGAGACATTTATATCTTAAAAGACATTGTTCAATATCCTTTCATTGATTTAAAGTCGCGTCGAATATGAAATGTGACCGTCCAAGTTTTTCTTTTCCTATTTACCAAGATTACAGATAGATATCTAAACTATAAATCAGGTAGACACATTAGCGCGCGGTGAAAACATCGGTCATTGAAGCGACGGCAGATTTGATTGATAAAGAGATTTCTCCAAAGTGGTACATCGCTTTTAAATGTACAGGCCATTGCCTAATTAGGAGCCGCGCATACGACTCACGGACAATTTCTCGCGCGTTTCTAATGCGAGAAAAAAAGGTACACATAAAACTCCAGCCGCGCGGAGAGGTCGTGGCAATTGGGTCAGAGATTACGCTCGTGTCGCTTGATAGTCGAAACCGTTAATGAATTAGGAAACAGTTTTTCCAGTTTGCAAGCTTATTCATTCATATTAATAAAAGCTGATTTTTATACTAACAAAAAGTACGTATCTACAATTCTGATGACACTTGCAATTTTCATTTCAGTATCCATGAAATCCAATTGTTAATTGATTAAATTTTTTATTTCAACAAAATTTCTTTTCACTGCCTTCTTGTGTTAAGAATCTAACACTGTTTAAGAAATATAATAAAATATATAATATGTGACCTCAAGGAATTTTACTATACTTTTTAGTAAAATTTACTAAAAGTATAGTGAAATTTACTATGCTTTTAGTACAGTTTACTAAAAATATAGTAAATTTTACTAAAAAATATAGCAAAATTCCTCGAGGTTATATATTTCCCACAATTATTCAAATTTTGAGGGTAAATTTTAAGAGAAAATTCTCTCCGTGTAAAAATAATAGCTCTGCGAAACTTTAAATCTTAAAGCGGTCGCTAGATATTCAATATTATTGTGCAATATTGTTATGCAAATATTGAATGTCTAGAAGCCGCTTAAGTTGAAATAGGTTGTATCTCTTCGATGCGAGACGTGGAAATAACGTATGCGTTCTCAAAATCCAATTTATCATCTCGTAACCTAGCCAGATTTAGAAAAGAGCAAAGGTCTATAAAGGTTCACATCTAACGGGTCGAGTTTCTCACGCGAGGCCAAAACCTCGACCGTTAAGATCGTCGATGTCGGTCACCATAAATTTAATTAAGATCACCAACCTGAGAAGGGAATTTAAAACGGAGCATGGCTGGCAAAGTTATGAATAAAAAAGGTAATCGTATATGCATTAGAGGAGACGTGCTATCTCGATAAAATACAAGAATGATACGTGCCGTCAAACATCGCGCCTATTCCCAACCGGATAGAAAAGAGACACGAAAACGGGAAGAGACGGGAAAGAGGAAGAAAGAAAGAGAGAGAGAAAAAAAGAAGGGGAGTGAGACCGAACCATTCCTTGATGCCGCCGGACTCTCACGTTAGACGCGAGATTAACAGTATACTTCACGTAGGCTATAACTTTCCGGACACGCTTCGACACGAGGCTTTGTCGCCGGTACTTCCTCCCTCCTCCACCATCCCCTCCCCCCTCAGTGGCAAACCCTTCATAAACCTGACAATTACACCCGAAGCCTGCGCCTGTGCCCGACCGCCGAGAGAGTCGCAAATGAAATAACTACGAGCGGCTAATAACCGCCGCGCCTCCCGCACACCCGTCGTCCTTTCCCGTCGCGGCCACGAGAGAGGAAATGTTACTCGCCTCGGGGTCGCATCGCCGCGAGTAAACTGAATTAAGAACGTGCGACCGCAAATTAAGACGCGTGTACGCGGCGCGTATATTACACATAGGCGTATAAGGTTTCGCATTCGTTGCAGCGCGGACCACCCCTGCGATAACGAAACATTTGTCTTCGTCAGTGGCGCGAGACCAGAATTCGTCGATTCGTAAAAGTGCCAAGTTCCATTAATTTCCGTGATATCCGCATTAATGTGTCATAAATTTTTCCGTTCTTCAAAAAAAAAAAAAAAAAAAAAAAAAAACACCGATGATCAAGTTCTATTTTACATATTACGTAATTATTATAATTTCCAATTTACCCCTTCATCTACCTGTAGCTACGCGGACAAAGTAATACCTTAACGCGACGTTTTTCCACGTTGGCATTCGGAGATACGGCGTACGACAGAAAATTCAGCATTGTTATTTCGATCGTAACATTATTCCATTGCGTATCGTCCGCTTGAACGAAAAATAAAGCAACGGGCAATAAAAGAATGACAGTTACGCCCTCCCGTAAAATACTTTACGGCCACTTCTCTGATTCCTCGAGCTTTTGAATACGTCATTCACGTGGTTTTAATACATGCGCTCCTATCGCGATAAAACGATCGCGTCTGTGCATAATCGTCGCGCCTCTTATCGTGCCCGCGTGCGGCAGACTCGCATCGACAAATTAATATACGCACTAATACGGATATACGTGGCGCGATCGAGCGTCCACTTGAAAAGGGAATACCCGGCTCCCTCGTGGCAGATAGGCAGGATCGACCTTCGTCGACGACCGCGCCGAGAATTCGCGATATCCGGAGAGAGAGAGAAAGAGAGATTTATTTACTGAATAAATTCTTATAAGCGCGCACTCGGTTTGCGATTAAAAAAAAAAAGGAGGAGGCTCGATTGTTGACAAAGCGTTACACGATACGATGCGAGAGATAATCAGTGCGTTGCATTCGCGCACTCATCGCCAAGTGTGTTTATCGCATGCGAACGGATAACGTTCCGCTTAATATCGATCACGGCTAAATGCGTATATTGATTGCCAATGTCCACTTCCTGTCCCTCTCATCTCTCCCTTCCCACTCTCTACAAACCGGATGGACGTTGATGCGCATATGCAGCATAGCATCAAAGATTTCGCTGATCGGTCCGTTATCAAATCTATCCCGTCGTATTATAAGTTTATCACCGTCAATAGCCACGAGTAGTAGCGGTTCTCTAGTACCCGGCTGGAGGAGGCAAGGTAGATTCGAACCTCTACCTCGCGTTTAATATTCATAATTCGTAACGGAGCGCGGCGTAATCGCGAGTATGTAAGAAACGGACGCTCCTTCCCGGAGGAGGTCATTCCAAGTGCAAAAGTTGGAAACGAGCGACCGCGACGGCGAAGACGACGACGACGGCGGCGACAACGACGACGAGTCTTTCCCAAGTTGCATTCCGACGAACGGGCGGCAGGGAGGAGGAGGAGGAGGAGGGAGGACGAAGGTAGATAGAAGGCGAAGATCGATAGAGGTTCGTCGACTCCGCGACTGACCGACGACTCGTGCTTCCGATGTCGATGGGTTTAGTTCATAACTTTCCTGGCGAGTCCCGGAAGCCCCGAGTGGCCGCGGTAGCATCGAGCAACCCGGGATTTGCATAATCGTAAACAAGTCGGACGTCAATAAATCCAAGACGCGCGAGATGAAACGGTGCTTCCCGAAAGAGAACGTCCCGGAACACTAGCTACTTAAATACGCGTGGCGTTACTCGTTTCGGAATTTTTCATCGAGCGAATCGATACAACGAAGAGGAAAAGCGATTATTATTATTATTATTATATCTTTTTACTGGAATCTTACGTCATCCAGACTACCTCAGTCTAACCAAATTTAAATTTTTCGGAGGTAAAAGAAGGGTGTTACGAAAAGACTGATTTTTCAGTGCTCGAGGAAAGTAAAATAAAATCTTGTTATAGTTTTTGAGATGAACAATTGGATCTATTATAGTTAAAATAACGTTTGCACTTCCCATGAGACGGAAACACAAAATCAAGTTTAACTGAAGGAACGCGTTGCACATAATAGAAAACATTTTGTATTTATGTTAAAAACTTTGCTGAAACCTTTGTGTTAAATTGTCAATATACCCGAGCATTAATTAATTTAACATAACGTAATGTTATTTACAAATTTTGTATTAAATTGATATTCAACACTTCTTAGTGTCAATACAATATAGGTGCGTAGATAAATAAACAAATAACATAAAGATAGTAACAGAACAGTGGAACTTTGAAACATTAGTTCTAAGATAGAGGTAACTAAATAAAACGTACGTGTCTGTCTCTCTTTCCCAACATATATAATAAATGTCAATTTTACTCAAAAAATAACATGCTAAAAAATGTTACAGTTTATTTTCAAATTGTTATATTTTTTATGCTAATTTTGTAAAGCGTAGTTATTCCTGGGTCGCTCCATGGTGTGACATTTTAAAAGTACAGCATATTCTACAAAAAAATGCTACACCTAAGAGCGAAAACATCAAGCTCGACGGAAAGTTTTCGTACACAGCGCCGACGGTTCGCTAGGTGGGGATGGAAACCGCCTGGAACTCGTTCATGCAAACCATATGTATATCGTCCGATATTTCTCTGCTAATAAAAGTTCGAAACACGATGTATCTGGCGAACGAAGCCACGCGTTTCCCCGACTTGATTCCAAATTTTACGCGTTCCCGTCTCGTAATTTTGACCTAGCAACATCGGATCGTCACAAAAACTACGGGTCAAAGCGGTCAAACGACGAATAACATTCCACTATTCGCATGCTTAATACGTAGTTCACCTAACCCGTTACACCTCGACGCTCGTCACGGCAAAATTCGACTTTGAATCTGACGGGAAAAAATGTCACGAGAAAACCGAGAGAGCAGCCCGCTTAGCGCTTATTTCGGCGTACGTGGACAACACTCGCGTCGAAGGTAACGACGATAATCATAATTTCTACGATCGAGCGGTGTCGGCCATCTTGCCTCTATTTCGCGAATAGTACGGACGCCGAGATGGGTCAAGTACTCACCAAACTCCTCTCCTCCTGCGGATCCGTGGTCGCCTTCGGGAACACTCTCTCCCCGTTTTGTTGCGCCTTGCGTTTTGTTCCTCCCGCTCGAAACCTCCGAGCGAGCGCCTATCACAGACTTTTCACCTTCCCGCGACCGTTCGGCACTACCAACGCACACTTAATTCCCGTGCGTCACTCTCGACGGCGAGTCCGAGTCCTTCTCCTCTCTTACTCCCTTACTGTCCCCGAGGGGGAACACGTCGGCGAGGCACACGATGAACAACACGATTGTCACAGACAAGCGCGGGCGACTCCACTCGCGGAATCCGCATGCACCCGCGCTCCGGCGTCCTCCCGCTCCGCGGGAGCCTCCGCGACAACGACGCTTCGTGTGTCCGACGCGGATCACAACTCGCGCGCAACTTCACGGCGTTGGATGTTTGAAAATTTTCAAACGACAGTTACCCTGCCACTGATTGCACGGTCGGCAGGTGGCGCTTGATGAACCGGAGCAAACGCGCGCCCGTGTTGTTTTGAACGCTTCGGCGCCGCGAGAGGCGAAAGACAAGGGTACCTCGTTCGGCGTACTGTTTGTTTGTTTGTTTGTTTTTTTTCCTTCTCAACTCACAACTGGTCATATCAACTCACATATTACTCTCGCGCGACGTCTTTCACGCGCCGCTGATCCGCGATCGGCGAATCTCGCGCTTGAATCCCGTGACGGGCATAATCCGATGGTCGAACTTCTCGTCTTCTCTCTCTTTCTCTTCTCTTTTGTCGTGACCGCGAGAGAGAGAGAGAGAGAGAGAGAGAGAGAAAGAGAGATGCGTCGTCGGTTGTCCGCGCTCCGTTGTCGTCTCGCGGCAACGTTCACGTCGATGCGCGCGGTAATCGGCAATCACACCACTGGCCGGATCATCTCGTCGCGGGCGACAACGTGGACGACGTGGATGACGACGGTGACGACGGTGACGACGACGACGACGACGACGACGACGACGACGCGTTTACTCGTCGGCGCTGACACGCGCGCGTCGGTACTACGCGACGATCGCTCGTCACGAGTTGCCGGCACGACGACGGCATGGCGGGACACGCGGGGCGCGCTCGCGCGCGGGCGCGCGCGCGCGTGCGTTTCCGAGCCGGCGACGAGAGAACACACACATACACACATACACACCACACCACCCGGGGGGAACCGTCCTCCAGTAGCCGTCGTAGCCGGCGCACCGGCGTCGATGCTGGCCGCGCGCGCGGCGACGGAAACGCGGACGACACGCACGACAAACAACGCGCGAGACGATGCGACTGGCGACTGGCGACGATGCGCGACGACGGCGGGCGACGATGACGGGCGCGAACGGAGAGTGACGACGACGCGCGGACGGAGCCGCTGGTGGCCGACTGCCGCCGACGGATGCCACCGACGAACGGCCGGCTGAACGGACGGACGGGTGGGTGGGTGGGCGGACAGGGTGCGCGCTCAGTACGATCAGCTGATCGCCACGCGCGCGCTGCCGATGCTATACGGTATAACTTGAGACGACGTCAGCAGCGATCGGCTCCGGTTCCTCCGCCGCCGGTGGGGTAGTTGCAGCACCCGCGACGACTCATCTCTTTTGTGTGTGTGTGTATATGTTTGTGTGTGCGTGCGTGCGTGCGTGTGTGTACGTATGTGTGCACCGCGGCACAGCGGCGGCTCTCGCTTCTTCCTGGCGTGTATATATGTATACCGTGCACACGTGCGACGATACCGCGCACGCACGTGTCGAGTAATTTACAGGAATGTTTTTCTCTCTATCTTTCTCTTTCACGTAGCTCTCAGTATTCTCTCCTTCTCTTTGTTCCTCTCTAGAGCTTCTATTCCTTTGGAGCGCGGCGGGGGACGCAGGGTGACACGTGCGAGAGAGGAGCAGGACGGAAGAAGGCGGATTGAGAAAGAGGTAGACGAGAAGAGGGAGAAAGAGAAAAACAAAACAGGTGAGAAAGAAAAGAGAGGAAAAAGAATGTCGTCGTGTATCGACCTAAGCACCTAAAGCGCGACTCGTCACACGGCTTGAACGGCTTGAGCGACGGCCGAGCGCGTGACAGGAAGGAAAATCACGAGGCGAGCGTGGTGGTGGCGCGAGCGACAACGTACGCCATCCGCTCGTGTCGGCAGCCGGGCGTGCACTGCCTTCCCGAGTCGTCGGTTGGTTCTCCATCCTCGACTCCGGCTGGCTGGCTGGCTCGCTCGCTCGCTCGCTCGCTCGCTCGTTCGCTCGGTCGTTCGTTCGTCCGCTCGATCGCGCGCGACCGGAGACCGGAGATCGCCGCCACTCGCCTGTATCGCGTGCGCCGCAACGACGACGGCGGGGTATCGCACGCGGTAGAAGGATAGGCAATCAATTAGGACGATGCTGTCCAAGATTCGTAATTTTGGCCTTTAAATTGAAATGTATCGGTACCTATTGTTATTCCTTACTACACAGCTATTTTCCCGTTGCGAGGCGCGTGACGCTTGGTCTCAGAGACAAAATTGGATTTTGTTTGACATCGTTAATAATTTTTGATGTGTGTCATTCGTAATCTCTGATCGATAATGCGGAAAATTATTAGCAGATCTAATATTAGATGTAATGGATAGTATTAATTATGTATAATCTGTTCTGTTACGTCATAATTATATAATAAATTTGTGTGTGTATCTTAAAATTTGCATTTTATAGGTATTATGGCATATATTTATGAATTTTTGATAATTATGTGTATTAAAAATAATATCTTTTAGGATTAGTATATACTTTTTTTAATGATGAATGATATACATCAAAAACTTTTAACTATCTCAGACTAAAATAAATGTCGCGCTACAACTCTATAAAATTAAGAGTATGTATAAACATCGATGCATTTCAATTTGTATCTAAAAACTGCAAATTCTAGATAGTACTTAATTAGGAAATATCAATTGATATCAAACTTCTTGGGAACATAGAAAAGAGGTGACTTGATCTTTTTTATTAAAGCCTGACTTTTCGATCAGCAACCATAATCTGGATCAACCTTAACTTTAAATATTACTTTCTTATCTGCTATACAAAATTAATAATTTGCACAAAAGAAAGCGTGAACTCGGACTTCGCGGATGACTCGTGATATTTAGTTTGTAAGTTAGATTAAAATTAGAAAATGAGTTCAGTGTTAAGGGTCAGTTTTTTATAATGAAATTGTAATCCTAAGGGAAAACAATAAAGATTATACACACATACATAATAATTTGCATATACTATTCTAAAAATGTAGAACAGAGATATTTTATTTTTATTAAATTTAGATACCTTTATTTTGTTATCAATGATAATAACGATAATTAGAATTTATTTCTTAGCATAATTTAATGCTAGAATACTAATCAATATTTTATAAAATTTGAAATAAAATTTTAAAGCAATATCAAATGCAAATAAAAACAGAAATAAAAACGTTGAAGTAGGTAAAACATACAATTTTTCACACACATTGAAAGCTTTCGTAATGTCATGCGTTTCGAAATTCTAAAACTAGACACGCGATAAATAATAGTATTCTTCCGAAATGGAAATTGCTGTACACAATTCATGTATTGATTCGTGCCAAGCATAAAATTTTGTCAATAATATAAAAGTAAATATACATCTCTTCTGAAATATATATAACAAAGGAATATTAAAAATACAGCTCTTTTAGGACAAAAATAGTAAATAAAAAATGCAAATTTTTCGATATTCTGTTACCATAAATAAGATCGTTACCATAAAAAAGATAGAACAGATTATTTAAATGTTTAAACGTTTAAACATATTTAGTCTGTTATCTACTAAAATAACTTATGAAAACCACAAGTGCTATATACACTTAGCAAGGATTAGACGCATTGCGGCATTATTATACGAGAGCGTTACTTTATGACTTTAGTTATCCTGACGTCCGTTCTACAAAAGTTCCCGCAATGATCGTGAATTTATCGACTTGTAGAAAGTCTGAACTTTTCAATTGAAATCGTTCTGGATGTTTGAGTCGCTGAGTGTCTTTCGTTAACGATTTACAGAACGATGCAATAGCGTGACTATGTGTTTATGACGCGACGCTTTCTTCTTTATTCAAATCACATAATATAATTTCGCTATACTGGAATTATACAGTAACGCATGTATAGAAATCAAGTTTAAAAAAGTACGTAATTGACGAGCGGAAAAGTTGACCCGCAATTTAACCGCGCCTCTGTTTCCGGTTGCAATATAAAGAGAAAAAGAGAGAGAGATGATCTTAATTATGATTCATGTTAATTAATGTTGATGAGACCTGTTTATGCGATGTACATGCGTGTACAACAGACTTACGTAAGAATACAAACGCAAGATCGAACGGAGAGAGAATCTTTAACACGCGGGATGAAGAATTTGTTGATGAATGGCCGTTGCCCGCGTATGTGGGTGTCGCTATTCGAGTATTTCTAAGTGAGATCAATCCGAGACTTTTTTTGTGCGTACGTCGGTGAATATGTGTGTGATCGAGTGTAGACGAATCAATGGCCACGCCTTTGGGAATCGGGCGCCGCGCCAGACGTTGCCAGCCGAAGACAAAGACACCCACGTGCGAATTGTATCTCCCTCTCGATCCGAAAAATCCTCTAGGAAACTATCTCCGATAATTGCCGTTCCAAGAAACTAGAAGTATGACCGATTCATATTATCCCGTTCCTCTTATGCTCTCTCGCATGAGGTATGTATGTATTGTTAGTCATCGCGCGGCCTGAATTCTTTCCTGCTTGCCTACATAGAGGTGCATCAGACAATCCTCTCAGCATCACACCTTGATTTACAATATTATTAAATTGTCATTACGAATATGAATATTTCGTACTTTCATATGCTGACGTTTTATTTTGTTACAACTTTCATATCTCAATAAAACTATTTTTGATAAAATACTGTCACAGAATCAAATCGTGCCATTGTTAAATTTCTTTAAGAATTTATAAATGAAAGTATCTATAGTAAGAATAGATATTTATTTGTTTGCATAATGTATTGCCATCGAAAGTTTTTGTCGATTGTCCTTCATTCGATTCAGTTAGATAATTGTTACATAATATATTGTTTTATTTTATTAATTGTTACATAATATATTTTCAATTTTGTCACAGTATTTTGTCAAACGTTTTACTTGAAAAGATTTAATAAATAAAAACTTATACAAAAATAATGCACAAAACTAGTTTGAAAGCTTTTAATTAATTTTTACTCGTAAATCTTTTCATTACTAAAATAGAGATTGTATTATATCAAAACAAAGCTTGTCTTGTGCATAATTTTGATAATGTTTTGTATATAAATTTTTCGAAATACATACATTTGTCCAAATGTAGAACTAATATTAATAAAAATCATAAAACTATGATACAAAGATCTGGAAAAACATCAAAGAGTTTCTTAAGGTACCAAGATAAATTTCAAGCTTTCATAGTTTTATTTAACCCAAAATGTATGTCTGTTCGAGGTCTCAGCGTTCACTCCCGGAACCCTGCAGCGCAGAGTCGACTTATTAGATGCGTGAGAATGCCCATAAACCAAGGGTTGTCGTGCAAAGTGCAGCATTATGCGCGAGAATGGATCGCCCGAAGTGATGCATATTCTTCGCATGTGCGATCGTGACACACCGACTCGACTTCGTGGGTGAACCGAATATAACAGGTAAGGTGAACGAATTTTTATGCCATCAGCGTGAATTCCGCCTTGTTGTTTGCGCGTGATGAGACGGAAGCGTGTTGAGATCGGCTTTAAAATTACCGTAAACCGTGCGACTCGCGTAAACGTGCCAGCGCTAAACGTCTCGATAACGATTCGTGAGAATTTTAAGAAGTCTTACTTCTATGCGTGCACTCGTGACTTTCCTACGATCGAACGTGGGATTTTCTTTGAACATCGGATTAACACACACTTTTGATATTACATACATTACATCAAATTTATTATTAATAAATGTAACATTTAATTTTGATTATTCTTTTTCCGATTTGATAAAATTCTGCTCTAAACTTCGAGTGAAAAGAAACATATTATTTATGATAAAAATAAGGCAATCTATTCGCAATACAAATTACGGTAATTTTTAATTTCTTTTTTAACAAATATTTCTTTTAATTATTTATATATATTAATAATTGATACATTCGATTATTAATTATTAATATTTTTTTTTACTTGACAATGTTTACATATCTAAAAGAGAAACAGTTAATTTTTTAAACATTTTTATTAATTTAAGAATGATTTTAAATAAATGCATTATTTATAAAATTAGATCACATAAAATATTATAGAGAGGTACATACATCATCGGAATACGTTGTAAAAATTTTTTTAATGAATATAGTAACTTATGGAAACCAAGTAACTACCGCCATCTATCCTTTCAAAGGAATATGAAGTTCTTCATATTTATATAGCAAATAAAAAGATACTTGTACAATATTATATCTTTAAAGAATAAATATTTTACTTATATTAATAATTAATAATAATTATATTAATGTTATTATAATTATTAATTATATTATTTTATTATTAATTTAATAATCATGCATAGAGATAATCAACTAAAGTTTTCAACAAGACTTCTGAAGCAAATTACGTTGTTAATAATTTATTGTATTATTAAAAATATATATAAAAAGGCTGATATACTTATGTAAAAGTTACGTTTTAGTAACTTGCCAAAAATAATATACTGTTTTACATAAAATTTACTTTTTTAAATAATTTTTTCAAAATTATTAATAAAATTTAATTTTTTATCTCTTAAGTAAGTCAAATTAAACATCTAGACTTCATACTTTTATGTATAATTTGAATGTTATCTAATATTGCTAACATTGTTAATTTACATTGCTTGTAGTCGATATAATCTGTCGGCAATTCATCTACGGCAGGTATACGTACAATGTTATATTGTATTTCAAGATATTTTATTTTAATATTAAATATATGTCATTATTTAAAACTTTGCACGTTTACACTGATAACTATATTACTACTAATTATATTCTTTTGAAAATATATTTATATATATTATATTACACTAACACTTTAGTCTTTATACTATTATATTTAATATTAATTATTACATAGAACAAGTAGCGTGCTCTAAAGATAACTTGCTAAATTCTACATAATTCTACATTAACTAAATTCTATCTTAATGATAATATAAATATGATGATTAAAAGTAATTTTATACAAAATAATTTTAGCGATATTATTTTTAGTGGAGAAAACCTTTTATGAGAGAAAATTTTACGAAAAACTATCTTTTCTTAATTTATAAGTTATTTTTAATAATAATAAGCGTGATAACAATTAATTAATATTTTATTAATTAATTGAAATATTTAATATTTAATATTTTATTAATAATTGAAAACTTTTATACAAACAAATAAATTAAAGACTTTGTGATGGACGACAAGACAAAAATTTCAAGATCTTGTCTTGTCTTGTCTGATTTTTCAAGTAAAAAACACCAATTTCTTTGTATTAATAATGAACATTCTTTATTAAAAAATCTCATACACTTTTATGTAAATTTTAATAATTTAATTAAACAACAATTTTTTAAATTATAGTTGATAAATTATGTCAAAAAATTGTCTAACTATAATAAAATTTTATATCAAATTTATTGTTCACTAATTCTAAATTATAATATTTATATATAATTTATTTAGTTAGCGAATTATTTAATCACGAAGAATCCTAATTGAAGAGTTTGATTATTTATGATATCAAATTTTTTGTTACTAAAAATAGTTTTCGACAATTTTTAATCAAATCATTGTGTGCTTTTTCATCCTATAAGAAAAATACAATGAGTATGAAGTACAAGCGTATACAAAACGCTTTATTAGAATTAAACAAATCACAGTAAAATGATAGAATCGATTAAAAAAAAGTAATACAAATAAAAATTAAAAAATGTTAATAGTTAGAGTCAATATTAATTTCTTCGACAAGTATGCAACGTATGTAGTCAAAATTTATAGTTTAGTTAATATTAACTGAATTGTGATAAATAAAAATATTTATTTATTTAAAAATGCGTTTTTGTTCAAATATATTTAATAATTGATATTTTATGAATTTCTTCTGTGTAGTTAGTTAATATTTGTCTATTAAAAATATATTTTTTAAATAATTTTTATAAAAATATTTCAAAAACTTTAACAAAATTAGAATGTAAATAAATCAATATTTTTATTTATAATATCTAGATTTTATTAAAATTTATACATATATCTATAAATTTTATAAAATTTATAATATCTATAATTCTATATACATATATATACATATATATATATATATATATACAGGGTATCCTAAAACATGTGGGTCAACACTCGTAAAAAGATAGAAGGGATTGAGATGAACATAAAAGTCCAATATTGTCTTGGGTTAGGTCTACCAATAATCCAGATATTAACGTATGGAATCTGCAAATAATCAAATTAATTTCTATCGTAATTGTGAACAGCAAATTAATGAAAGCTTATCATACATTCACGATAGATTTTTTTCTTTCATGTTATGGCTCGAGCGGATCGAGCTCTTCCCTCGGCACGCTCTTATTCGTATGATTTGAAAAATTAATACCTCGATTATCAATGGATCTAACTCAAGACGTAACTCAAGACAATATTGGACTTTTATGTTTATCTCGATCCCCCTTCTACCTTTTTACGAGCGTTGACCCAGATATTTTGGGACACCTTGTATATACATACATAGTTTATACATATTATAAAATATAAAAGTATCAAGAATCTTGCAAGAATCAAGACAAGAAGTTGATTGTCAAGATCAAGACATAGTGATTCTTGATATTAGAAAGTCAAGACAAGACAAGAACGTCGAATTCTTGTCCTGTTTTGTCTTGTCTTGAATCCATCACTACGAAAAATCTAAAAAGCAATAATATTAACAAAAGCTTTAAATTTTTTTATTTAAAATGCATCTATTATTAGATTCAGTAAATTTCCTTTAAGTATACATTTTATTAAAATTATGTATGTGTCTAACGTTTATATGTAATTCTCAAAGTATACTGTGAGATTGATTATATAATCAATATATTAGATACATTAATTACAAAATCAACATATTTCATGTATTTAAAACTTAGGCTCAACTCGAGTATGATGGCCACAGTTTTTTAAAATGCAAAAAACACACTTTATTTTTAATATTTTTTAATAGCATTTGGTAATATATTACTTTATTGAAGCCTAAAGCATGTAACACTATCAACATTAAAAAGAAAATATTTAATAAAAATTTTATATTATTAAAATATTGAAACACGAACATTGGCCACCTTTTACAACTTTTAGGAAAAAGATGGCCACAGTATCATAGAACAGTTGGTCATACACATATTTTATATACTTAACATTTACAAAATAATAATATACTTATAATTTTACATACACTGGCGCAAAAAAAAAACAAGACAAAAATTTTGACCGAATTTTTAGGCGATCTTCAAAGTGATACAACTTTGCGAAAAATCATCTAAATTACTGTACTTTTTTTAAATTAAAAGGCAAAGACTCTACTTTGAAAATTCTTAAGCGAAAGTTTGATTTGTTAAGTGTGAACTTTTTGTATTGCATAAAAACCAAACGTGGTTTTTTTTTTTAAATAAGAAAAAGGTAAAAGTTTGTTATCATTTTTCACAAGTTTCTTGTAAAAATCTTGCTAATATTAATCCAAATTTTTAAAGTTTATTCTTTTCTAAGCAATTAAAAAAAAACATGTTGATACGATGTTTTTTGTTGATTGCACACGAGTTTGAAATTTGCACTGCATTTTATGGTATTTTAGCGAATAAATACCATATTTTTTGAATATCATAAATTTGGAGTATTAATAAGATATTGTACATTGATTTTATTGGTGTTTAACTCAATCATACCGCCGTCATCAGAATAACCCGATGTGCACCACGTGGAGATTGGATCTTACACATTTTATAAAAAGGACATATTTTTTAAATGAAATTTGAATTTTTAATTTTTATGTGTAAGTATGTGTATGTGTATATGTATATTTATATCTGAGCAGGCTGTTGAAATGGCGAACCTTCTGTTGACTTCAGTAAAATTGACGCATCAGCAATCCGCTATATTCAGATCAGTAAGTGGAAATTTCCATCTATGAATTTCAGAGCCACGTGATGTGCAAAATCCAACTGTCAATCTCCACGTGGTGCATATCGGGTCACTCTGATGACGGCTGTATGATTGAGTTAAACATGAATAAAATCAATGTGCAATATCATATTGATACTCAAAATTCATGATATTCAAAAAATATTTATTCGCTAAAATACCCTAAAATGCAGTGCAAATTTCAAACTCGTGTGCTATCAACAAAAAACATCGTATCAACATGTTTTTTTTAATTGCTTAGAAAAGAATGAACTTTAAGAATCTGGATTAATATTAGCAAGATTTTAACGAGAAACTTGTGAAAAATGATAACAAACTTTTACTTTTTTCAATTAAAAAATACATGTTTGGTTTTTATGCGATACAAAAAGTTCACACTTAACAAATCAAACTTTCGCCTAGAGATTCTCAAAGTAGATTCTTTGCCTTTGATTTAAAAAAAGTACATGCAATTTGGATGATTTTTCGCAAAGTTGCATCACTTTGAAGATTGCTTAAAAATTCGGTCAAAAATTTTGTCATTTTTTTGCGCCAGTATATTTAGTTTTATTGTCACATATTAGCACATATTTAATTTTATTTTCAAACATTTTTAATAATAAGTTTAGCATTTATTTAACTCATTGTCAGTATTAAAAAAGAGTATTTATCATACATCAAATTTAAAATATTAAGTGCGCGACTTAATTCTCGTTTTTTTTTTTTTAATAACATGTATACATAAACATTTACTTTGAAAAAAATCACGAGCAATTTTGTCCAAACTGTGAGAGAAAGATAGTCACAGTTATTTATTTAAAAAAAAAGGGAAGTGAAATATAATCACACATTAAAATTTACATATCTTTGTTATGTGTCTAACATTAATTGTAAGAGTTCAACTGTAATTTATTCGTTGTGCCAATTTGTAATAAACAGATGAAAACCTTTGCAGGTAATCAAAAGTAAAAACGTGATATAATAGCCACAATATTGTTATTTTAAATAGTATCCGCACATAAACTGCAGTAAATATTGATTATCTTTGAAAATAATTACAAGAATACATTATTTAGCAATTATTTTAAAAATTATAGCTATTGGCCATCTTCTCCGTATGGCCATCATACCCTAATTTACCCCAACTAATAAAACACATTTAAATAAATAAATTTCTTTTATAACAAACATTTTCTCCAAAACTTTAAAGAATTTTGTAAACAAACGTAGAAAATACAAAAAAATTTTAAATAATGTAATAAACGTCGTCTAAGGTTGTCGAATATGTAAATACTGTTTAAAAGTATATAATTTATTCTATTTCTACTACTATTTCTATTGTGTGTGTGTGTGTGTGTGTGTTACAAAGTCATGGTATTACGCATTAGATTTTTAGCGGAAATGACGTTTTTAGAAAACAAATATCATGAATTAACACATAATGCGTACTAATACCTTTTGAAATTAATGAGATTCCACATGAATTTGATCTTTGACAGTTCACGTGTTATATACTTGTTGTTATGTACAAAAATGTTTGACAAAAGCAACCAAAATTTAAATTAAAAAAGTACATTTTACATTTTAAAGTGTAAATAATTTTCTTCTTTCAATAGAAGAAATAGCCATAAAAGTACAACAAAAAAATAGATACAATATAAATTTAAAAATATACATGCTGTATCGCATTATTGCGATAAGTATCAATAATTTAGTCATGGTATACATTATAAAAGTATATAACACGATATCTTTTTAATATATTAGGAAAAATTTATTTAATTGTAAATATAATAATAATTTTTATACATTTATAAATATAATTTTAGTGTTATTATATAGCAGTAATTCTTATTAAATACACAAGTGTTATACAAGAACTATAATAAAATTACATGTTTTGAAAATAAAAATAAAGAAGAGAATAAATTTAGTATTTTGTGTATTTTTCAAAATTATAAAATAATATAATCTGAGAAATTAAGTATAATTAAATATGTAATTAATAAGTAATAAACAAGTAATAAATAAAAAATACATATGTACAAAAAATGTTAAACTGTTTTCAAAAAAATATTTATTTTTATTGCTAAAAAAATATTTTTTTGTATATTAATATTTATAATATATATATATATATATATATATATATTCTTCAGATAGGTATATTTTATTTTACAATATAATTTTGGTTTAAAATTGATAAGAAAAAATTTGACATAATATATTTATTTATTTATTCTTTCTGCATATTTATTTGTAGTATTCTTCATGTACACGCACGCGCGCGCGCGCATACATAGAGAGAGGGGGGAGGCACAATATATAACCTTTTTATGTTTTTTTTAAATTTATATATATATATATAATAATAATTTAATAATTTAATAAATAAAAGTACGATGTATATTTTTTCTTTTTTTATTTGATTACCTTATAATTACAATATGTTATAATTATAAATATAAAAATTAAATATGGAGATGTAATACACTGGAACCCCGCGTTAGTTGTTCGAAGCTCTAGTCTACTAACACGAGGTGATTTCCTATTGCTGGATTTCATTCCTACTCCGTGAAATTCAGGCGTAGCGGCATTGTCATCTAGTCCTCATTTGTGCTACTCGCCTGCACCGAGTGCATATAGAAGTTTCTATTAACGCGGAGTTGACTAATGCGGGATTCCATTATATCAATAACTGTATGAATAAGAGAGAATAAGACAAAGCATGTTTGTAGATTAAAATCTGACAAAAATGACTATAATTAAACAATAACATTATAAAGTTTTATAAAACATGCTTTAGTTTATTAAGAATTTAATATATACTTAAACACAAACTATAAAACTTCCATTAAAAAAATGTACATGTAATGTACAATTTCTTTGTATTTTTTTAAGGAAAAAACAACACGAAGGACATTTATGTGTGATATTTGTTCTTAAGTACATCATTAGAGATTACTCATATGCGCATGACTAAAAAAGAACTCACGCATATTGATTCTTTTTTCTTAGTCATTGTGTACGTAAGGTAGGCGTAGAAGGTAACAGGTGAAACGATTATCAACATTTATTTTTATTATTCAACATTTCTTCTGATTATCTGTGTGTGTGTGTGGGGGGGGGGGAGGAGTGTGGGTGTGTGTAATAATTTATTGCTATTAAATAAAAAATTTTTTAACGCATTTCTACAAGAAATACAACATTATATAATTTATTAAGCTTATGATGCCCCATACTAATAAAATCGTTAAAACTGTTAACAAAGTATAATGGCACATTTTCAATCTAAAAAAAGGAAGAGATTGTAAATATATGTTTCACGAACAATAGCGATTATACTTAAACTTATATGCAAAAATAATTACTCACCTTCTGTATTTCTGTCGTCCTTGCTCTAAGGTCTCCATTGGATCGTTAGCTATATATATGCGCAAACCAGGTATCATGTGTTTGAGATACGATTCCCAATTTAAATTATCCATGTCGAAATTGAAAATCTTGCGATCGGCTGGATTCATACGATTCCAGAGCTTTACAACGGAATCGTTATTGAAGCGCCATTCTTGTGACGAAAAATACGATATAATAGACGAAAATGTGTTTATCTTCCTATATGCTTTCAATAGCCTGAAAATTTATAACCATTAAATTCTGCAAGATTTACTTCGTTGTTCTTTTAGGGGTAAACTCGGTATATCCCTTACATTGGTTTTCGGCCGCTGAGAAAGAGTACAGTGTCGACTATCATAGCAGGTATCATGTGCAGAAATATGACACAAATATCGTGCACGAATTTATGTTTATTTAGGAAAAGCATGTAGTACCAGAGAACATGTGTACTTGGTACCTGCATACCATATATCTCATTTATTTTCATAAATCTTCTCCAGGTGATGGGATTTTGGCAAATCGATACGTAATTGTAAATCGGTGTCCTCTCAGTTGCTGGAACATCCGGATTAGCATTCTCGATGCTCAATAGAGTATTTCTAACAAAAATATATATTATAAATACATTATAAAACAAAGTTATGTGTATATGCATTGCGTATGCATTGTTTTGTTATTTAAAAAGGTATTATTGAGAGTAATATTAATAAAACATAAGGATTTTTAAAAAACCTGAATATTATATACAAATTTTTAGAGATTTTTAATTTTATTTAAATTTAGTTTGACATTTTAAGAGGATGCTAAAGCCGTGTGTTTTACCGACATTCTGTATTTATCACTTAATTTCGAATTGAATTTACAGAATTGATAATCCTTTTACATTTTTAAAGTACGTACACAAATGAACCGAGGGACGATTAGATAAAGACCAAAAATGCAAAAAATTTTTTAAATTTTATTTGTTCATAAAAATATTTGCTTCAAAATACAAGTTATGTAGCTTATACATACAAATGAATGGTGTTCCCGAGTTCGGAATAAATTGAGGAATAAGATTATAATCATCAAATTACGATTACAAGCCGTACAAAAAAGATATTTTAAAAATAGAAACGCTTAAATGAATAAAATTTTTGATCACATAAATATGTTTTTTTACGGCTTGTAAACATAATTTGACAAATATAGTTTTATTCCTTCTATTCCAAACTGCGAGACACCATTTATTTGTAAGTATAAGCTATATAACTTGTATTTTAAAGCAAATTTTTTCACGAACAAGGATAAATAATGACTCTGCATTATCGACCTCAATCAAGTTTGATGGGCAGTTTAGCATCCTCTTAAGTGAAATGATTTTATCTAACTCTGGTTTTTAAGAAAAATTTACATTCTATTTAAATTTAAGTCTCACATTATAATTTTTGTTTTCTCTCTTATTTTTCTTGTTATTTATTTTTGATTATACCCAAATAGAAAAAAAGTCATTTAAAAGTTAAGATGACATCAAATTGTAGTTATTTCTGAAAAGTGAAGATGATACAATTTAATACTTTTATTAAATAATAATATAACTTTTATATGACTATATTTTAATCTTTTAATAACTTTAACTTAGAAAACGTTGTATATACAAAACGCTTGTATATACAAAATTGCTTGCATATACAAAATGATTAAAATCTTGTGTTTTGTAGATAATATTTACCGGTTTCATGATGTAACGGCTTCATTTAGTCGGTGCAATTAATTGCGATATGAAATTATGAACGTTTATATACACATTTATATTTGTATTCACATATGTAGGGTAAACTCGGGTAAGATAGCCATAGTTTTTTAAAATGCAAAAAACGTACTTTTATTTTTATTATTTTTTAATAGTGTTTGGTATATTACTTTGCTTGATTGCTATATTACTTTGCTACTACTATGAAGCTTGAAGTATGTAAAATTATCGACATTAAAGAGAAAAAATTTAATATAAATTTCTTATTATCAAAATATTAAAACATAAACATTGGTCATCTTTCACAACTTTTAGGGAAAAGATGGTCATAGTATTATAGAACAGTTGGCTATATATAATTTATAAAATAATAAAAAAAGCGTATAATTTTACTTATTTAGTTTTATTGCTACATATTATCACATATTTAGTTTTATTTTTAAATATTTTTAATATTAAATGTTTACATAAGTTTAGGATTAATTTTACTCATTGTCACTACTAAAAAAAAACGTATATAATATATTGAGTTTAAAATATTAAGTTTACAACTTAATTTTTGTTTTAATTCTTTTTTTAAATAAAATATATACATAAACACTTACCCCGAAAAGTTATGGGCTATTTTGCCCAAATTGTGAGAAAAATAATCATAGTATTTATTTAAAAAATAGAAAAAAAATAAAATATATAATTGCACATTACAATTTACATACTTTCGTTACATGTGTAACATTTATTGCGACAGCACAACTGTAATTTATTCGACATTGTGGCAATTTCTAACAAACACGTGAAAAACTTTGCAGGCAGTCAAAAGTAAAAACATGATATGACATCCACAATATCATTATTTCGAATAGTATACGCATATAAACTACAATAAATATCGATTATCTTTGAAAATAATTACGAGAACACATTATCTAGCAATTATTGAAGAAATTATAGCCATTGGCCATCTTTTCCGTACGGCCATCATACCTTAACTTACCCTATTCGAATGCACATATATTGAGGAAAAATTCCATGTCGCACAAAAAAGACTGTTTGATTTCCATTATAAATTTGCACATTAAACGTAATTTTGCTCAACTCGGTTCATAAACATTTATACATAAACAGACACAACACTTACTTTCCTCTTGCTTCTAAAAGTCTGCGCATATTCTTATCATGATAGTATCATTTTTGTTATGGATGTCGGAAGTAGATTAAAATTATTGTGAACTATTCAAACAGTATATCTAAATTTTAAAATATTCATAATTTGATTACTTTTTGATCATAATCCAAATATGACTTCTGATAATTATTATGAAATCATTAATTATAATGTCATTGTGATATTACAGTGATTTTTTGTTCTACTTGGGTATGCTTGTGCTATATAATTGCTGCATTGAATTCGTGCTATGAATAACCACAATGTATTCTTTTGTTCTTGTTTTTTTTTATGCTTATTATGCTTATTATGCTTATTATACGTTATATGTAATTTTTGTCTTCGTAGAAAAATCTTGTCAGAGTAATTTTATTTATAAAAAAAAACTGAATTATATATCGATTTATTCTGAATTAAAAAGAATTGTTAAACGCAATTATTTGTGTCATGATGTCGTCGCGACTGTTATGATGATTGTGAATTATAGCAGTTTAGTAAATATTAAAAGGAACAATATGTCGCTTATTTATTCTTTTCTTACCCAAAATTAAATTTCTATTCAAAAATTTAATATGTGTATAATGATAATAAAAATATAATCCTGAGTACACAAATTAACTTTACATTTAACTTTAATCACTTCTCTATATGTATACACATAAAATAAAAATATAATAATTAGCGCGAGTACAGCACATTTTTGTAATAAAATAAAGTAACGCAAATTGACTTATTTATAAAAATAAATCTGTTTAACTATTATATTACAGGAATATCTACTTTGTATCTTTAAAATAGATTTACCTTCTTTTAGCGGTATCCCAACTTGCGGCGATGAAATGCGAAATGACATAATCAGCGGGCACTATCTCTGCCACTTTGTCAGGATCACAATGTAAAGTACGCAATAAACCTATAGCACTGCCCATAACTACGCCCACCGCTCCGTAAAAATTGTTAATCCATCCAGGCACGGGCTCTTCAACCGTTGATGTTACAATCGAAGGTCGTATGATACAGACTGGAATTCCGATACTGTATTGTCTAACAGTATATTCAGCAATCGCCTTTGTATATGCATACGAATTTGGCCATTTACCTAGCAATCTATATTCATTCCATATACAAACACACATTTAGGTATATGAAAGATAACGATTAAAATTATATATATATATATATATATATATATATATATATATAAAATCTATAATTGAAGATATACCATATAAAAATTTTTTATCAGTGTTTTTATGATCAACTGTAGAATAAACAAAAAAATAAAAATTGTATGTTTACTAAAAATAGTGTGCAATATTAATATATATAATGAAGTGCATGTTAAATAATTTGAATAATGCTCGACATTTAGTCTTATAATTTTTTCACTTCAGGATATTCCGTACACGGTTACCGATAGTTGTCGGTTTGATAACTGTCATTGCGCATATATTTTCATATATCAAAATACATGCGCAACGACACTTATTGAACCGATAACTATCAGTAACCATGTACGGAACAGCAGCCCTGAAATTACTTACGTAGGCGCGAGTTTGTCCAATTGTTCATCGTCCAAGATGTCAAGTAAAGTTAAGACCTTTTCCGTTTCTATAGGTGGAGGATAAAATTTTTCTTCAATAAAATTATTTACACAATAAGAAAATGCAGTGGATATATAGACGAATGCCTGGAAAAAATTAAAAATCAAATAAGTGGAATTTTTTCCAAAAGATGAAAACCTATGTGATTCTTTTTTTCATACTTTTAAATTCGGCATTTCTTTAGCGAAGAGAAGAAGCTGCTTCGTTCCTCTTACATTTATGTCCACCGCGATACGAATTGATTCATTAAATCGTACAGTTGCCGCCACATGGAAAATTACGTTTACGTCTAAAAGACATTTTCGATTTTCCTCTGATAATCCGAGATCCAACTTGCTTAATTCAGCTTCTATCATTATTACTTTTTTGTTAAAGTTAGGCTGCTCTTTCTTTAATCTATCATAAATCTAAAAAAAATTTTAACAAGTAATAAATTTTTTTATCAAATTACATATTTATTTGAATCATGCTTATTATATATATTATCTACTAACAATATTATCAAAATGCTCCTTGAATCTTTGTTCAGATGATTTATTTTTTTTTGCTCTCATAAACATGTATAGCTTCCCTATGTCCGGACAGCATCTAGAAGTATTTATTTTTAATAAAAAAAATTATTAAACATACATATTATTAAAAAATTATTTTAAAAAATATATATAACTATTATAACTTTACTTAATCTGCTGAAACTAGAATTATCTACTAGAACGGTATAATTTAATTTTATTATTCAGCATTAAAAATTATTTTGTAATTTTATTTGTTTATTTTTACGTACGAAACGTATCTACACATAAAAAAACAAAAGTTTTTGCTGAAGAATTTAAAAAAGTAAATAGATACAGATCTAAGAACTGGTTTGTTCGGCCATTAAAATAATTACGTACTTATGGCATTTAAATTGCTTACAATGTCGAAATTTTTTCAATATTTTCTCGTTATACTTGAGCATTTTATATACAGTATTCGACAAAAACATTAGCATAGGTGCAATAATTGCTATAAGGTAGTAACTGTTTTTAAAGAAAATAATAACAAACTTATTTATTTATATACTATTTATATTTGTAAATATTTTTATTTTATACTTAATATTTGTAATAATACGTTTAAAAGCAAAGATTTTTATTTTTGTAGCTATACTATTTCTTAAAAACATCTATAAATACATCTATATTAAAAATACACTTATAACCGTCATAAACGTTATAAACGTTAGCCCGTTATTACATTCTATTTGCATTATTCATTATAAAACAAGAATTTGTTATAAAAAACGCATTGTTTATTACAAAACAGGGATAAAATGACTTAATAGCATGCTAATCATCATAAATGTGTTTGAATAATAATCATTCAATTATGTTAAGATATCCGAGGACAAAATATATTTGTTTTTTAATATTTTTTTCTTGTCATTATAGTTACATTTATTAATGTCAATTTCCACAACACGTCATATAGAAAGAAGAAGCACTCATCATATTCTACACAAAGTAACTTTACACGATCAGAACATTCTACACAAATACATTGTATACAAAAAAACTGCACGTGAAAAACTGTGCACAAGAATTATCCTTGAATTAAAAATTGCACATGGATATACGGACAGTTTTTCCATGCAAAATATATCCGTGTGTAATTTTTAATTCAACGATAATTCTTGGGTACAGTTTTTTAACGCACAATTTTTTTGTGTACAATATATTTGAATAGAATATTCTGATCGTGTACAATTATTTTGTGTAGAATATGATCAGTGCTAAAGAAAATGAATATTTTGTAGAAATATAGATCATTCTTTATAGTAGCAACACGCCACACTGTGTCACATAACATTTTCATTTTTCAAATAATTTTTGAATAAATTTTTATAGAGTTTTTCTAAGTTTTTTAAAAATATACTTGGCTAATTTTATTATTTTTTAATTTTATTTATATAATTTTTAAAACGATGTTTATTAAATTTCTTTACGTCTTAAAAAAAAATATTTATTAGGCCAATCATATTGATCTCAAAATCATTTTTGAAAGTACGCGTTTATGTACTTGGCATATTTCTTTTACTTTTTTAAAGTTTTTTTCTATTCAGCATTACAATTATTTTATTAACAAAATTATTTTTGAATATATACGTATATAAAATTAAAATTTTATTTACTTCAGAAAAATTATTCTTTTCGTATATACACTGAAATCTTCTATATTAAAACATATTTTACCGTAATAATTTCTCTATTAGAAGTATGCCGAGGAAACCAGAACCACCTGTAATTAGGACATTGCTTCCCGCGAAGAATTGGGGAATTTCGCTTAGACAATTATTACTATCAATATCCTGAACGTTCGACATGTCTAACATGTCTTCAAGGTAGTCTTTGCTTGTTCGCGTCATCTCACTGGCGTTTCTAGGCACAGAAATGGAAAATATTCTTCAACTTATTCGAGTTTACACTTGCGAAATTGATAGATATAAATTTACAATTTTCAATTAATGTTGCAATACTCGATTGTCGTTTCAGGGAATTGGTAAGTAATTCAGCTTTCTATCAAATCTAGTTTTTTTATCTCTTTAACTCTGGTAACGTATAAGGAATGCTTCTCCCGGAATGCTTCTCCCAGAATGCTGATCTAAGACCTCGAGACTCGTAAAAACGAAAGTTGATTAGGTTCTTTATAACTCGTGATACGATAGAGGTAAACGTGGTAACGCGACCACAACCGCACTTCAACTGAAATAAGGAAACGAACGAGAATAAATGTGAGCAGGCGACATGTAGAAGGGGGGCATTCTATTAACATTGAATGCAGGTACGTATCTGACAAGGTAGAAGGAGATGATTGTTTTAAGGAAAAATCCTGAGAAAATTACATTGTTTGTTGCTTTTTAATGGTCTACAGCACAATGACTAAACAATAAAGAAACTTTAACCTATGCATATGTAAATATATACATTTTACATTAAATCCTTTAACTGAACATATTCAGCTCGCTACATAATCAAAAGTGTTTTACATTTTATATGAGATGTTTTCATTAGCACTAACATAAGATTATACTGATATATAATAAACTGTCTTTATTATGATTAAGATATTTAAAACATATTTTAAACAATAACAGATAAAATGATAAGAAAATGTATAATAAATTAGTTTTTGTATAACAAAATGTATAACAAATTAGTTTAAAGTAAGTACATGAATATTGTTTTATTAAATTTACAATTTAGCACGTACTTTATAAAAATAGATATTAATTTGTAATAAAAAAAACTAATTTTATTGATTATTTGTGATCCATAAATGTAATGTAATTTATCTTAGTTTAATTGTTATAGATTTGTTTTCCTCCATAAGCTTTTTTTACACAAAATACATTATAATATATTTTATTACATTTATGAGCAGAAAATTATAGATTTGAATTATCTAGATTATTTCTTTTATGATAGATTTTAATACATTTGATTTTAAAATATCTCTCATATTATATTTACATAAATAAATATTATTATAAAAGTTAATAGAGTAAATAATCTTATAAATTACAGGAATTTAATTATAATTGCAAATTGAGTAAGAAATTGTTTTTTTTTATTTTCTACATCTTGTTTATTTTTACCAGTATATAAAAAAATATAGAATTATGTAAGGTATGATTAAATTAAAATATAAAATTTAGTTTAAAAATCTAGAATAATAAGATCCGATTTTTAGAATAAAATTTCGTTGGACAGATACATTTGTATATAATATTTTAAAAAACATGGCTAGCTTGAGAAAATTATTGATTATCTAATTTTTTAATGTAATAGTTTTACAGTTTTTTAATTTAATACTTCAATAGTTTTTTGTTGACAAAAATTATTAGCTTATTGTTAACTTTTATATATAATTAATTTAATATATATAATTAATATATATATATATATATATATATATATATATATATATACATATATACATATATATACACATATTTCTGGAGCATTGTAACAAACGAAAAGAACGATGTGGATCTCGTTAAATTGAACAATTTATATTATAGCCAGCCAGGAAACTGCCAATAGTATGATTTCAAACGATAAGCCATCTCGTTGAGACATGCTAAGAACAAAAAACAAATTTTTTTATTCAGAATTTAATATGGCGGACCGTTATGGAAAGTAAATGTTGAATTGTCTGAAACTTTCAGAAAAGTTTGTTCTTACCATACTGATCAATAATGAGCACGAAGTTCTGAAATAGCTAGTTTTTGAGATACGTTAAAACTTGTTTAAAAATACGTAGAGATAATTAACAGTTGAAAAAACGCGTTTTTATTTATGGCATTTATGCAGTCTTGGCGCTAGGTTCCGTCGAACTTTGACACCGTCGATGGTTTCTTGCTCCTAGTGCGGGGTCATATGCAATGCAAACTCAGTTACAATACTATTTGCAAATCATGTTTAATCATTATAAACTATTACACGTGGAAAAATGCAAACATGTATATGATGTGGTAAAACTCATAACAATAAGAATCAAATAATGTTACATAAAAAAAAATATTATTAATTTGACAAAATTTTCCAATTTAAAATTCCAAAACCTTTAATTTAAAATTTTGTCAATTTAAGAATTTATGCATTTAATTTAAATGCACAAATTTCAATTCAAGTATTTATATAGTTACTTGAAATATATAAATACTTGAATAGACAAAATTTAATTTAGTTGGAAAATTTAGTCAAATTAACATTTCTTTCTCAGTGCATACATTACCATTTTAAACACATTTTTATTATAATAAATAAACAATGTAAAATTAAAAACGTGAAATTTTTTAAATCCTAATTTAACCTTAGAAAGTAAACAGTATATGATTAAATTTAAGGGAGTTCCTCTACTCAGGCTTGGCACAACAAGTAGCACAGTGGTTCAAGTAAAGAAAAATATTCAAATGACAATTTTCTTTTTTTGCTATATATGGTCTAAAGTTAATAATGGTGAATATAAGAAAAAATTTGGCTATAAAGTACTACTTTCATTACTAAAATAATTTTTTTTTTTAATTGAGAATAAACATTTTTTACTATTACATTACCCTTAGATAACTAAATACAACAATTTGAAATTTTTATTATATTACTAGCACACATTTCCCACACTTACGTGCTATTTTACTTCGATTATTGTAAACTTTTTTTATCTTATCAATTATTTCACTCAAACAAGCAAGTGCATTGTTTCAAAAATTTAACAGTACTTTTTTAAGCTAAGATGTATCGTTGTAAAGTTTCATTAACATCTGTTCACTACTTCTACTTTAATACGACAATAAAAACTGAAAAATCCTGAAAATTCATCGATTCCCATAAGAGCCCATGTTAATAAAATATTTAATATCTAAATAACTAGCTAGTTCAGCTTTCTAAAATTTTGTCAGTCAATTTATATCACTAATTTGAACTTCTTTATAAAGTTTCATGAAAATCTGTTCATTTTGATTTAGCAGCGGAACTCCCTTAATGGAAGTGAATGCTGACTCTTTGCGTCTTAAAAAAGCGTCGATCGGTTATGTAATAAAAATATTCAATTCATCAAGATTTAGCACACATTAAAGTGTTACGAAAAGATATGTTTTTGTTATGCTAGGTGAAAGTGAAATAGACGTTATTTCTTATAATTTTTGAGATAATCAATTTGATAGTGTTAGTTACAATTACATCACATGACGGGAACACATACAAAATTGAGTCTAAATCGGAGAAACGTGTGGCCTCGCAGTCATTTGCGAGACCCAATTTGCTACACTATGTATTGACGATATGTAATGTTTTGGTATTAGAAATGCAGAATTGAGAATTGCGAAAATATCAAGGACATCAATCAAGGACCTCATGCGCACGAAACGTACTGAAACGTACTTGAAACGGCTTTTCCCACTCAACGGACCACCGTAAAATATCAAGAACACGAAACTTTCCCTTTCGCTTGATACGTTATTAAATATAACATTTTTACAAGATATTTAATACTTTTCATGTAAAAACATATATTACATTATCACTATCAATATCATAATCGTATAAAGGACCAATCAGTCTAACGAGTAATTGCGGCATTACGCGGCATTTAATAATTTAAATTCAATTTTTCATGTGTTTCCGTCATGTGACATAACTTTTATTTGTTTGTCTCAAAGACTATAGAAATAATGTCTATTTTATTTTCTTCAAACATAACAAAATAACTCTTTCGTAATATTTTTCTTTGTTGCAACTCTCCAGAACTTCCTATATAAACACACACACACACACACACACACACACACACACACACACACACACACACACACACACATGCGAGCGTGTATCTACAGACTCATTATTATAGAGTTTAATAGTAATATATTACTATTGATATGTATTATTAAAGCTTATTATCAGAATTTATTAATAATAATAATATTGATTTCTACTAATTTATAAAAAACCGCACTTGGACATAAAATTTGACGTTAAGTTAAAATTTGTTTTTGTAGGTATTTGTCTTTAATATAACTAATTCACTTGCAAAACATGAACGTTTCTTGACATTTTTATTATCGACGATTAACTATAAGTTTTAAATTCCAAATGTATAGTATCATATACGTATCATGCAATAGCGATTTTTTCAACACAATTTAGTCCACAGTTACAAATTCTTTCGCAATTAACTTGCAATGGTTTTTGTTAGAATTACACAAGAGAACATATATTGTATTTATAAATAAATTAAAGCGATCACGCTTCAATAACCACAAATCCGACCACGCTGGAAAATTATGTATAACTGGTGGCACTATTGATAGCGGAATTTAACTAGTTATACAGGGTGTCCCAAAACATGTGGGTCAACGCTTGTGAAAAGGTAGAAGGGATTAAAATGAACATAAAAGTCCAATATTGTCTTGGGTTAGGTCCACCAATAATCGAGATATTAATGTAATTTGCAAATAATCTAATTAATTTCTATTGTAATTGTAAACAGTAAATTAATAAAAGCTTAACATACATTTACGATAGACTTCTTCCGTGGCTCAAGCGGATTGAGCTCTTTCTTCGGCACGCTCTCATTCACATAATTTGAAAAATATCTCAATTATTGGTGGACCTAACTCAAGACTTAACCAAAGACAATATTGAACTTTTATGTTCATCTCGATCCCTTCTACTTTTTTACGAGCGTTGACTCACATGTTTTGGTACACCCAGTATACACATATGTAAGCAAAAAACCGGTTGATGACGTTTAAAGAATCTTGAACCTTAAACAGCTGACATATTTACAATCAAGTTGATTTAATGTTATTCAACGTTATTCAACGTTATTACATTTATTGTAAGAATGTTAAAAATAGTAGCTTTTTTTAAAGAGCGTACTATTTATTTTAAGAAATATTATCTGTTTTTTATAAATATATAAAAAAATGTTATATGCAGCAATTTTATAATCCATTATTTTTCTGATAATTATTTACTAGAGAAACATTTCAAATTAACTCTACTTGGCCAAATATTATCAAAATTATCCTCCTAAGCAACTACCAATATAAAAAAACCGACGGCAATTATTTAAACAAAAGTTATAAACAAAAATATTTGCGTGGAAAGTCGACAACCCATGTGGAACAAAACAATTATAGACCTCGTTTCCGACCGTAAACACGAGTAGATGTGGGGTGGACCTCGCTTCGCGTGGAAAGACAAAAACTCATGTGGAACAGAATAATTATAGACCTCGTGTTTTCCACGCGAAGCGAGGTTCATCCCACACCTCTTTGTTCTTACAGCCTAAAACGAAGAGTTCTAATTGTTCCACAAGAGTGTTTTTTGTTTATTACTTTTGTTTAAACAATTGCCGGCGAATTTTTTTATAACAAAGATTGTTTAGAAGAAATGGTTTTAATAGTATTTGGTCAAATTAGAGTCATTGTGTTTCTCTAAAAATGTTTCTCTGAAAGTAAATAATTATCACTTTTTTCTATTTTAGAAGAACAGATCAATTTCAGCCTAATGTAACTAAATATAATCTTAAGAAATTGAAATGTAAATTTTAATGTGTTAAACTTTTATTTTTTATAACTGTGTTAAACTTTAGTTTTTATAACTTTTTTAAATAAAATAACTTTTTTTGCTTCTTCTTTACTATTTTTCTTATTAACTTCTTTTTCTTAGAATATACCTTGTTTCCAAGTGTTGCATAACATAAGATATAATAAAA
Source organism: Monomorium pharaonis (assembly GCF_013373865.1). NCBI lineage: Eukaryota > Metazoa > Arthropoda > Insecta > Hymenoptera > Formicidae > Monomorium > Monomorium pharaonis. The sequence continues at coordinate 16,029,000 of NC_050475.1, read as the reverse complement.
ATATTTAATATGATTACATTTATCGTGGTCAAAGGTGTTATTAATAAAATTGTGTTAATGGACATTTATGTTATTCGTTTCTTCAAATGACTTAAAGCGGCATTCACATTCTTATTTTAAATCGTTTCAAGTACGATTTTGAAATGCTGTATGTTCACTTCATTACTTGACTGGAATCTCAAGATCACTTCATCCTACTAAAGATCCGAGCAATCTTAAATATAAGAGTGGACTATGGATATTGCTCCTAGTCTTTATACGTAATAAATTATGAAGCATTTCTGTAAAGTGTTTATTTTTCACACTTCTGATTCTTTTTGGTATTATTTTTTATTATTGTTAGCGTAAATAACAATGTCGAAGTTTTTTCGGAATACTACTAATAAAATCTATTCATAAAAATTGCGTAATTCTTGATAATTTCTTACATTTATTATCGTCGTTATCGATTACTTTGATGGCATAAATTTCAAATTTGGAAAATCAATAACTTTTTCAACATTACTATGTTCTTTATTTTTGTATAAAATATTTTATTCTTATCATTTCACTAAATTAATATAAAATTTTATTTCTTTAACAGTTAAAATTGCTTAGATGGCAGCAATAATCTAAAAAGTATTTTAATAGAGTCTTCCTGATTTTCCGATCATCGATAAAGTGCCACTCTTGGCGTTTAAGAAACATAAGTAAAACAGAGTACCACTTCAATCCTTCGAATAATATATATATATACATATACATACATAAATGACTGATTGTCTGTTGATTTCCAAATTTTTTTGTTCAATTTAAAAAGATAATTTAAATTGTGTTAGTTTAATTTGATATTAAAGCAATAAAATATATAGATCTTAAACTAAGTTGTTTCTTTTTTGATAAGGCATTTTTTGTGCATATTTTAGTCTTTTTTCATATATATTTGCATGCATATTTTAACATTTTGGGTGTACATATAATCCGATGTATAATATTACAAATTTATTTATTAAAAGGAATATATTATTTAATACACCAAAAAAAATCATATTTTCAACTTAAGAATATACTACTTAACTTTAGATTATTTTTAGATCTAAAATACGCGGCAAGAAAATTTTTCTTAATTTAAGACAGAAATTCTCTAAAAGGTAGAACAGTATCATATATTCTTAACATGTAAAAATACATATACTTAATATAAGAATATATATACTTAATATAGTAAAAAAAAATATATATATATATATATATATATATATATATATATTAAATGGGGAGGAAAGGTATTTTATTTAATATTTGAGGGTATTAATCACGTATGATGACATAAAAAACGTTTTACAAATGGACGTTTGCTATTTATTAGAAGCAATATGTGATATAGAACGTTTACAACTAGATTTTACTAATACATTAATATTAATTTAAGCCCTTATTGGAATGTATGTATATGCTTACTAGATTTTATTAATATACATTATTATTAATTGGAGCCTTTATTAGAATATTGCTTACAAAACTTATTTACATCACCATGATTTGGTGACCATAATTTTTTACTTTTCACTTTGCCAAATTAATACTGCTGATGTAGAAGGTGCATGTAACTTTGTATAAAACACATTCACTAAAATATATTTTATTTTTTAAAATTTTAAAAAACGTTGCTAAATTTCAATTAAAGAATACATTGAGTTTAGCTCATTGTATTATAGCTATATTGTTTAATGTGGCAGCGCATTTTTTATTAAACTTCTTTTATTTGTCTTAGTATCTTTTTTATTCATTTTTTTTAAAGCTAATTTTTTAAGGATAAATAATATCTCTCCTTGTATAACAGGCGTACTTACTAGGCGTACTTTCAACTGGAAAGGAAACCTATCTTGCAATCTTATCTGAGGAATTCTTTTATTAATTCTTTATTTAAAGCGAGTAGTCTTTTTATGTTTATTAATTTTTGACCTAAGAAAACAAGACAAAAATAACTAATACTTGTAACATGCAGTTTTTGCATAACAAAATAAAACACAATATTTTAAAACACATGCAACAGTGTAAAGATGAAAAGATAAAATATGAGAAAACAAAAGCCACTGAATAACAAAAACATACAATTTTATGTACATAAAAAATCACATACCTACACAGAAAAAAAATGTAATACAGCCAATAACATATGTGATTGCGGGCTGCCAACTACATGAAATACTCAATACAATAATATTTGCTATTAATGCAAGTACAATGTTGATACTGCAATAGCATATATTATTGTATTGAATATATTTTTAATTGGCAGCCCGCAATAACATATCTTATTGAATATATTGCATTTTTTTTCAGTGTATGCTTACAGATAAGAAAGCATGCATAAAAAAAATTGACATTATTTTGATTTTAACATGTAATGTATATAATATATTATAATTCTAAAATTAAATTTAAAAACCATTAATTTTAAATTTTATTATTTATTGTAATTATTGTAAAATCATTATAAAATTGACGCCTAAAATAAATGTTAATGCTATAATTGTAATATTAATGAGAATCATTTTAGCACAATTATTGTTGAATATATTTTCAAAACTATTATCTTATAATAATTATTGTGAAGCTGCATTATCTGGACTTATTCTTTGGCTATTTGCATTTTGGCTATTAGTTATGTGTGTTTAAACTTAGTTATTATACAACAAAAAAATTTTTTTTTAAATAAAAAAAGCGTTTGAAACAACATGAATATACAGGTAGTTAAGTTAAATTGGATGGAAAATTATAATACATGATATTAAAAAAAAAAATTTTTTAAATATGTATATATTTCAAGTATTTCATACTTACTTATAAATATTTCCATCAACTCATTAAATCTTCTTTTTCAAGCCATTCAATTAGTTCATAATCCATTTTTGAAAGACAAAAATGCAGAATACTGCATCTTTTTTGTGTCTCACGTCACTTGGAAACGTAATGCGCATTAACTCATGCCTACGATGATTGCGATACATACAATATATGTGCAGCATTAATTTATTTTAAAGTTTATTGTAATATTAATCAAACGTATAATATTAATTAACCCGACAATATGCAAGAAACGAACATGTACTGACGTTATAGTACTGCATCGTCGATCGACGATTTAATAAATAAGCACATTAATTTATGCTGGCAAGCATAATTTGTGGCCTCTGCTTCTCTCGTATCTCTTCAAATTTTTTTCTACGCAACTGTATTAATAATTATGCAATCGTATTACGCGGAATTTTACATGTTATATTGATCAATTACTTTATTGTTATGTTTAGTATGCATTGGCCGAAAAATTTATACGTAGTAATTTATACATATAAATAATTTATGCTGTAATTTAATAACATTGTTTATATTTTAATACTTCTTATTTATATATAAAATAAATTCTGTTGTACATATAAATTTTATAAAAAATATTAGAAATAAATTAATTTATATAAATTCTTTTGATCAAAACCCAGACAACAAATTTACATCCATAGTACGTCCTTGAGACATCGCGCTAGTTATCCCGCGATTATAACGAGATTGTCTCATGGGATGCCCATAGGATAAAAAATGTCTACTGTCTTTACCGCAGTAGGACGATCTTGCTGACGTCCTAAAGACGTCCCTACGATAGCCCAAGATCTCCATAAGACATCAAGAGGATATTGAAATTTACATCCATAGTACATCCTTGGGACATCACGCTAGTTATCCCGCGATTGTAACGAGATCGTCTCATGGGATGCCCATACGATAAAAAATGTCCACTGCCTTTACCGCAGTAGGACGATCTTGCTGACGTTTTTAGGACGTCAACAAGATCGGCCTACTGCGATAAAAAAAAGCGGACATTTATGATCCTATAGGCATCCCATGAGACGATCTCGTGACAATCGCGGGATAACTAGCATGATGTCCCAAGGATGTACTATAGATGTAAATTTCAATGTCCTCTCGATGTCTTATGGAGATCTTGCTTAATTCTGCATCCGGAAAAAACGGTCACCCATCCAAGTGCGAACCATCGCCGACGTTGCTTGACTTTGAAGATCGTACGCATCTAACGCTTCGTGATGATCCATGAATACTTCATGTTTATCATTACATATTATTTTTTATAAATCATTTTAATAGATGTTGTAAGAAGGATGAAACATGTATAGTTAACTTACAATTTTTTTTTTATAAATAAATATAAAGTTTTACAGTTTTTTATTAATTTTACGTATGCGAAATAAGATGTGAAATATGATGAAAACTTATAAAAAGATCTGTGTTTGCTCTGTTTGGGTAAAATAAAATAAAAAAAATAAGAACTAGATGTCATTTTTTATAATTTTTAATATTGTTAATATATTGTTTCAATAAGTGTAATATTGTCGTAATTGTCACATTTTTATGTTCCTGAGAGCTCCTATGGACGTCCTCTGGAGAGTACGCTTTGCTCGTCTATTTGCTGTTACAACGGGATATTTTTAAACCGTCCCGCATTGAGCTTGAGTAGGACGAGATCTTACTGAGAACTCCTACGGATGTCCTCTGGAGAGTACGCTTTGCTCTATTCCCTGTTACAATGGGATATCTTTTAATCGTCCCGCATTGAGCTTGAGTAGGACGAGATTTTACTGAGAGCTCCTACGGATGTCCTCTGGAGAGTACGCTTTGCTCGTCTATTCCCTGTTACAACGGGATATCTTTAAACCATCCCGCATTGAGTAGGACGAGATCTTATTAAGAGCTCCTATGGATGTGCTCTGGAGAGTACGCTTTGCTCATCTTTCGCTGTTACAACGGGATATCTTTAAACCGTCCCGCATTGATTTTGCGTAGGACGAGATTTTACTGAGAGCTCTTATGGATGTCCTCTGGAGAGTACGCTTTGCTCGTCTATTCGCTGTTACAACGGGATATCTTTAAACCGTCCCGCATTGATCTTGCGTAGGACGAGATTTTACTGAGAGCTCTTATGGATGTCCTCTGGAGAGTACGCTTTGCTCGTTTATTCGTTGTTACAACGGGATATCTTTAAACCATTCCGCATTGATCTTGAGCAGAACGAGATCTTATTGAGAGCTCTTATGGATGTCCTCTGGAGAGTACGCTTTGCTCGTCTATTCGTTGTTACAACGGGATATCTTTAAACCATTCCGCATTGATCTTGAATAGGACGAGATTTTACTGAGAGCTCTTATGGATGTCCTCTGGAGAGTACGCTTTGCTCGTCTATTCGTTGTTACAACGGGATATCTTTAAACCGTCCCGCATTGATCTTGAGCAGAACGAGATCTTATTGAGAGCTCTTATGGATGTCCTCTGGAGAGTACGCTTTGCTCGTCTATTTGCTGTTACAACGGGATATCTTTAAACCGTCCCGCATTGATCTTGAATAGGACGAGATCTCATTGAGAGCTCTTATGGATATCCTCTGGAGAGTACGCTTTGCTCGTCTATTCGTTGTTACAACGGGATATCTTTAAACCGTCCCGCATTGATCTTGAGCAGAACGAGATCTTATTGAGAGCTCTTATGGATGTCCTCTGGAGAGTACGCTTTGCTCGTCTATTTGCTGTTACAACGGGATATCTTTAAACCGTCCCGCATTGATCTTGAGCAGGACGAGAGCTCTTACTGAGAGCTCCTATGGACAACCATAAGACGTTTTATCTTGCCAGGACAAAAATGGGATAAAATCGAGATGATCCCGGGATCAATTTTGCTGTGTGGGAATAATACATTTCTTTTTTTATACTATTATCAATATTAGATTTAATACATCATCTTTAAAACGATACCATATGTTATTTTGCTATGCATAGATGATTATATTGATCTGTAATTCTCGATCTTTCTCGAGGAACAGATATAGCTAGCGCATGCACGCGGTCCATTTGTTTCTTTAATCGTGACTACTGCTAATCAACTATTTAAAGTATTATAAACACATACTACACCTATACGCACATTTATGATGTGTTCATTCATAAATTGTGCACTCAAGCTGGATTTTTAAAATGTTATAACTCGACAAGAAATCAACATAACAATTTATGACAGAAATAGATCATCTATATTTTATAGAGACATATAATATAATGCAAGGAATAAAATCCTGAATCATAAGATACAAAAACAAGTCTTGATACAAAAAAGTATTATTAAACATCTAAAAAATGTATTAAAAAATATTAAAATAAGCGCAGAATATGCATTTGTTCAACAGAAATATTATTCAAAAAATGATAATTGCTAGTAAATAATAGCCAAGTAAATTTAGCCAAAAAATCAAGACATATTTAGACAAATATTAATAAAAAATACAAATTAATACTTAAACATGAATCTTTAAAGAGTTATATATTACAGTAAATATTTAGAGTAATATCAACTATAGATTTAAATTTATGAATTTTATAAAATATTATTTAATCTTTTGTAACTTTAAACTATTTGTACGTGATATTGATCTGTTGTATTAAAATCTTATTGTATTAAAATTTAAACTTTTTATTCTTATTTGATTTATTATTAATTATTTTTATTAATTCTATCATCTAATCAATTATTGTAGCTATTACAAATACATTGCATATTGATTGCGGGGACAGCCAATATGTAATACCCACATGCTATTTTTTGTACGTATAGTTTTTATTTGAAAACATAAGGACACTAGAAATTAATTACTTAGAATGTTGCGCTTTGTTTAAATTCTTAAGAGTACATGTTCAGAGAGGCACGGAATGATAGGTATATTCAACTTTTCGTCTTTTGCTTCATCGGCCGCGAGCTTCCGTTGTCGTTCCGCACACAATTGTCTCTAGAAAACAATGAGGATGAGAAAGGGAGGGCAAGGATCTGGTAGTTATGTACAAGTGGGATTATCTCGTTTCCGTCGAGCATCGATTTTCGAGAATTGTATCTCTTAAGACGGTGGCTCGCCGTTCTCTCGTCTGGCGGGCAAGAGAGAATAGAACTTTTTGCCCGCGAATTTCGTCGACGATCGTACGCGATGGCGTTTCCCACGAGAAATCGTACGCGATCGGCCTCGCGACCAAATGCGGCGATATATATTTTACTGATCCTAATTTATATAAATAATAATTATTATAGTCGAGTCGCGGAAGAGAAACCGGGCGCAGTGCGTTTTCCCCTTGCGAAAGCAGCGGCGCTTCACTCCACTTTGATATTAGTGTTACGACTTGATCTTCAAGCGGCCAAGATGACGCTTTCTAATCGTGATAAGACGATTCCGAGATTTCGCCCGAAATCACGCGCCTCAACGCGCTCGTCGCCCGATTGCTTTCTCCGTGTCTTTCAGAGCTGCGCCCTTGTTCCTCGGCTCGCCGTGGTCGATTACCACATTTTATCCGACGTGATTTCCGGACTTGCCGGAAAAAAAACGATAGATCTCTAATAACCGGATCGCACGGCCGGTCGGCGCGTCGACGCGTCGTTCGTTTTACGGATGATGGATCACTTCCTCGCGGAGAAGCCATCGCCGGTCGGATCCAGCAGCCATGGATAGTTGTTAGGGCACTCCATGCAAGTGAAGAGACGCAGCGTCTCGCCGGGCAGCTCTCTAGTCGTCAGAGGGCAAGCGTTAGGCAACGAGCAGTAGGGCAAACCCTTTTCATCACAGGTCTCTTTCCAGTCTTGGAAATCTCTGAGCGCGGAGAGCTCGGTGGGTTGTTGCATCCACTTGATCACCTGAAAGGGAAGCGAGTGCGTGAAACTTCTGTCCTATAATGTATTAACGATTGTTAAAAGTGCAAGTTTAGTCTCTCACCTGAACCATAGTTACAAAGTACACATCGCTCCTGGCGATCATCTCCTCGATGAACTTGATCAACTCATCCTTGTACTCCTTCTTACTTTTCAGCCAGGACGCATGGAAGTGCAGACCGAGAGGCGCCCGGTTGCTGTTGAAGTGCCTGTTGAAGTTGTGCCTGAGCAGACGAGCGAACTGCTCGCCGGTCTGAATGTTGGAGCAAGAGTCAACCATGTGACAACCCGGCAGGGACTCGTCGAAGGTGGGATCGTCCCTGCGGTCCAGTTCGTTCATCACCATCTCCCAGACTGGATGCGACCTCGACGGGCAGTTACCACCGTTGCCGTTGCACTTGTGGGGCATTCTGAAGTACAACGTGTACGGCCAAATTGGCACACGTCCCAGGGATGCGGTGATAGAGGCGTCGTACACGAAGAACTGATCGGCCATCATTTCGAACTGCTTGTTACCGCCGACCCTGAGGTAAGGAGCCCGCACGCCAATGATGGAGCCGTCGGTGATGTTGGCGAAACGTTCGATGATCAGCCTGGCGCCGGCCATCTCCGCTAGCCAATCATCGTACGTACCCTGGCTCCAATATTGCGGATCCTCCTTATGCGTCAACGAGAATACCGCGATCTCGTGACCGCGTCGATGAAGATCCTGCACCGCCGAATAGTTGGTGTACTTGTGGGAGACGAAGAATGTACCGCGGATTTGACAACCGTTCGGGTTTTGACGTTGCCCGTTGAAGATCTCCTCGTAGAGATCAATGTTGTCCACGTTCACGGCGCCGTTGAAGGTGATCGTGATCATCTGCGGCACTTGCTGGGGATCGATGTTGCCGGGTATACGGGTGCCGTCGGCCGAACAGTAGCAATCGGGCAGGACGCATTGCGTGGGATCGCAATCCGGGGCACGGTTGGGATCGGTCTCCACGGCTGCAACGCGCATTGAGTTTTCAGTAATCGATCATATCGATTAAAAATATTAATATCACTTTCTTATTTAAGTAAAATTGTACTTAAATCGCCGTTATATACGAGCTATCACAATGCTGAAGCTATCGAAGTATCATTATACATTTGCTTAAACAATTATTCGATTCCATTGCACAACACGATTGTAATCTCTGGGATTGGCTCGTGTTAGCACCATTCGATCACGGTAGGCGAATGTATGTACATACATAGTACGTTGCAACACTTACTGCAGGCGTTCTCGTCAGACTCGTCCTTACAGTCGGGCTTGCCATTACAGAAGAGCTCCTTGTCGACGCACTCGCCGTTACCGCACGACAGTTTTCCCTCCGGGCAGACGGGTTCGTCGGTCTTGAGGATGGGCAAAACCTTACGCGGCTCTGTAAAACGCAATCCCCATTAGACCGCGTGGCGCTTATCAAATTAATTACCATTCGTGATGTCGAGCAGGCGTGGTAGAGGAATTCATTCAAACATCAATAGAATGACCATAAAGTGCCCAGTACGAGTAAAAGATTTATTACTTTAGTTAATTTAAAGTGATTAATTAATTAAAATTTGTTCGCAACTTTATCAGAGCGCATTTCTCTTCACTCTCGGTATCGTTAATTAATACCGAAATAAATAAATAAAAAAATGTTCTGTAACAGATGTTTTTAACGGCCGGCTACCGAATATTGCATGAGACAGCGTTATATCGCCGTGCTCTACATAATTCACGCGAAAGACCGGACCGGCGGTATAATCGAGGCAATTAGGATTTCATAATAAGCGCTTTATGGCCAGCTACTGAATACTATATGAAATTCTCACTGCCGTTGGTGCGCTAGGTAATTCACGTGACCAGCTACAGGTGTAATCAAGGCCCGAATGTGCCACGGCATATTCCCAGTTTTATTTACACGCAGCAGCGTAGGAACCGTGTATCGTTCTAAAGATGCAAAATACAAAAACGATTAAGCTGGGGGGAGGTCGTGCTGAATTAATTCGTGCCACCCAATTTCCGCAGCCTACCATGTCACCTTAGCGACCAGTAACGCACATCAAATCTCTACTCTTTTTAACGCGCGGTGGCGGAGTATATACAGGTACTTCGAGCTCTCGATCGCAATTCTTTCGAAAGAAAGGGTTTTAACGGATGCGCGCTCGTTCCTACGCCACTGCCCTCTGAGTGCTTTTTCCAATTTTTCTTATTTCGTCCCTTCGTCAGAATGGCTTTCGTCTCGTCTCGTCTCGTATGTCGTATCCTTTTTTTATTTTTTGTCCTCTAGTCTTTTTTTCTATATTTTGTGTTCGACTATCAAGTGTGCATTTTGTCGGTCAGTCAACGTTTCTCAAAGCTTCTCATTTCATTGTCCACGCGAAAAGGATATATACATATATTGTCTCGTCTCCTGCAACCTCTTTACCAGGTTCTTTCGCAGGAAGACCATTTGTCTTTCGCTCAGCGGCGATTCCGAAGATAAACTTTGACTCGACATTTGTCTGCCTCGTTGACTGGCAGCGATGCACGCAAGCCGTTATTCGTATATATGAGAATGAGAGAGAGAGTGAGAGAGAGAGAGAGAGAGAGAGAAATGAGCTTTGAAAATATGATAGTGCAAATCTATAAAGGAGCAAAAATGATGTTGTGAAATTAAATTAGAGCGTAAAAGCAGCGTGAGGAATTTGCATGTATGGTGATGTCTCTGATTTTCAGAATTAATTGACGAACGTAAATTGAACAACATCTTCTCTTCATGTTTATTCGCGTTCGTGAAGACTTTCCACGATCCACTGTCATTTGGAAATCTGTGACTCTTGCATCTGTACCTTTCAGCTCAAAAACCGTTTGCAATCGGAAGAAAGTATGCGACATCCTGTTTATCGATTCGACAGTTGCGGCAGATCGAAATTACGGGAATTGAAATGTGAAAAAAGAAGTTTTGTTGCATTTCTCATAGTCTGACATACCTCGTGAGACGAGAATTGTCGACGAAAGGAAGAATCTCTCTCTTTCTCTCAATAAGATTAACGAGCGGACTGATCGCGCATTTCGAGACTTCAGTAGTAAAAGCGAGCCGGTCAGACGGCCGAGTAGCGAGGAGTTACTCCTGTAAGGAGGCCAGATCGCCGAAGCGAAACCGATCTGGATGTAAAGAGAAAGATCGGCGAATATGAATACGTGCAACCTCGTACCTGGAGCGAATTAGGAAGCGAGAGGGGGAGGGGAGTGCTAAACGTTAGAAAATTATTACGTGCCAGTGTTGACTCGCGTACGAATCGCAGTAAGATCGCGACATTTGAAATTTATACCGGCGGCGATAACGAAATATATATATCGCAATTATGTTCGCGACAGTGCATTGATTAACTTTTAAGTTCATTCACACACGCGTAATGATCGTTTTAGATAGATGTTAGAATTAATTCATCTAACGCACAAAGTTAGTATTCAGCGGAGTGAGAATCGAACGCAGCGATGCGTTCAGCGTTAAATGCGAAATTACATTTTGAAACAGCGGCGCAAAAATTATCCGCAATTATCCCCGAAGTCGAGAGATTATCTCGCGATGCGCGAATTGCGACACGTGAATTTATGCACGTTTTTTCCTTCTTGCGCAAACGTTGCCTTTTCCTTAATCCCCCGTGATCTCTTACGGCGGAAATCGCTTAGCGCGAGATCCGCTTACTCAGTAGCTGACTTCGAACGCTGTCACTCAAAAGTAAACGCTAAACGAGATATGTCTAATATGTGTTCACGCGAGATAAATATTTCGCTACCGGTTACCGCTCACAAGGGAACAGTGTCGTAACGCGGAAGCGTAATAGTCTTCCGCGTGCACACTGGCACGCAACATAGGGTTAATTATTTGACGGGCCGGCAGTTAGTCTAATAAAAAAAAGAATCGAAATTGGACGAAACCGCAAAAGAATCAAATTGTCTCATTAAACTTCACTTAACTCAATTGCGAAATTAGCGCGAGTTGAAATTTCGCCTTCCGCGAGAAGAGAGGTTCTTTAGCTGGGAATTCCCAATGTGATTATGAATAAGAAAGAAAAAAATAGCTAATTGGCATAAGATATTTAATAACTATCTTTTAATAGCTGCAACGAGGATGTAGAGCACTATTACAGTTAAACCGGAACGGAAACGAGAACAACTTCGTCTCTTCATCCAACTCCGTTGGAAAGTGCAGTTTTGTTAGTCGCATATGCGCGGTGAGTTGTGGAACTTGCATGGGAAAAAGTACGGGAGAGAGATAGTTTCGAGAATTCGAAACCGGGTTAGCCGTTTCGCGCGCTAAGGTCCGATGTTTTCACGACCATAGTCACGTCTCTGAAAGGATCCCGTTCGAAATGAAACGGGGCATCGGATGGGGCCCTGACACTTTCGCTGAAAATCGAAACCAGTCCCCGAGCCTCAGGACGAAAGTGGTCGGGCGAGTAAACCCCCGCGAGAACGGGCGAGAAACGTATCTCTCGAAAGTATCGGGACCCGGGCGTTTTCGATCGTTAATCGCTCGCCGCCTGAAAGTACAAATTCCCCTCCCCTCCCCCCCTCACCTCCCTCCCCCTCGGTTTCCCCTCTCGCGATCAATCTCTTCGTCGAATCCCAGCGTCATGTTAATGCGCGCTTTCCGGTTTAATGGCATCGCGCGCGTCGTTGGAAAGTTTCGCATAGTTGACTTTTTCGAGCCACGTCGTTTATGTAACGAAAACGATTGCGCAATATCGCGCAGTATCGCGATTAAAAGAAGCGACTTCTTGCTTGTAATTGGGTAACGGCCTTATCGGAACGAAATTGCGATCGACGGCCGGGAGACTTTCGAACAGTTCCAGCGAATTTGACTTTCAATGTGATATCTTTAGTCTTCCTCTTAATTTATTTTCGATGGGCATTCAGAGACGTTCAGAGTCGCTACGCATCGTTAACGGGGGACTTGCGTAAGGTGCGTAAGGTGAAGACGACCATGCGTTAGTTCTAATGGATTACGAACGGTGCGTGCTACGTTGCGAGTCTACGAGGGAATCGGGCGATTTTAATCGGGCCGAAATTTTAGCGGCCGCCCTTATCGCCGATTCTCCGACTTACTCTCGAGCTTGTCACAGTTGGTGACTTTGCCCTTCCAGTCGCAGGTCTGTTTGTCCAAGTCAAAGGCCAGTCCGCTGGGACACGTGATTTGCTTCAGGCCGGACCTTGTACACCTGCCGGGGCCGGAACAGAAAACAAAAGGGATGCCCGCGTGAGTTCTAACTAGGGAAAAAGACGTGACGTTTGCTTACTCTCGAGCTGATCGCAGTTCTTCACGTTCGTCTTCCAGTCGCAGGTCTGCCGCTCGATGTCGAACGCGAGACCCGTGGGACACCGCACCGTCGCCAACCTGGTCACGCCGATCTCGGTGGCTTTGTCGCACCTAAGATCATTCGCACATCGAAAATCTTTTTCCCCCACGCGCGCGTGTCGGACGCGGGCAGTAATTTCGAATAATCTCGCATCGATTCCCGAAATAATTGAGCGCGGAATACAATAGAGAGATGAAACAATGCGTTTACAATAAATTAATGCGTCGACATATAAACTGGATCTATTCGTGAGCCATTGTTGCATCATAATACGACCGAGCAATACGATGTTTGTGCTCTCCATTGTGCTCTGCAAATATTGATTTTATGTTTCGATGATCGTATTTGAGTGAATGCAAGTCGTTGAATAAGTGAAGGGACAATGCGACTGCTGCTATCAGAAGAATGCGATAAAGGAAAGCTGTATTTGTGTCGACTATAAAAAATATCATATAAATGCCAGGGGAAACGTTAAATCGATCTCGGTTGGATCTACCGGGTCGCCTTGAGCCCCGAAAAATCCGAATTTGACCGAGGCATTCTCAGACGCATCCTGGATCAATGAATAAAAGTTTTTTTATCGATCGATGACTTACCGTCGTCTGCATTCCGGGATATATCTGTTACGCGTTCTATCAAAACCGGACGCCCTTGAGATTTCACATTCTTTGTCGTAATGCCGAACGAAAGATGTAAAAATGTAACGCGCGTCTTGCTTTGTGTATTTTGACGGACAGAATTTGTAATTTTAACAAAGCCCTTTCAAATATGGGTAAGTAATGATGGCCGGGAAGAACTAAATTAGCGAGATTAAGAAGCGCGGCGTGGGATCCGGGGAAAGTATAGCGATTCAGTCTGACATGTCTGCTTTCTGGCCGACCGGTGGAGTCAGTGATATAAGTCGAGCTACAGGCGGAAGTGAGTCAGCGAGCTAGCTTTTTTTTATTTAAAACCCGATTCACCTTGCGCGATTCCATTCACCCGCGGTCGCTGTAAATTAATCGCATTATATAAGGCGATATAATTATAAATGTTATAAAGCACGGAGGCAGCTCGCCGGCGTTCTCCACAAGTTCTTGAAAACCGGTGCCTAAATTTTTTATTATTACTTCTTTTTTTCCTCGAAACAGCAGATAGTTTACATAATGTTATTCCGCTCGGCACGATCCGATCCTGCATTCGCGGATACAATAATGCGGCGGCTTACCTCACGACATCGCGACAGTCGCCTTCAATACTCAAGCGAAAGTATTCGTCGCCCGGCCTGTCCTGACAAAGTTCCTCGGCGTTTGCGTCAAGCCCGTCGCCGCCTTCCTCATCCTGCGCTCTGACCTGTGTCCCTGCAAACAAAAATATGATTTATTAATTAATAATGTTCATCTTGCGCGAGCGAGTCACACAACTAACTTTATCTTAAACTCAATGTATAGCTTCTTTGCTTGAATTAGAATGTTTGATAACTATTCAATCTTCTAGAAATTGCATAAAATGTATTGCAGAATTCAATAGTTACGTTATGTTCCTGGATGGCAAACGTTCGAATTTTTAAATATAATTAATATTAAATTTTTTAATAATAGCTTACGTATTGAAGCTTTCTGAAAATTTTTATATCTTCATAAATGGTAATGTGATTGAATTGCAATAGAAATTAGGATCAATCGCGACGTGATCAAAAGCGAACTTCAATTGAATGTGACATTTCGCATGGGGACAAAGCGGAGGTGAATTCGATTAATCGTTGAAAATGTCACGTTCGGTTCACGACACGATTCATGCGCTTCGCGATCGCGGATCAAAGGAGGGGTCAGTGAACCGCTGTAGAAGTAGAAAGTCTTGAAAATGTCAGGGCAACGGGGGAGGGGAAAGCGACAGTGGTTCTCCAAAGTAGGTTTTGTCTCTCTCTCTCTCTCTCTCTCTCTCTCTCTCTCTCTCTCTCTCTCTCTCTCTCTCTCTCTCTCTCTCTCTCTCTCTCTCTCTCTCTCTCTCCTCTCTCTCCTCTCTCTTTCTCTCTTAGCACACTATCAACGTACGTTGTAAAAATTCTTATCTTTATTCCAAACTTTTTATGTCTGTACCATCAAACACTATTTTCATTTATTACACAATATTCGAACTTTTAACAATTTTTAATTTTAAAATTTCGGCCGCAGTTTGTTTCATTAACTTTGACATATACTATGTATGAATTAAAATTTTAAAATTAGACTTCAACTTTCAATGGTGCAATTGCAAATAAATGTGAAAATCGCGAGAAACTTTTGCACAATTAAATTATAAATAAAATGTATTGCACTTACCGGCAAGTAGACACAGCGATCCCAGTAGAAATATCAACTTCGGCGACATCGTCGTCGTCGTCAGGACGGAGAACGTCTGGACAAGCCGCGCCCTCTCCGCCCCTCTATATGTGCACCACCACTCCTTCCCTCTTCATCGTGGGACTTTCACCTTCCGGATCGTGCTGCCACCTTTCAAGGAGGCATCAGGGAAGAAGCGAGGTCCTGTTTCTTTAAAAAAGACGGAATCGATGAATAATCGGGATTCCACTAGATAATTTAACTGTAAAAATTATTACATTATGATTGTTATAATATTTTGATGATAATTATTATTATGACAACATTCTTCTTAAAACTTTCAATTAACGTCTGATTCAGACGCGAAGAAAGACACGAATACAGTATAGTTTTCAAACCTGTAAATATAATCCCTAAAACAAAGGCAAAATGAAAATCTAGGGGGCGGGAAATTTAGAGGGATGCTGGTTCTGCATGGGACGGAATGCAGAATTAATTGTTTGCGCGCGGATCCTATATCTTCTACCTGGCTCCATGATTTATTTCTCTTATTTTTGCGCCACCGCGACTTGCCCGACGTGGAACCCATTTTTAACTCGGCTCATCGTCGGATTAGCTACTTCAGCTTCTTCTTCGGATAAAAATCGCATCAGGAATGCTGCATGGTAGAATCTAAAAGCTGGATTTATAACGTTGTTTTGAGCGCCTAAAAGAGAGCTAGAAGGATTAGCACGTTACATTAGGAGCTTTAGAAACATCGATTAATATAATGAAGATAATCTCAGGTACAAATGTGTCGCCGTCCAATATTCAAGGTCCGAGCCGTGACTTTGATCGCTGCACATGGAGAAGTGAAAACGGAATCTTTTACGAAACTACTTTTTATGATCCTCATGAAAACGATGTCCCGAAAGCATTCGCGAATGATGCCTTGCACTCATAAACCTGAGAAAGTGTCACTCGCGCCGCGTTACTTTCTTCGGGAATCGCGCTTCACGGTGCACTTAAGTGCCACTTTAAGTTTAAGACGCAGTATCGAGGGATATCAGGGAATATTCACAAAGTAAATACAACGTATAGCGCTGTCAAGAGGACGCGTTGCGACGCCTACGGGAGAGTTCCGTCTGAAGACGGAAACACGTCCGCGAACGTGAAAAAAGAGGAAACCCGCTCGAACGAGAAGTGAAAGAGACGTAATTTGAAACGTAATGTTCATGCGTAGGTACGTGACTGCGAAATTGCCCCCTAGTGCACGGGAATTAACCGCCTGCTCGCAATTCCGTGAAATCGTTAATGATTCAATATCCCTTTAAGTGCGTAACCGTGAGATGAATTCTTCCGGAAGAGCGGTATCATCCGCCTGTGCAGCGAGGTGCGACGAATTTCCCGCGTGTCGAGAGGCCTTTGACCTTTCGGCGAAATCCATTCCCGCGGCCCCGAAAATTTCTCAAAACAATGTAGCGCACCGAGTGTAACAAGTCGAGTTTCCGACTCATAAACTCCGAGCTCAACGCGTGGGTGGAATACATAAATATATTTATTCTCCCGATCCAATCGCCGCCTTATTCTAACGAACGCATCCTCGGGATTCTTTGCGAGACGACGACGACGACGACGATGATGATGATCGCCTCGGTGGCCGATAAATTCGTGGTTTATGCAGCAAAGGTTATCTGTGTCGTCGCGAGCGAAGTAACATCGCAGCGCGCGTATTATTACGCGAGGCATTTGCAACGGCGAAAGACACGTTTATTCCAAATTCAGGTTACGAGCGTGCGACGACACGTGCGAAAGAATATAGATCTTCTTCAATGCTGAGGAATTAATAAAAAAAAGGTCAAAATTACGTAGACCGGCGAAAGCGACCCGAAATCGTACAATGAGGCTCACTCTGTCGTGGAAGATCTCACCTCCCGCTTGATAACAGACGGGCGTTTTGACTTGTGATATCAGAAATTACGTTGGGTAATAAACATTACAACGTAATTGAGAATTCAGTCGCACCGATAATATACGGCGGCGAGTTATAAAAAGCGGTCATCGATTGAAATTCGCATAGAATCAGCATTAATCCGGCACGCGCTTTCATTACGCAACAGGAGAAAGATATTTATTCAAGCTATTAGACGGAGTAGTAGTACAGCTCGATAATACTCGGAAATTTGCGTAATTTGCGTGATATAATTATTTTAATGTAACGCATAACGCGTTGGGTCTATCTGTCTTTCTTTCTCTCTCGATGAGCACGCAAAAGTAGAAATACATACAGGCACACATAAAAATACCGTCGAAAAAAGGGTGATTACTCAATTTACCTTTTTCTTCTAATAAGTAACAGTTATCTTCACCAAAGAAAAAAATGTTCTCTCGACAATAGTTTTATGTATTTTGAAAAAGGATTCGTACTCTTTGGAGGAATATTGTAGGAAATTGATTCAAAGAACCAGAATATAAAGTAAATATCACTGTTGTTTCAAGTATAGATGAGGAGTGTACTTTGAGACTGTTATCAAGGAGATATTCTTTGCAAAAATAACAGTCACTTCAAAGAAGGAACGCAAGAGGTAAAAAAAATGAGTATCTGGTTTTCTTAAAATGAGAATGACATTTTTCTGCGTGCACGCATATACATTTCGGCGAGGATTCCTCCCGTGGCACCGGAGGGCCCAGTGGCATTTCTAAACGCGCGCTCGCGAGCCGAGTCCTTGGCGAGATGCACGCGCCGGGATGCCGACGGGGGCACACGTTCACCCACCGTACGTGTAATAAATAAATGGGGAATCGCTCAGGAAACCAGTTTTCGTATGTTCCTCAGTTCGCGACGTGCACACGGCGTGCGTCAGCCTCTCCCTCCACTTCTTCCCCTTCAACGCACACCATTGTCGGGGTGTCCTGAGGTGCGTGAGCCCCGAACTGCATCCTCGTTACCCTCAAGACCCTCATCCCTCATCGTTCGACCGGTTATCGAGTAAAAAGTAACTGGCCGGTTAAAAATTACTGCGATTCCTCGCAAATCGTGTATTCGCCGTTGTTCCAGGTCACGCCGCCAGGAACAATTGCATTAACCGTACGTCGTTGTTGGAATTTAAAGAGTGGCATTACTTTTCATGCTCATTTTGCACTATTGCCTGCTCCCCGCTGGTCAGGTGGATATTCTGAACATGTGTTACCCGAATGTCTTCACGAGAGACCGATGGAGAGAGATGTTTTCGAAGTCAAGTACCGATCGTGACGCTCAAGCCTCTAAACTCGCCATTCGATTGCAAAAACGCGAATCACTCGTGGCGAGGAAAGACCAGGCGACGAGAGAATTTTCATTATCTCGTCCTAGGACGGCCGCGGGGGTCGTGATAAATGTCAATTGCCAATCGACATTTCGCAAAGCGCCGTCTCCTCCGACGCGGTGCACTGAACTGCAGCTTTTCCTCACCTGGTGTTCTTCCTCAGCCCCTCTCATCTTTCAGCGACTGTTTTTTACATACGCCACGTTCCCGTTCGCTCTCTCCTTGAACTACTGCGGATCCCTCGATGGCCGACGCGGCCTCACCTCCGACTCCTCGTCGGATGTTCCCAGAAAAATCTTACGAGCGTGTCGTTCGAACAGAGCGACGAGGAGTATTGGTTGGAGAACGTCTCTCGTCGCTTTTTACATTGATTTCTGCGTCAAGCTGCTTCGATTATTGCGATTAGAAACGCGGTAATTATTTCTGTAGATGGGACAAACATCGTTGCTTAGATTGCGCGTGTAAGTTGCAAGATTGCATATAAAAAACGGTATTCTAGTGATTACCATTCGATATCTTGTAAATTAAGAGGAATTAACCGCATGCGGGGAGAAAAAAGAAAAAGAGAAGTAAAAAGTAAAAATGTGAGAATTAGATGAAGAGTTCTAGTTTAAAAATAGATTGGCATAACTTTAAAGATTTTTTTATGAATCGTAAAAACTTTCTTTAAACTTCAACATGTACATTAAGTGTGGTTTAAGAAATCGCGATAAATAGCGATTGGTACTTTCCTCGTCAATTAATAATAATAACTTTTATATTAAAAATTCTATTATGGATAATTAATCTTCCCTGCAAAATGTTACTTATGACGAATTTTTGCCTTATTAAATTTAGACATGAAAATTCTTGATGCTAGAATCTTTGACGTAATTTCTTTGGAGCTAAGTCTTCTAAGTAATATAATGTTGCAAGTCGCTACTCGGAATCTTCAAAACAAATTATCGATCTGTGAAACCTAATCTAACAATGTTGCAACACTCTTGCGAGAAACTCTCGTCTTTGATACCTCTAATTTATAATCTTGTTACCATGTCGAACGATGTTCAAATTACGCCCGTTAGCATTGTTTCATATAAATTGAAGTGAGGTATACTGGAAGCGAAAGTTTCGCGTGTTTAAAGCACACGATCTTACTTTATTTTATTCTAATATACCTCCTTGAATCTTAGTTCGATTATATAAATTGGCGATATGTTTATATAATCGGGATTGTGAGCCGTATAAATTAATTCACTTGAAATAGTGCGGTCCAATTAGCCCAGCAGACCCCGAAAAGTCGATCTCGGCGATGCCGGAATAACCAGTGGACAATGACCTGTTCACGGTCAAGGTGAAAATCACGTCGTCCCCGGTATACGTCGATCATACGAACCAGCCCTCTTCCGCTACGTCGGCTACGTGGTCAGAATTCAATCGATCAAATCGTGCTTTGATCTACGATCATTGATCTGACCCGATTTACTCTAGCGTATCGGCGAAATGACCCAAGTTTCTTTTTCATTACCTTTTTATACGTTTCATATTAGAAAATTCAATTTACGTTTCGAACATGAAAGTGCACTTGCATTACTGCGTTTATTTATAAAATTGACTTTCAATATAAACAATTTGTTAAAATTAATGTTCTAGTACAATTTAAAAAGTGCAAATTTCTAAAAGATCGGATCACGCGCCAATTGCGCGAAAATAATACGCGTACGTACATGCACAAAGGATCGTCGGTGTTTATTGTGTTGCCGCTTGCCACGCGCAAACGAGAGGCAAAAACCGTTCGCCGTGCAAATAAATCGACGAAAATCTAGTAGCTTTCCAGCGGTGCCATTTGACGTTCTTTCATTCGATACACCTTGCAAAACGTATAATGATGTAATTGTTACGAAACGTGTTCGCGATTCGCTACGTGCGAAATCTATTTTCAAGCTGCACAACCGCGTGCAAGCATGCAATTACACGTAACACATAATAGTCGAAATCTAAGGCGAAAACGCGAAGTCCGTGCGACGGCCCGATTTCTCCTGGGCGAGGTTTTCCCGTCGACGGGAGAATCCCGGTTCTGTTTGTCGACGGAACCTGGTGTAGACCGCTGGTTCGTTCGAAACGAAGAAACAAAGCAAAAAAAAAAAGAAAGAAAGAAAGAAAGAAAGAAACACCATAAACGCCGATCGAAAGGTAGAGGCGACGTGGTCACGAGGGCGTGCCAGTAAAACGGGGGAGACGTCTCTGCATTCTCGATGCACCTAAGTAGGCGCGCATAATTATGCGCATCTCGTATTTCGAAACGCTTCTCTCCTCGCGTCGGTCATTATGCGCTGCCTGCGGCTCGCCTTATCCAGACTTTCCCATCGAAGAAGACACCGACGCTTTCCGACGAGGAATAAAGCGAAGGCGGAACGATTAGACCTCTGCGCGAAGTCAAGTCAAAACAGTTGATGATAAGAGGAAAAGTATCTTCAACAAGATTTTCTTTTATACTCGTGAAAATGAGTGAAATTCTTCCTGTATCTTTGACATTCATACCCGCACTGCTAGACGGACATATCAGGCGTACACGGAATGGCTAAGTTGATATAAATGGTTCTTTTAAATAGCAATGCTAATCTTAATTAAGTTTCGTGGAATATCAAAGAAGGCGACATATACGAGTTGAATGGTATCTCGATGAAATAGGCAACTTAATTGCAAAATCATCGCACAGGAACGAAAGCAGTTCACCTTGTGACGGCAACCTTCCGCCTCGCTTCTGGACCGACGAAGAAACTATTAAACTATTAAACATTAAGTGTGTAACGTGTTTTTTTTTTCCAGAGAAAGAAAGAAAAAATTAACATATTATATAAAGCTTCCTCTTTTCTCTCTTTCCTTTTCGTAATGCGACAATTTGAAGTTTAGGAGAGAGAAAATTTTTGTTGCAAGAGAGTGACGGTAGATAAAAGCCATTTTCGCGCTTTTTTAAATTTGTTGGCAAAAAAATATGCAATCAGTACTTTTATGTATACGCAAAATGCAGATCTCCAAGAAAGATTTCGATTCTTGCCTAAAATATTCTGATCAAATTTGCGTCAAGGTACATCGACGATCGCGATTATAACGTATGCAGAAAGTGCGCATTACAGGAATAGTTCAGCACGACCGAATGATTTAGTGGCTGCTTCCGTGTAAAATCTCTTTCGAGCCAACAGCGGAATTTATTCTCTCTTTCTTTCTCTCTTTCTCTCTCTCTCTCTCTCTCTCTCTCTCTCTCTCTCTCGGCGTCCTATTAAATAGAAAACTTTATACGGAGACTTAACTCTTGTGGCACATCGCGCCAATAATTACCAGTCCGGAGCTAATATCACGAGGGAGTCAATTAAGAAGGTGATATTATGAAAGATCACCTGCTACGCGGTGTCCCGGAACATTTGGTTTTTTTCATCCTCTGCTAATAGATTTTTAAAATAATTTTTAATTCTCTTCTTTTCAAAAAAAAAAATTTTTTTCTACTCTTTCTGCAATATTTCTTCAGATCGCTCGTTAAATATTTTTTGAAGAAATGAATTTATGATTAACATCGGCAGATTTCAGGCGCCACTCCGTATGCGAGAGGGAGGGAGGGGGGGGCCGCGGGGATTATTTCTTTTTCCGACGCCGTAAACTTTCTGAAAGAGAATCGCGAAGAGAGAAATTCTGTTTGGAAAGGTACGTCGGCCGATCTCTGTTCTGTAGGTGAGAAGGAAGGTGGTTCACCTTGCACAAACAGCCTTCCGTTATTCGCTGTAATCCGCTCCACGGCCAGCGGCGCTATCGATATTCCCTTCGGCGGCGGATAGAATGCGTCGAGGCATTGCGCTTTCTTCGAATCACCAGCCGGATCTGTCATACCCTGGGAATTTCCTCCCTTCCCGATTTTTCCGTGCCGTCCGCACGAAGGACACGACACCCGTATTTGGTGCAGAATACACGGGTTACTCTGCATCCAGCCCGTCGTGCTATTGCCGCTTGCAATTGCGAGGTCTAATGAATCGACGTTCGCATTACTATTGAGAGAAATTAGAGCGTTATAGGCAATTGAGATTGCATCTATGATTTCACGTGCGAGAATTTAGAACCCAACGCGCAATAACGTAATTACGTATTTATGATCATTAATTGGGCGCTTCATTGATTGCACGCGGTTTCTGTTTATTCTCTGATTTCTCGTGGAAGACTGCAAAGTTCTGCGAAGCCTATATAATCGCATATTGTATATCGTATATCGCTTCTTATGCGACTCGCGTGTCAACTGTACGCTTATTATGCGCCGAGTCATTCCGAAACAAAGAAAAGTAGCGCTTAAGGACACTTGCTACGTGGAAGGTTAAGTGGAGTTTACGAAAATACATATCGTCATCGGCCACTATCGTTTGTTGCCACAAACGGGATTAGCTCTCCCTGTCTGTGGAAGAACGTGCGTTGCGTGCACTTTTTCGCGGCCGAGAGAAGCTTTATTAAGAAAGAGTGTCTATGAGGAACGGTTACACGATTCGAAGAAAGTCCATACAGCGACCCGAATTTTGTGATCCACCTTTCTAAATCGACCTCTAGATCGTGTTGCTAATGTGCCGACAGGGCCGGCTTAAGCCGATATACAACTTTGAACAACTTCAGCTTAAAAACAGGATAAGTTCGTGGCATATCGGATTTTATCGAGTGAAAAACAGTAAGAGTGGCCAGAATATTTAATAGAATGATTCCTGGCTTTAATTTCGTTGCAAGATGTCTTATACGTGCATCTTGTGCAATATTTTCCCTTGCGATAAATTTCTAAAAACGACTCTCAATCATGAAGAAAATATCAAGCCAATATTTTTGTGTCCCGTAATCCTATTTATATATATTACTTCATATCACTGTCACGCGATACTTGTGTCTCAAGAAATTAAAAATAAATTTGATGTTTATAACTCCTCTATCCTCTCCTATTCCTTGTAACTATTTTTAAAAAAGTCAAGTTAATTTAAAACTACATAAAATAAGGAAACAAATCTTATTAAAAAATAATTATTTATTTTTGAATTAATGAATCTTCTTATAAATGAGTAATAACTTTTAAGCAAAGAAGAAACTAACAGAAATAATCTGGGTAATATTTAACACACATTTTATTTTTTATTCATTCTTTATTTTCCGGTTTATGCCAGAAAACTATATTTCACGCTGAAAGCCAACTCGTATATTTTTAACGTCATTTGCGTAAATGCGTCACGACCATACTCTCGCAGTCGCTTATCTACGAGGAAGCTATTTATTATTGATCGATCGTTACGCGTGCGATCAAACGCAGATTTGCGATCTACTTGACATCCCGGAAATCTGCCGTAAATAATTTCACGTTGTCCCTGCACATTTCTCCATAAAATCCACGTAACTTTACTACCGCTTATTACGTCTCGCTCGACGACGTGCACGATGCTCGTAGTTAAAAGTGTCTCAGATTGCAAACTTTATGTCGTTTATGAAGATGTATGCATTAGAACCGTTTGCGACAACTGTGTGTGCAACAGGTTGACTCGTGACTGTTTGTTCTCATTTTTAAAAATCATTATTACAAGATATTGCAATATTGCAGATTGTCGACTGCATTTAAGTATCTCGGAACCGTTTTATGATCACCCAATGGACGACCACGCTTGTCACGCTTTCGTGAAGAAGAGCGATGCGTCTCTTCGAATTGCGACGTTAGAAATCGCTGGTGAAATTTAATTGTTTACAGGAGATATAAATCACACGGGAAAATGGAGCAAGTTGAGCGCCGTCATTTTTTTTTTTTTTTTCCGGTCAGCTTGTACATTAATCACGAGAACTTGACTAATTGCATCCCGCGTCAGGAATATTTATATATTTTCATTTATATATTTATTTAGTCGAACTTTTCGAGATAGAGGGCACCATAAATTCTGCACGAGAAGTACGTAACGTTTTTCACTTAAAATATACTACTACTGGAATTTGTTCCTCTTGGTCCCGAGAGAGTTTCATTTTTATATCGGCGCGGGATCAAGGTTTCTCGCGTTACCGGACATCTTGCAAATCGACAAATTAAGGCCGTGCCTTTTTAATGCGCAATGCTTTAATTTTTATAAACCTTGCGCAAGTTATCCTCGTACGACCGAATCGAATACCGGCCGCGAGCCGGTCGCACGGTTTTCGAGGAATTCCTGATTTTGTAACTCCCTAGTGGCCTGGGACGACCTTGCCTCTTGTCACTTTCACCAGTTCGTCCGCAGGGTCGGACAAGTCGGTGGTACACGGTGCCCTGGATGAAGGACCGAAAGTAGAGCGAAAAACAGAGGAGAGAGAGAGAGAGAGGGGGAGGGGGGAGAGGAGGGGAAAAAAAGAGACAAGCCGAATGCGGCTGCAGCCACGTGCATTTGCACCGACGGAATTGCATACACACGCGTGTAATACATGTACATGTGCGTGTCACGGCGGTAGGGAGCGGTCGACCTTGCCCCTGAGGAGGTGCGGTGCGATGCGCAGGAGGCGAAGTGCAGTCAGGGTGGACCCTAAAACGAGCCTATTGATCCGTAAAAATTCAGAGCTTCTTGCGTCCGTATCATTGACGATTTTCCCAATGCAACGAGGTAAAAAACGCACGGAAGGAATATCACATGAGAGAGAAATAGAGTGAGTGTGTGATAAGAGGATTAGACGTGGCCGAAGAAGCGCTTCAGTTTTTCAGAGAGAGTTTCGCTTTCCCCTCGCCTACTTTGCATCCAAATCGTCATTAGATTAGACTTTACAATCGCCGAGTAAAATAAACTTCCACGGTAAGAGAATAGCTTGCGATTCGACTCTCGATAAACATGGAAAGACTCATGATTCACGCCCGGTTATTTTCGTGGCGAGGCGAAGAAGAAGAAGAAGAAAAAGAAGAAAAAAGAAAGAGGAAAAGAAACGAGAGACGGCAGCTCGGACTGTCCCTGAGAGTTCGGGGAGGACACGCCGATCTTATCTATCCGCTCGTTTATCCGCTGACGCGGGATTTTCTGGAAAGTCCGCGTGCCTTAATAGCTCGGGAATCGTGTCCTCGCGGCTAGGAGCCTCGAAAGAAGATCGAACGAGGTGGTTTTACGTGCTGCATGGCAGCTCGAGGGCACATAACACGGTCTCGCGCCGGGAACTTTCACTGTCAAACGTCGTGTATATATATACGTCATGTGATCCAGGGCCGAGAAGTCGACGGTGCAGCGCGGTGACCGCGGATGAGGCGGGGAAGGAGGAGGATTTCGTATTATCCGCGCGATCTTGGGAGGATTCGCCGGCGACCCGTCGTCGTCGTCGGTCGGGGCCGAGTACCGTATAACATTCTCGTGTGTGCATAAGTATGAGAATGACCCCGCTTGTGCGAATAATGCGACGGTGTCGCAACGACGCGGCTGAAAAGTCCCGTTACGCGGCTTGCCGTATGGCAGCGCGGCGCACGTTTACGATCGGTCGATTATATCGCCAGCGCCTGCTTGCGTACACTCAAAAAAAAGGGAAAAAAATCTTGCGACTTTAATAAAAATTATATGTGTGTAAAATCGACTAGCCGAGATAGGTAAATAATCAGCAAATACTGTGATATGTATATGTATTGCACCTAAATCGATCTAGCTGATAGAAGCAGAATTTTCAAATTCTATACGTGACAGCCAAAATGTATTCTAACGGATACAAAGAAACCTGTCTATATCAGGAAAGAGTTTTTTGGACGTACGATATTTTTACACTCGATGCTAATTACATTACGTTTTCGTGCGTCTTTTGCCCCTTCGAGCGCTCGAAGCAGAACTTGCATTTTCCTCCGACAATCCTACGTGCTATTTATATCTTTGACATTAGATATTTTTGCCATTGGAATTATGGTTTCATTGGAGATGACTGCAATTATTGTCAATTAATATCAACTGATCACGATGGCTTTTAACGGCGCTGCGTTTAGTACCGCGTTTAGTACTTGGCCGTTTAGATCTCCAGGCAGGGAGACGAGCATCAAGCAATTATCCGCAATCATAATCCACTTTATCTGTAATTCATCAGATAACGTACATGCCCGTGATTAAGAAGATCGCGTAAGAAGATCGCTTCTGTGCTTTATTCAATCCGGGCGATTATGGCGTCGCCTTCTGGCGAGTCCCTCTCTCGTAAGATCCTCCCGCGGATAAGAGGTGTCGTAATAAACGTAGGTATCACATTACACCTTCGACGTAGATCCAGTGACATTAAAAAAAAAGAGAAAGAGACAGAGACAGAGAGAGAGAGAGAGAGAGAGAGAGAGAGAGAAAAGAACTCGAGTCGAGTGGGGAGAAGGCGACGGTTGAAAGTTGAGAGCGACGAGAGTGGAAGATACCGAGGCTCTCTCGTGCCATTCTTGAATTCAATTTCGTTTTCATCCGCGAGTCGGATAAAAATGTCCCTTCATCTCGATACTCGACGCAAAGAGAAACGTCTACGGGATGTCCGCTAACCACGACGAATAAAAGAAGTGTCGATAAATTCTCTCGCTAACGTAAACGCACGCACGCACGCACACCGGTGAGAAAGATACACGCTCGCCTCGAAATACAAATGGGTTAATTAAGAACATACATTGACTATCATTTCCACCATCTGGAGATATTGCGTTACGTTAAACAGAGAGAAAGATATCAATCATGAGCCCATTAACGAACCGCGGCGGTCGCATAAACGAACCTCGGGTCGCAAAACGACACGCTCTCATGCCTTTCACCACGAAAATTCTTCCGATATCGTGTCCAGATGTGCCATTAAAACGCGTGGAAATGAAAAGAGCCCGATAACAAGGACGGCGCCGCTCGGATCGATCGCGCGAGCGAAATTTGCGCTCTCGTGACACTGACGAGAGAGAGAGAGAGAGAGAGAAAGAGAGACGCGGTCTCGAGGTCGCGCAATGCACTTCGCCGTGCACTGCATGCACCAACGATCGCACGATCGATCTTCCGGTCGCCTGTCCTTGCCCGTCTAATGGAAAGGATACCCGGCCCCGCGTCCAGCCGGAAGAGCGGTGAAACCATGCTTTCCCTGTCATCTTAATAAACCAACTGACGATGTCACGCGTGCCGAGCCCATCATGGCGGCTCGGTTTTCCGTGTAGGCAACACACCGCGATGTCTCCTCCCGGAGGGAAAAGCGAAACGGAACGGAATGCGCGTGGGTAACCTCGCGACGAGGTGTGGCGAGTGTACGATATGCGGTCAACTCGGAGATCTCTCGAGCCGCCGCCGCGCCGGCCAATGCGCGGCGGACGAACACCCCGCAGAATCCGAGGGTTTCCTCTATCATTCCCTCCGTGCCTTCGTCCTTCACCTCGCTCGGCTCGCATTTCAACGGAACAATGAATAATGCGTATACGTGGGGGTACGTTAATTAAGTCAGCCGATAAAGCGGCGATTGAACGCCTAGAGGAGGCGCGGCGCTCAGTCGCTAAACTTGTACGGTATTTTCGAGCGCGGCAGGTTCTCTCTAATCACGGGTGAGGTGAAAACGCCCCAGCCGGGCTCGCCTCTGCCACGAAATCTGCATAATTCACTTTCCATTGAGATTAGATTTTCCCTTGCCTCGGTGGCGGATCTTACTATACGGCTCTGCCATGGGATTTTCCATTCGGGCTCAATTGGCCGCACGCTGCGAGGGTCCCACCTGGCAATTTGTCTCTTATTACGCGGATGGCGGCTACGCACAATTATCCTCTGACTCGATAATCGGACCCGGAATCGGAGTGGGAAGGGAATTTCGCTCGCCCATGCGGAACGCCTCGTGTAACCCCAGTAGCGGGATACGGCTTATTATTACGGCTCTCTACCTGTCTTACGTCGACAGCGTTACATTAATATCGCGGCAACGCACCGGAACACGCCAGAGCCAAGCGAGAAGAGATTGTTGCCGGTGCGACAATGTCGTAAACTTGTATCGCTGTTTTTGCAACTCGCTGCTTTATCGCCGATTTCTACACCGGTGGTCCACGCGTGCCGACATCCTCGAGGCTGTCTGGTCACTTTTATCAAATTATGATGGTGCAATTGAACAGCAATTAACAACAGCCTTCGATAGCTCAGTTGGTAGAGCGGTGGACTGTAGCTGTTTGATCGCTTATGCGAAAAAGAGACATCCATAGGTCGCTGGTTCAAATCCGGCTCGAAGGATATCTTTTTCTTTTCGTTTCTTAATGATATTTTTTTAAATAATTAGGCACGTCTAAAGAAGTGCACAGCAAGCCTTCGATAGCTCAGTTGGTAGAGCGGTGGACTGTAGTTGTTTGATCGCTTATGCGAAAAAGAGACATCCATAGGTCGCTGGTTCAAATCCGGCTCGAAGGAAATTCTTTTATTATTTTTGTTGCAAACTTTTAAAAGTCTAAAAATTACTTGTTAACTTTAAGTCAATTGAATTATTTTGCATTTTTGAGGGCACATTTTAAAAATATACCTTGTTCTCTATCTTTTCTATTTAATTGTTTCCCAATATACATTTTAATTATTTAAAAATTATTTTATATAAATAAAGTTTTCATCAATATCAAAAATGATAGAATATTTTTTTCTAAAGGCAATTTTTTTCTCGTAGATTGCTACGTTACAATTAATTATAAAATTTATTTGCAAGATAGATAAATTCTTTATTTTATTCTAATTATAATCATGCTTTACTTTATTTTATTTATAAAATTAATATATAGAACTGTTTATTTTTATAATATAGAATATTATAAATATAAACAGTCAAACTTTGTATATTTTATGAGAATATGCTAACTTATAAGTATGACAAAAATTATGCAAATACATTCAAAAAAAAGCATTTCTAAATGTTTTCATGATTTTTTTATTCTTACAACGAATAACATAAAATTTAATTATCTATTTCTGAGACACTCTATGTATATATATATACATTCTTTGACAGCTCAGTGTAAAATAGTATTATAATTACTCATATTTAAATATAGCTATCCATAAATGGTTAAAATCCGGCTTGAAGGAAATTTTTTATTACCTTTCTCTCAACAATCTTTTTAAAAGAACATTTAATATTCTATGCAACATTGATGAGAGTGTAACATTATTATTCATCTTCTTACAGGCAAATACATGTATCTCTTCTATAGCTTCAATAGCTTTGTAAAGCTGCTGACGGTAATTGATTATTTTCTTAGAAGATATCCATAAATTATTGGTTTAGATTTGACTCGTACGTATATTTTTTGCATTACATCATTTTATCTGTTTATATATAATGTGTTATATACAAATATTTTGTTTTAAGAGTAGTAGACAACGTCTCTTAAAAAGATCTGACGTATTTAAGTAACCTTCAACATAATCCTTCGATAGCTCAGTTGGTAGAGCGGTGGACTGTAGAGATATAAAGATGCATATTCAATGCAGAAGAAATCCATAGGTCGCTGGTTCAAATCCGGCTCGAAGGAATTTTTTTATTTATATAATTAAAATAATTTCCGTAATTTTAATTACATTTTTTACAATAATTATGGTATTATCCAACGCCCTTCGTCCCTTATTTATTTCTTAATATAACAATATATAAAACTCTTGAAGAAACGATGTCACATTACATTCTCTCTTTGATTATAATTTTCTTAAAACTTCTTACATAATTATTAATTGATAATTATAAATATTGATTTTATACAAAACAAAAATAATAACCGCAATTATTATAAACTTTAATTAGACGCACATTTTATTTTGCATATACTATACTTTGGAAACTTATCAGGCTCATTTAGCGAAATTTATTTATAATTTGGACAACGAAAGTGTCTGTCGTTTACGCTAAGTGGATTTTATTTCTAAAATGATCCGTCGCGAAATCGTCGGCCGGTGAAATTGAGCATTGCAAGGAAATCTCGGGGCCCCGCCTCCGATCTCGTCGGAGAATTTCAATTAACAGCGCGGAGATAGTACGATGTTTATCTGCATGCGCCTGACTGAAAACAAGCCGCGGCATAAACAGATAGACGAATCTCTGGCCGCGTCACTCGCCTTCCGTCACCCACTGACCTAGTAGGAGTCAATTTCACCGAGCCACGCCGTTTCTTCGTTCGGCTCGGTATCGAGGCGCGCCAGCCGCCGCCGCCGCCGGTCCCGCCGACGGTCCCGCCGACCGGAGAACAGAAGTTATTAAATATTCCATTATCGGGATTCTTGCACTCGAAAGCGGCTTAACGGGCCCGGTCCGCTTTGTTTTCGCTAGGATCCTAGTTATACTACCAGCACACCGGAAGCGCGGCCAGGTAGCGTACGCGCTGCCTCCGAAATTGCATTCCCTATCTTTGTTCCCTTCGCCAGAGCGAATTATTATTAATAATGTAACATACGGGACTTTACATAGAGCGCACCTCGCCACGGCCGTACACTTACTGACACATATAGGCTGGTTTGCTTAAATTGCTCCTCCCTTAGTGTGTATCCGTAATTTAGAATTTAATCCTCTCGTGATGTGAAAACATTTATACATAAGAAATGTTTAGCTGCATTCGAAAGTGTGCGCTGCGTGACGAACCAAATTTATTTTTAATGCACATTAAAATCAGGTCAGCACGTCCAATTGAGCCGTGTAATATTACGTAAAAATCGTTTAACATTTTCGAGTGCTCGAGCATCTTGGCGTAATCGCGCGGAGATATATGTCAGTATCACTTTAAAACTAATATCGGCGCGATAAACTTGGGAACTCTGATAATCCACGCTCGAGCCCACGAAAGTTTTATCGTATCCGCTGAAGATATAATTGATCTGTCAATGCGCGAGTGCGATTAATACCCGGTGGCGCATCTGGAAACCGCACGTGATTATGGACGGTGGCGTTAGGCGTGTTTCATCTCTTTAAACAGCAACGGCCTTGCCGTGATTCCGCGAGATGCGCAGCTTTCTCTACTTTCGCTTATACGTGAGATTTTCAGGTTGCCGTTTAGCGCCGTTTGCAAGTGTTCCGAACGGTACGACGGATGAAAAACATTGCATTCCGCGAGGGAAGAGGAGAAAATTCGTCCTATCCGGTATGCAAAGGGATTAAACGGCGCCTATCCGCGACTCGCTCATTAAATAGTCCTCACGAACCAGTCCATTTAATTGCGCTGTGTTCAGAGCAATTAGCGAGATAATTAATTTATGTGGAAAAAAAAAAGTTTTGACTGCGGTTAAGGCGGACAGCTGAAAAGTCGATTGGTAATGTCTACTTCCAATTAAATGCGATGTGCTCCTTTAAATCAATAAATAATTATTTATAAACGTCAATTATAAGCTAATAAGAAACCTAATATTTCTTTAAGTTCAAATCAATAAAATCTTACTACACGGAGAGAATTTTCTCTTAAAGATTACCCTGAAATCGTGGTAATTGTGAGACAACGTAAACCTTG
Organism: Monomorium pharaonis; assembly: GCF_013373865.1. Classification (NCBI taxonomy): domain Eukaryota; kingdom Metazoa; phylum Arthropoda; class Insecta; order Hymenoptera; family Formicidae; genus Monomorium; species Monomorium pharaonis. Next base: position 15,996,928 of record NC_050475.1, on the reverse strand, counting down.
AAAAATTTTACCATACTTTTAACAAAATTTACTAAAATTTACTAAAATTTCAGGATTTTCAGGATAATTTTTAAGAGAAAATTCTTTCCGTGTATAATATTTCGTTGCTACATTATAGTTATATAAACAATGTATGCGTTGTTTTCAGTGATAATACACTGACTTCAATCAACCCGCGACAAAAATACCCGCCTCTTAATTTAAAAGACAATAGTCAGTGATGATCACAGTTATAAGTAAATAAATAAGGCACTGATTCCAATTTAGAGAGTGATTTAATAGCTCCATTATTCTGCAAGAATTTTCTAGGAATTGTCTCCACCAATTTCTAAAATACTGTTTAAAAAGGCTAACATTATTGATGAGTGCTTCGAGACATGCTATCTTTAAGGTACATGCCGCCTTTATTATTGCGAAATCTATTAGCGTGCCTTCCGCGGATAAACGGAATTTGATCGTGGGTGCACCTCCCATTCGCGTGACGCAGAAAAATTATCTAACAAAGATTTTACCGCGAGTAAAAGTGTGGACGTATGCCGATTATGCGAGTAGGCATTTGAATAACAAAAGAAGAGTAATGCGGTCACGCTTATGGCTGCTTTTATGGTATCCCATATGTAACTGCATGCGTAAATACATTTGGCGTATTCCTTAATCCTTTCGCGCACGATAACGTGAAACTTTGGTACGATATACCTCAGTATGCAATTAGCTCGATCGCGATCGGGGGGACCTGTTGATCCGTGGAATAGAAGTTCTATCAGCGGCGGCGGAATGCTTCTGCCGTTGATTAAGCTCGTCTCCAAACGACGCTTAAACGGCGACGAAAGGGAGGCTGCATCGGAATGCAACCGTCGGCGGCCGGTTGGTATTTCACGAGATTACCATTATTTTTCTCTCGTCCCCGTCCTTTCTTTTCCCCCCCCCCGATTCGCCGATCCGTAGGAAACAACGGTGGGATGCGAAGCGACGTATTTCGTATTATAAAACGCGAACGCGCGCGCGCCCGATCTCCATATAGCGACAGCTTGATGCTATCAATCTGCCTTAATTAGCAGTACGGGCTTGGTAAGCGTTTGGGACGAAATAAAGAGAGCGTCGTAATTGCGCTTTACCGCGAGCCATCGTAATCCGACGCGCAATCCACTCTTCTTCACTTTTTCGCAATTTATTTAATTCAAAACACTTTACGCCGGCTGCAACGCTGTTGCGAATAATTACACATTCTCGTTTGGGATATGTAATTTTATTTGCCGCGCCTCTAATTACTGACGAAAAACTTTCATCGACTTCTCTGTAATTAGTCAGCAAACTCTCTTTAATCGTGAGCAACGAAGATACGTAGATAACGTGTAATATATACGAATTCATTTATGCATATACATATAAGTTTATTTGAAAAATTTAAGAATATGCTTTAGACGGATATAAATTTAGACAAGTTACATTGGCAAATTGATAGCCTCTTGATAATAATTAAATTCTTTGAATAATCCTCATTTTGGGAAGTCAGAGCGCTTTCTTGGAGCACCTTCGGTCTCCTCGAGGATCACGGGATCTGATTGTCCTTAATTTATCGTCATCGATACCAGCCGCACGGTCGATCGAATTCAGATCAAGGCCGCGACAGTCGAGACACGCAAGCGAGATTTTCAGAACAATTACGAAACCGGAATGAGCCCCTCCGTCATGGTGCATAAATTGGAATACGATTTCGTGGCGCACACGTTTTTCGAGCTGGCGTTAAGACCTTTTAACAATCCTTTGACGGACGCAGGTCGGCCGGGAGAAAGAAGCGCAGGATGCATCCTTGCGAGAGAATCTTACGAGCGGGATTCATAAACGGAGCTTCCTTCGCGCACGGTACATCTCTGTCAACGCGTAATTTTAAGGCAATTTTAACGGAGGCGCGTTAATTTCAATTAACTCAGAACGCGTTTTAAAATCTTGCGCGACAGCACGGATCCGCACAGACGACGAAGTAATGAGAAAATCGATGAGCCTCTCTACACCCACGCTTTCGTTCGCTGTCTCACACATCTTAGAAACAAAATCTCTCCTTTCCTCCTTTGGAATGACGGTCAAGTTTGCGGGACCTAAGCGCGCCCCACTTTCCAACCCATTACCGAACGATCGTAATGAATAATGCGCGGCGAGCGAGTGTCGGGAAGTAGAGGGGGGGGGAGCGGGGGAGAAATAATGAAACGCACTTCTTCGTGTGTGATTTCTCAGAATCTTTTATTCAAAGGTTCATTGAGAACGCTACATTGGTAGTATCACTTAATTTTACAAATATACATACACATTTAATTTTCACATATACATATATATTTATAAATTTATATATATATATATATATATATATATATATATATATGTATATATATAAATCGGCAGACCTTTAAAAAAATAAAGGCGCACCTTTAAATGGGGAACAATGATTGATTTGGCGGTCTTTGAGAATTATTATTTCTGATGGCGGGAGGGGAAGTTCGACGCGAAGAAAGCGCGCGTACTCGACGATAGATCGATATCGGTCGTGGCTTTCGTCGGGAAATCGGAGACGCGATAGAGCGGGAAGAGGAGCACGGTTATATTACATATGGAATCCCATTTCGCGAATCGCCAAGCCGTCGCTATCGAAAGATCCGCGATTTCACCTCGTGGAATCGAGTGGGTCCGCGATATTTTGCTTCTGCTTCTGCCGGTTTTTGAGAATGGAATGCGCACGGCTCTCGTTATCGTCGTCGTCGTTGTGATAATCGGTCAACGTGGCCGTCGTTGCCACCCCGAGAACCTCGAGAACCTTCGGAAGTCTATCACAGATTGCTGGTGTATGATAAACGTTTGCTTTAATTACCAGCCGATAACGAGGCACGCGCGAAAAATGAATACAGATTTTTTTTTGTCTTTACAGCGTAGAGTGCAAATTTCGAGTGTAAACTAAGTAAAGGCGAAGCTGAACGTCATTGTTGAAGGGACATCTGTAAATGCGAAGCGGGTAGAGAGCTTCATTTTACTCCATTTCATCTTCAGTCCATTAGACCCCGTGTTATTCCAACTGAACAGAACTAATCATCACAGATACGTCGTTCTCAACAATAAAAACAGCGAAAAATATTGGCAACTAAGAGCGGTCACCGGAATCTAACAGACTAACGATGATCTTTCTCCTCGTTTCTTCCAAGTACCTCATCGTGCGCCGTAATCGCCGTTACTCTAGAAAGTCTCGAGAAAACTTGATGTGTCGGTCGGCGATTTCCGGCGTCGTGGTTGAACCGCGAGATTCGCGACGCGCCTTTCGATCGACAGACTACTAACATACGAGGAGGGAAAGATCGGTAGGACTGAGGAGAAAGGAGATGGAGAAATTTGACTTAGACGAGAAGGAGAATCGCGCTCGGCAGTTTAGAAGAAGCCGTCACCAGTCGGGTCGTTTACCCAGGGATAGTTGTTGGGACAGCGCACGCAAGTTTGGAGGTTGATGGTCTCGCCGGGTACTTCCTTCGAGGTCAATTTGCAGGTATGGGGCACCCAACACGCCGGAGGTCCGTCCACCGTGCACTTCTCCCGCCAGGGCTCGAAGGTCTTCGACTCGGTGACGGTACGCGGGTTCTGGATCCATTGGATTACCTGAGTCATCGTCACGAAATATACGTCGTTGTGGCTTTGCAGAATCTCGTCGATCCAATATAAGAAGGCGTCCAGGAACTCGGGATTGTTCTTCAGCCACGCGGCGTGGAAGTAGAGTCCAAGGGGCGCGCGATTTTGCTCGTAGTGACGATCGAAATTGTGATTGAGGAAGTTGTAAAACTGATCGCCGGTCAAGATATTGCTGCACGAGTCCACCATGGCGCAGCCAGGCAGATACTCGTCGTTCTGGGGATCCTCGCGCCGGTCCAGCTCATTCATCACCATCTCCCACACAGCGTGCGACCTACTGAACATTTATTCGACCGTATTTGAAACAAGCGTCTTCGCGTATCCATCCAAGAACTTTTCGCGAGCAAGATTAACGCTCACCTAGTGGGACAGTGCTGAAGATTTCCGTGGCAGCGATGCGGCATCCGGAAGTACATGGTGTACGGCCACAGCGGGGGGTTGTTCAAGGCCGCGGTGATGGTGGAATCATAGAGGAAGGCCTGCTCCTCCATCATGGTGAACTGATTGTTACCGCCGACCCGTAGATACGGCGCCCTGACGCCGACCACGCTATTATCCGTCAGATTCGCGTACTTCTCCGCGATGATCCTCATGCCGGCCATCTCCTTGGCCCAGTCGTCGACGGTTGCGTCGGACCAGAAGCGCTCGTCGTCGTTATGCCTTGCCCCAAAGTTGTCATGTAAACATTGTGTAGTGACCGTGTTCTGATTTTTAACAATTATGACTATGGCCATGAGCGACATGACATGACGCATCGTACACGAACAGGTGTACTCGTGAACCTGTTTTCCAATTTACGAAACTCATGAAACCTGCTCTCTTGCGCACGAACGGGTCACTCCGTGATGACTTCGCGAAGTATCCCCAGATCGGGGACGGAATTTTCTAAATGACATGTAAATGAGAGAAATGGCAATGCTATTAGAAAAAGTCAATTCTTACGAGATAGAATGGACGGCGATCTCGTGGCCTTTTCTGTGCATCTCCTGAACCGCGGAATAGTTGGTGTACTTGTGCGAGACGAAGAAGGTCGCCTTGATGTCGCAGCCGTTCGGATTCTTGCGCTTGCCACTGAAGATTTCTTTGTAGAGGCCGATGTTGTTGTTGTTGATCGCGTCATCGAAGGTGATCGTGACCATCTGTGGTACATCCTTCCCCGGAAGATCGCCAGGTATCGTGGTACCATCCTCCGAACAGAAGCAATCAGGAAGGGTACACACGGCAGGATCGCATGGCGGAGCTCTATTGGGATCATTGTCCATGTCTGAAACATTGGAAAGATCGCAACCGTCCTAAGTTGTAATGTGTTTTTTTTTTTTTTTTTTTTAAATTTAAAAGCTTGTCTTCAATAAAAAATGTCGCCACGCTTTCGTTCGACTTACCGCAAATATTCTCGTCGGAGCCGTCGGTGCAATCTTTCTCTCCGTTACAGAAGAGACCCCTCTCGATACAGGATCCGTCGCCGCACGCGAGATAGCCGTCTTGGCAGAGCGGCTCCTCGGTATAAAGCAGGGGCTTGGCCTTCCTCTCCTTGTTCTTCAGCTTACAATTGTTGACCGAGTCCTTCCAGTCGCAAGTCTGCTTGTCGATATCAAAGTACAAGCCGGCCGGGCATCTTATCGCCTGCAGACCGGAACTCGTGCACTGGATAACATCGCGGCAATTGTCACCCTCGCCCGCGACCAATCTGAACCATTCGCCTGCATCCTTGTCCTTGCAAATCTCGTTCTCAAAGCTGTCTTCCTTCTTCTCTTCTTGCCGCTTAACTCGGATCGTGTCTCTCTCTGAAAGAAAACAGCGTGGTTCGCGATGTGACAGGCACTTTATCTTGTCTGGCAATTAATTAATTATTTGTAGAATTTGGTAATATTTTAGATTTCAAAAACGTTTATTAATTTCAATACAATAGAATTAGTAAATATATTTGTATTTAAAGAAAGACAAGTTACAATAACTAGTTATAGCAATTGTAGCCTTTACAATCATAGCAATGCAAGTGTGTACAACTAATTATATAACGGCTTATAATTATTTTATTACAAGAAATAACATTTATGAATTTTATTCTTCTGTGCATTTCTATTAAAAAAAAGGAAATAATATAAGATTTTACCTAGCGATCTTGTACAAGCATAAAAATGTCATTTTTTATTTATTTAATTAATGTTTAAATTATTAAGTATTTTAGAGACATTGTTAGGAATGTCTTTTAAAATCTAAGTAATAGTCAGAATTCTCGTTCCCGTTGGTTCCCCCGGGTTCGCGAGACAACTTCATACCGGAGCGACAAACAGGGAAAGTTGTGTCCCCACCCGCGCCATTTTCAGAGGCTCGGGGCACGGCAGTGACGTCACCCATCCGGGACCGACCGGACCGAGAAGCTTTCACGCTCTAATCTCTTATGCAACCTGTCGTCCTGATGATCGGTTCGGTTATATTAAATTATTTCTCCTGGCACCACACACCGTTACTTGCACGATGGTATTGAAACGAAAGGAAATTAATTATGAAAGGGTTAGAATAGAAAATTTAGGAATAGATTAAGAAAATGTCAAGCGCCAGATTGCAGTGGCACTTTCGCCATCTTGAATGTCTGCGCGATCTCACGTGTCCACCTGTGCGATACCCAAGATATTTCTCATTTAATTACGCCTCGTGTATTAATTTATGGAATTGATTAGAATCTTTTAGATATTTATTCTTGATTTCTCCTTTAGAGATACATAAGCACATGTATCTTTCATAATTTAATTAATGCACGGCTATAATTATGCAAAGTTTTTATCGGCGCTTTGGAGAACGTACGTCCAGGCATCGCTTACGTGATACCGTACCACCTATCATCGTATCACAAATCACTTCCGGCAAAATCGCGATTTTTAGTAATTATTGTATGATTTTACGAAGAAAGAGATTAAATATAAAATAAAAAATAATTATCGCATTTAACTGGCGAAAGAATTTGGCTCGCGTGACTCTCGAGTCAAATAAATCTTCTAAACACATATCGATTTGGAGAACTCTCACATGCTGCCCCGCTACGCGTTACGGTAGCCGTATATACGATCAATATAAAACGATATGGAAGACGATAGTGAAAGAGCTGAAGCAGAGAAATCTGTTACTCACCGGCAAGAACGAAAGCTGCTACCAGGAGCAGCACCAGCGAGGACCTCATGCTCGTCCTGATCCTCGGCGGGGAATGCAAATACTCGACCACGTCGTCGTCGTCGTCGTCGTCGTCGTCGTCTTGCCACGAGCTGCTTTCAGAATACTATCCAACTCTTTGTCCCTCAACCACTCCCGTTCAACTGACGTTCGAAATCGTTACTGTTATACAGGAAGGGATGAGAAAGAACCGATCGGGGTGGGGTGGCGAACCCAGCGTTCACCACTTCCGGGCGCGGGAGGGGATCAAGTGCTGAAAGCGGAGCTCCGATTCTCATGGAGCGGATTCTAAGGTTAGATGACCGGTCGCGCGGGACGCCCAACGGCGAATCCTCTTCGTGTAACGGCACGGGCGGCGAAGAGTAACGCTTTCAAGGACGCGGACCTTGAAGGTGTAGGTACCGCTCACGGACTGGCTGAGGCCCGCCACCGGCCGGGCCTTATATTGCCACCACCACGGCGGTGCGCGAACGGGGTCCCCTCTTTCTCATCTTTGAGCATTGCCGCCCGCGTAGATCGTACCTCCGCTGATCCAGGAACGTACGTATCGAAACCACCCGGACACCTCCGTTTTTCCGCGAGACACCCCGAGCATGACATATGACGCGATCCTGGAAGGTGCGAGCGCTATCGTGTCCTTTCAAGCGCCTTGCAACTGCAGACCCGACGATTGCGGACTCTGACATTTAACGTATGACTCTGTTTCTCACCTTGAAAATAATATAATTCCACAATTGATATAATAATGTCCGAATAATGGAATCATTTTAAAAAAGTGGGATTTTTTAAGCGTATGAATAAGTATGGAATATATTTACGGGGGGGGAGGGATGCGAACGTATACCAGTGACAATATAAACTTCTCTATAAGGATGCTGATTTGTTGTTACAAAGCTATATGAATCTAGATATCGCCTTGGAGATAATTTGATCTATGACTGTCATTAATCGCGCGTTTGTTTGTAGGAAGGGAAAAGTAATTGGTCAATAATTTCCCGGCGGTATGAAAGGTACAAGGTACGGCAATTCATCTAGTGTCGGTGGTTCCGAGCGTACGACCTCGACCTAGGAACTTAAAGAGAAGTATCTGCGTAAACTTATCCGTCGGCTCTGCTTTATGGTCTTACATAAAATGTATTTTCTGCGCAACGCGATATACGGGATTTTGCTACTCGCGTCGATTTTATCTCCATCGTTGTTAATTGAAAGTACATAAATTTAGATACGCGATACAAATAGCGACACGGAAATTTATGGCGGGTGATATAAGACTGATATAAAGCGATCGTTATGTGGAAATATTTCTTTGTAACAGGAAGAATTTTATCTACGTATATCTTTTAAGACACTTCAACGTTAATAAAATTAAGCGGAGTAATTTTGTAATGAAAAACAAGCAATTAATATTGTTGGATCTCGTGTTTACTTTCGAACAAGACGAGAATATTCCCGAAACTTTTTCGCCCAAGCAAGGATATATATAATCATCGTTGGCATTTTAAAAAAGTTTACGTTTACGACAAAACGACGAGAAAGCGACAAGAGATAACCCGATGGCGTAAGTTTGTCAAGGTCGAAAGAATAACGACCTCCCTCGATCGCTTAGCATATTGATGAATAAAATCAAGGTACGTTCGAACGTGAGGCAGCTCGAAGGTACGACTGGAATATCGGGGTCTACGAAGGCAGCGTCGCCGTTGAAATCGTACAACGGAGAAATGACGATGATAGTACTTGCCTCTCGCGCATCGTGGATTCAATCGACGATCATTAAAACGCCCCTTGGTTCATCGGCTTTAAACCGCAACCGAATTGTTTTCCCAGCAGAGAAGCGAACTCTTAGATCGTCCGTTGAAATTCTCTTTATTGTCGCAACGATTCTAGCGATTTAAGTTATCCGCGAGTTTGCAATCGGACGAGCTGCAACAACGAAGCTCTTTCATGCTTCCGGCAACGGTGGAGCGTAGATCTGACTACGTGCATCGGCTACGGCTGAAATAACGAACGCCGAGTAGAAAATGGGGCGTTCCCGAGGATAATTGCTGGAAAGTCAGAAATCGCGCGTACGATACTATTAACGTTATCACTAACGTCCGTGCGCTTTACGTAATATTTGTTTATATCGATCGGCACAGATCGCGAAAATTCGCATGCATTGCGTCGGCAGCTTTCTACTGATGACCTAAGATTTTTACATAACGGTCGAGAAATAAAGCGAATTTAACATTCGCTCGTCGCTCCCCGTGCGCCGCGCCGTGTACGTCGTCGCGCCTTGTTGCGATATTATTTTACACGAATGTAACGCCATCGCGTCGCATAGCGCCGCGATCTATCATCATCGTCGCCGTCTACCTCGCCGCTATCGCGGATCTGCGGTCGAAAGTGAAATGATCGTGAACGTAGTCTCATTTGCGGACCGGGTGCCGGTCGTCGGTTAATGATAGACCGACGGATCGGAATATCACAATATCGTGACACACAATCGTCTCTCGAAAGCGGCGGCGGCGGCGGCGGCGGCGGCGCCATAATCACCCGCGGGCGTCGTCCGGGCAGATCTTCTTTTTCAAATGTCAGAAGCAGGAGGAAGAGAGGGAGAGAGGGCAAGGGCTCGTTTGGCATTTTGGACGGGCCCGCGCGGACGCGCTTATTGCGCCATCGTCGGGCTGAGATAAATGCCAAGCGGTGCTCGCGAATCTCTCCGTGGATTCCGGCGCGGATCGCTTTTCGTTGCGAGCCGATAACTCGGCGAGAGAGGCAATGCACGCGAGAAGAATGCGCATCCCTTTGTCGATTGCGAATTCCGTCGCGACCGGTGTGATTCGCGAATACGTGTCACGACGATTATTGAGTTTAACGATTTGGTTTTTTTTTTTTTTTTTATTCGTAATTAAAGAGCATTGTCATTTCAATTATTGCCAGCGCTTCCCTCGACTTGGCGAATTACTAGTTTCTACTTGCGGTTTTTACGCAAGCGGCACGTTCGAGCGTGCGAGAAACTGAAGCATCTCTTGACGACTCTTCGGTATTTACGGTATTTTTTTCTCATTTCCAGCAGCATAATCGGACATTGTGCGCGCCTCTCCACATGACGCAATTCGTCGACCCAATGTTCACCGAGCGGTAAAACTCGAAACCCGCTAGAAAGTATGTCTCGATCTAATGCACCGCAATAAGTACAAAACCTGCGTTTAAAAATCAGCAGTAATTTGATAACGCTGCTTGCAACTGTCCCGCCTCCTCCACGTCTCGTCGTCGTGGCCGATCTTACAATAGCGCGTTTCTCTTTCCGATGCGATCGCCGGTGACAGGTGCATCGGGATCCTCGCCGTCGGGATCCGATCGCGGATCGCACACGCGCACACAAGAATTTGCCCTTTTCCAGATGTAAAATCAGCGACCGTGCAAAATGCCACTTTAGCTTGCCCAGGTAGAAGCGCGAAAGTATCGAGACGCGCGCCACGATTATCGCTTCAATTGCGCTTCACTTAACGGTATATATTCTTATCGTCGCGCGAACGTTCTCCTCTCGAAATTCATTGTTATCCCCGCGTCGCGATCAACCGCGCGGATCGATTAAATCGAACCGTCGCGGAGGAAATCCTTCCCCTGCGCGACAGACTTCTTCGCGATCGAGATCTCCGGGGGATCTCCGCGCGTGCTCGCTCGATCGCGAGAGCAGGAAGTGCGGCGAAATGCATTCACCCATCCGGGGCATTCGTCGGATGGCAGGTTGCGTTTTCTCGAGCCGGCGGTGATTCATGTAATTGCGGATCGCCGAATGCACGCGGCGCGGTCCCTTCCACTACGCCGCCGGACTGCGCTTAGAAAGCGGCTCGGGGACCTCGGGGGCTCTCGTTATCGATAAGATCATCGACGAGATGATCGTCGACTGGATCTATCGTCGGCGAGTACAGCCGTTGACGGTCGAGCCCTCGAGCAAGATCCGCGACGGGACTGCGGAAATTGATTTGTCGCGAAGCGAGACGCGATGATAGATACGATTGACTGAATCGACGAACTCGTCTTAAAAAAGAAAAAAAGAGGGAAAAGAAAAGGATGGAACGAAATGTCAATGGTAATGGCATCGAGTATAAGAAATGAGGAAATCGTTAGAATACGCGACAAGACGGCAAATGTATTATAATTTAGTTCTCGGCAAATGAAGTAATTCGGGATATAATTTCACGCTCACGCGCGGAATAGTTTTAGATCCTTCGATCTAATGCACGAGCCTCAACGGGACTCTTCGGTGAGGAAATACGAACAAATTTTCGACACGCTGCGAATCTTAAATTCGACGGGTAACGTAAATTCTCCAAACGTAAGTGTCAATTACGTCGCGGAGGACCACGCGGTGCCACGGATCTTCGAGGGTAAGGTAGAGGCGATTGATCCCTCGGGGATCACTCGTCGATTCCTCATGATGTCGCGGAAAAAAAGGTGAGTCTTTCGGGACGGAACGGTGCGGCCCTGACGTGACATATGCCACGGCGGCGGTGAAAGGAAAGAAGAGACGAGGTAATGGTACGCGGCGGCAAAAGGAGCAGCCGGCCGCCTTCGCGACGAAGCCTTCGAGGCGGCGAGCTTTCTCTGCCCGCGGCCAAAAGCCTCGGCGACTCACCGGTGTTTCACGCGCGCCGTACGCGGATCGTTCGCTTCTACTGTGGGCTCCATCTCTTGCCGATTCGGCGCATTGTGTGCCGTCGTCGATCCCGTCGATCCTCGATCCCCGATCGCGACGATCTACAGCGAGGGTCTAGCTTGGTCGGTAGCATCCTACAAATTTACGTTATCTCAACACGTTCGATCCAAGAAACAGATTTCATTATCGATGATAGAAAATTTGGGAAAATTGTATCTAGAGAATGTGTATTTGTAATAATCGGTGGAGAAATTAATTGGACGATTGCGAGTAATCGTGCATCGGTGCATAGCGTGTTACAAATAGCTGCTGCCATCGTGGATCGATCATCGAGATCTCACTTTCCCGAACATCATTGATAATAACTTTATAGCGACTTGGAAGAAACTATTTGTACAATAATTTAATACACTAAATGCCATATTGCGTCATACTATCAACTTTCAATGAAAATCAGAGTTAACTGACATCGTACTGAAAAAGATATTTGTAGTTCGTAAAAAAATATTAAATATAATTAATATATTAAAGTAATGGTCTAAATTAATACATTTATTTACTATATAAATAATAATTTTACATAAGACAATTTTAATTATATTACCATTTGATTTCTTATTTTGTTGTTGCCTGATATTTCTCCTCATTTCTTCTTTCTTAACTCTCTCTCTCTCACTCTCCCTCCCTCCCCCCCCCCCCTCTTTCTCTCCTCCCCTTCTCTCTTTTGACTTTGGACGGAAGCTCTATGCGCATTTGTTCCAGGAATCATGACTTTATTCTCTCTTTGTTCTCATGCTTTCAACTGCAAGTCTGGTACAGTCCCTGCTCTCAGTCTGCCTCTAGCATGTCATGATTGTATCCAACTTTATATCTGACACTTTTTTGCATCATTATTTTTATTTTTTTATGTCCATTTTTGTTTTTATATTTCTATATTTCGAATTTTTTTAAATTCTTATATTTATTGCTATTGTAACTTTTATTTGCTTAAAATTATCTGTAACAACTTGTGCACTTAAGAGCACTTGTCCCAGAGTGCTAATTAAATGTTGCTTTCTCTCTTCCTCTCTCTCTCTCTCTCTTTCTCTCTCTCTCTCTCTCTCTCTCTCTCTCTCTCTCTCTCTCTCTCTCTCTCTCTCTCTCTCTCTCTCCTTTCACAACTTTTAGAAAAAAGATGGCTATAGTATTATAGAACAGTTAGCCATATATAATTTATGTACTTAACATTTATAAAATAATAAAAAAAACTTATAATATTACATATTCAGTTTTATTGTTATATATTATTATATATTTAATTTTATTTTTAAACATTTTTTATAACAAACGTTTTATGGGGAAGTTTAGCATTTATTTAACTCATTGTCGGTACTAAAAAAAAATATCTATGACATTTCAAATTTAAAAATATTAGGTGTACAACTTAATTTCTGTTTTTAAATGTCTTCGTTATGTGACTAACGTTAATTGTAACAATTCAAATGTAATTTATTTAACGTTGTAGTAATTTTTAATAAACACATAAAAAACTTTGCAGGCAGTCAAAAATAAAAATGTGATAGCCTCTTCCTTCTCTTTCTAATTTTTATATCAATTTTTTTGTGTTCTTTCTTTAAATTACTTGTCAAAAGTTTTTGAACTATCAAAAGTTTGATTGTCAATTGTAAATAACAGCAGACGACAGTGTAAAGCAAGTCACACAGTATGAACTTCACAACCAATAACCAATTAACACCTCTTTTTTAAAAGTAGACTAGACACCACAGACGCGCACCTCGCGCGCGCTGTCTATTCACGAGATACAATTATTTAAACAATTGAAAGTGTAACTTTATCACCTTTTAATTGGAAAATAACGAAAATCAATTTTTGACATGTCTTGAAACTGTTTACGGGATTTTGTGTAGAATTGTCTGTATACTTATAGTGATTTTTTTTTCTTTATTGTTGAATTACTCACAATATAATACAATATAAAACAATATAAATTATTAATTTAAACATTTGTAAAGTGCTTCTGCAACGTAAATACGTTTATATCGTTAAAGAATATAGAAGGTATATTTTTTGCTTTTACTTTTATTATCCCTTTATTAATGTTTAGCTCTTTATGAAGATAAAACTCTTTATGCAGAAGTTTAAGATATAAAATATAATTAATTTTAAAATATTTTATTTAATTACACTGTAATTATAAGTATAGTACTCAATATACTTATAATTAAGAATGTTAAGGAATTAATTAACTGAGGTTATTTTAGAACTTAGGATAAAAAATCTATGCATTAGAGCATTTATAATATATTAAGTTAAAGACTATTTTATTATATAACTTTAAATATTTTGGTTGTAGTATACACTCTTGGTTTATATACAGTACGTTGATTGTTACATTACAGTTGATTGTACATTACAGTTAATTGTTGTTATCGTTTATCTTCCGAGTCTCAAACAGATAAACAATCTTGCCATTGTTTGCAATTTATTATTATTTCTTAATACGAGTAATTCTTGACAAAGACTAATTAATCTGTTTAAGATTGATAAACTTCTATATATAAAAAAAAATTTTGAAAAATTGTTACAATATATGATTTGAAGATAAAAAGATCAAGCGACGTGATAGCAACGCTAAGGACATAAAACATTGTGCCGCGCAACGCAAACTTCACTGCGCAAACATGCAGCGCTACTAAGCTTTATCTGGATTTTAGCTGTCAAAATCTTTTAGTAAAAATATCTCAAAAACTAAAATTGTAATTAAAAATTTAATGGTAATTCCCTACATCTGAGAAACAGCTTTGTCGTGCTCCTTGTTACAGGACACGATACGGGATCGCTGCCGACGACTCCTCGAAATCAGATTTCATAGAGATAACGCCAAAAATGGTATAAAAGAGTTATATTCTGGCTTCGTTACACTTCCCAAATATTAATTATTAACGCGTTATGATATAAGTATCGTAATCCATTACAGCGAATGATTAAGTATATAAAGGCTGGGTTCGGGGAGACGCTATTAGCGTTAAAAGTATATCATTCTATCCTTGTTGCTCAATGAATGTCGAAGAAAGATCGAGCACGCTCACACCGCCAAAAGCGTGCTCTTCGAACTCAACCAAAATGTTACGATGAGCGACAAGGATTCGTCGCTTGACTGATGCACAGTAAATCCGCTCGTTCTCTTTCCGCGATGCTTATATATACCACTTTTTTGGGCTACTGCTAGGAGGATTCTCCCGCGTCTACGGGCTTTTGACCCGTGCGCTTGCTTATTATTGGCTAAGTACATTCCACCGCGAAATCAAACAATTTCGGAAGGTCGGACGGTATCACACGCGCAAAGTGTCATCTGATACCCTTATCGTTCGCGACATTCTAGGTGTGAGTGTATCTCACTCACACAGCTTCATCGAAAGATAAATGCGATACGCACATGTAGAGGATCGAGCTACGTTACACGTGTGTTCGCTATCACGTCAATTGATTCTGATTGGTCCCTTTTGTGATTATCCCTTCTATGTTTTGACGAAATCACGCCCAGTGGATTGTCTTAAATCACGCTGTTTCGTTTGCTAAATCATTTCGAGAGGTGCAACATAAAGAGGAAGTAGAAGTTTATCACAGAACAATTTTAAGAAACAAAGAAGAATAATTTTATTAGATTAGGTTACATTTTGGAAGGTTTACGTATTCTGAGTATACAAGAAGACCGTGCGTTTTGTAAATATAACGTTTTGTGCCTGCAAAATGAGCGACGGAATAAAAAAAGGAACAACCATATATACCGGCAAACCTTTTGCCTTTGTTGTCAAATCGGAACACAGGACTACGCGATGTGATAATTGTTTGAAGAGGTATGGACCAGCAAGCGAAACTGCGAGAAATTTGGTCGTTAATAATTTTCTGTTGTATTTCAAATTAGATACTTCGATTTGGTTTTGTATATTACAAATCAGATTACTGCCAAGTATCTATACGCATTTAAAATACACTACCTATCAACTACTCAACTACTTCTACTATGTAATTTTTACAGCGAGAAATTATTAAGGTGTACTGGTTGTCAGTATGTATATTATTGCGATCGCAATTGTCAGAAAAAATCGTGGCCGATACACAAGGCAGAATGTGTACATTTGAAGAAGATATTATCACAAGGATTACTTATCAAAAATATTGATGAGATCCGACTTGTAGCACGTATAATTATCAAGCTTAATCAAGGTGGAGCAGATGAAATAGATTATTACAATGAAAAAAAATTGAAATTCAAGGATCTGATGTCTCGTAAGTAGTTTCCTCCATTTCTAAAAAAAACACATGCAAAAATAGCTACAAATATAAAATAAAATTATATCTTTGAACTATAGATTATTCTGACATAAAGGCAGATACGAAACGACAGCTACATTTTAGCTTATTATATGGAATGTTATTCCAATTTCTTGATAAGACACTTGTGCCTGACTTTGAGGAGGTGATGGGTATTTGGGGCAGGATGTGCACGAACTACTTCTCGATAACAAATGACCTAGATTCCATTGGAATTGGCATTTATTTGGGAGCATCTAAAGTGGATCACAGTTGCAAACCTAACGCAACCTTTGTTTTTGAAGGAACCACGATCATCATACGGACAATAATGGATCTTCCCTCTTTAGACTTGTCACAAGTAAATATTGATAAATACATAATTCCAAGAGTTGGGAAAACATTTAAATCTTTTATTCTACCAATCAAAAATTCAATATAATTTATTCTATTAATATAATTTAGATAATTAAATGAATTAATATGCTTGAGAAATACTTTACGTTTCAGAATTTATTTTATTTATTACAGATAAGAATAGCATACATCGGTTTACTTCATTCTAAGAAGAAAAGACGCGAGCTGCTGCACAATATGCACTATTTCTGGTGTGATTGCGAAAGATGCAAAAATGAGGAACCAATGGCCAAAGCAGCTGCGTGTCCAAATTCATCGTGCGATTCGCCATGTTCGATTGAAGCTGACGAATGCGAAAAATGTAGTACTAAAATATCTATAGAATTCAAAGAGACATTTCAAAGAATTTCTGACTTCACCGCTAATC